>NW_020954585.1:26162709-26262213 GCF_900497805.2 Vombatus ursinus
TCTATCTATCTATCTATCTATCTATCTATCTATCTATCTATCTATCTATCTATCCATCTATCTATCTATCTATCCATCTATCTATCTGTATTTCAATATAGTTGGTTTCCTTGAAATCCTATGTATTTAAAACCAATGTTCTAGCAAGGTTGGGGAAACTTTTATTAAGGGGATTTGTTCTGTGAAGTTTGGATTCAGTCAAAGGGCCATACTTGAGGACCTAGAGGGCCACATGTGGCCTCAAGGTCGAAGGTTCCCCACCCCTGTAAGGAGTCTAAAGATTTCATCAGACTAACAAGGAGGTTTGATGCTCATCAACTGGGGAATGTCTAGACAATTTATGGTGCATGAATATTGTACTGGAATATTACTATGCTATAAGAAATGCTGCAGATGATGAATATAGAGAAACATGAAATGACTTATATGAACTGATGCAAAGTGAAGTAAACTGAATTAGGTATGTTGTAATGTAAATGTAATATAAGAAACAATGTAAATGGTAGGAATGGCTATAACAAAACAATTAACACTTGATGCCATGAATTTATAAGGACCAAAGTTGGCCTTAAAGATGATCTCTCTCTCTCTCTCTCTCTCTTTCTCTCACTCTCTGTCTCTTTCTGTCTCTGTCTGTCCCTGTCTGTCTCTCAGGAGATCATTAGTGTGAAACACTACATGCAATGGTGGATTTGGTTAATAGTAAGTTTTTTTTCATTTCTATCCCCTCCCTCTCTGTCCCACTTCACCCTGTTCTAGGATAATCTTCCATCTACTCTGTATTTGTCTTATATGTTTTGATTTACAAGTTCCTTCCCCATTAGATTGTAATCTCCTTGAAGGGACCATTTTTGCTTTTTATTTGTATCTCCCATGCTTAGCACAGCAAGTTGCACATAGCAAATGCATAATAAATGCTTTTTGATTGATTTTTTAAAATTCTTTGTTGTAAAGGATGGTTTTCTGGGAGGCAGAAACATAGGTAACAAAAATAAAATATATAGGCAAATTTTTTTAAAGAAGAGAGACAATATATGAACAGCCCAAACACTTTCTTAGTATCCCTGAAATATTGAAAATAGCAGAGAAAAACTTCTAATATGTAGGGTGGATCTTCTATGAATGATTTATGGGAAGACAAAGGATCATAGATTTCAACCTGAGGTGCATCTTAAAAGCCATCTAGTTTGACCACTTCATTTTATAGCAGAGGAAACAGGACCATTGAAGTGAAATGATCTGTCCAAGGTCACAGAGACAGTGAGTAAAAAAGCTAAGATTTGAACGCAAGCCATCTAACTCCAAACCCAATACACTTTTGACACCATGCAGGTATTAAGATGTCTTGGGTGAGAATCACATGACATAAGAAGATGTGGAGGTAATTGTACTGAAACCAGCTCCTATTGCTTTGGCAAGAACCAATTAATTAAATTTTCAGTGTGAGCGTTTACACCTTAGGAATTGGCAAATGCCATAAATCTTTTGGTTTTGTGTATATATATATATATATATATATATATATATATATATATATATAAATGCTTTTGTTGAATATGTAGGCTTCAGAAAGTGAAGGGGAAATGTTAATAATGCAGATTAAACTTATGAGTGTGCCATGCATGCAGTTTTCCCTTTGAGAGTCAACTGATAAAAATTTATTAGGACATCCCTACATAAAGGGATTATGATTGGCATGATTGGAAGGAGCAGCTGAAGATTCATCAGAGCATCAACGGAATATATTCCAAATTCTAAGAGTTCTTTGGGAAAAAGAAACAGAGTTTTAGCCATCAGTAGATAGGATGTGACTGTGACAACTCTGCTTTTATTAAATGGATGCTTTATGTAAAATAAAAAAAACACACACCTTTTTTCACATGTTACTCAGATAGTAATGAAAACAATCCCTTTGAATAGCCCACAGTCAAGTATGAGACACTGCAAGCACTTCTCAGTGAATGCTTGATATGAACAGAAAGCACCAATAAGAGAAGTTGTTAATACATAAATAGCAGCAAACACAGGGCCCTGACCTTCACATGTTAAGTGACTTATTTCCATTTTAGCTCATAAAAGCACATTCGTTTGCAAAGCTTATTAAAAACCATTCTCAACTCAATCAAGAAATGAGGATGAAATAGAGCCAGCCATGAAAAGAAGTACCATTCAATCATTAATTAATCATCGAGCGTGTATTAAGCTCCTACCTGCTACTTACCAGGTTAGGTGGTAGGAATACAAGAGTAGATTATTTAGACTGGGTGTTATTGGCTCCATGGTCCCCCCACTTTCTTATCTCATGAAACTGATCTCACTCTTGATTTGACCTACAATCAGGTTTGAATAATAAGTGATCCACTCTGCAGTGGCTCATAGATACAGTTTAATTTATCTCACTTGTAGGTGTTCAACATATGTAATCCCCCCTTTCTCCCTAAGGCTTGAGGGCAGAGACCCTGTATTCTTTTATGTTTTTCCATGTCACCTAGAAAATTATGAGTGCATGACAGTGATTTTTACTGAAATGAACGAAGATCTGGCTAAATCCTGAGACAGAACCAGAAAGAATGCTGGGAGCTTTTGGCAATAAGGAAGGGTTAAAATCATAGAATCATGGATTTAGACATGGAAGGGGTATTTGAAGTCAAGGAGTCCAACCTACTCATTTTTAAACTGAGGAAACTGAGGCCCAAATAGGTTAAATAGGTTAAATAGGTAACCAAATAGGTTAAGTGACTTGTCATTTTAAGGCAACAATGAAGTTATATGTTTTGAAAGCTCAGAGTTTCATATACTGGGTCATTCTAAAGCAGTACACATTTATATAATTCTTCATCTCCACGTTGTGAATGTAATCAAAAGGTTTTCTCAGTTGTGGACTGATAGATCAGGGAAATGCCTGGTCAAATGCACCAAGCAAGTCATTTTGATAGTAAGTATCAGAGCCAGGATTTATATCTATTTCTTCTGGCTCCAAAATCTGAATCTCTTTCTGTAAGACTACACTGAGTTCAGGTATACTCTGGGTCAGCACACTTAGAGCAATTAAGGTTTCAAAATGATACCTCAGGCACCAAAATGCATCTAATCCTCCCATATACATCAAAGTAGTTATCACAGCACTTCTTGTGATTGTAAAGAATTGGAAACAAGATAGATGCTCATTGATTGAGGAATGATTACACAAATTGTGCATGAATGTGATGAAGGATGCTGAATATAGAGAAACACTGAAAGATCTATATAAATCGATGCAGAATGGAGTGAGCAGAAACAAGAAAGCAATGTACACAATGATTACAACAATGTAAATAGAAAAAATAACCACCAAAAAGTCAAGAAATTTTACGTACAAGTATAGTTCCAAAGAAAAGATTCGAGAACATCCTCCTATCCTACTTCTTTCAGAGGTGGTAGATCCATGAGTGTGGTACATTGCACATATTTTCATACTTTTTTGATGTGTTGATCAATTTTGTTTTCCCCTTTTCTCAAGGAAGGAGAGGAACTTTGGGAGAAATTTTGATGATGTAAAAAAAATATCAATAAAAATTTATTCTGAAAGTAAAATAAAATAAAATCAATCCCAATCACTAGAGTGGCTTCAGACCCTCCTCAATATCTCTAGAATTCTACTTTGGGATTCAAACTCTAGGTTATCTCTGATTAGTTTAAGCCCTGATGCTGATCCATCAGTGGGAAACTTGTAGGTCAGCCAGAATTCTTCTGTGTTTTGGGATTCAGGGCAGTGGTACTTGCTTGGTGCATTTGACCAGGCATTTCCCTGATCTATCAATCCATGACTGAGAAAACCTTTTGATTACATTCACAATGTGGAGATGAAGAATTACATAAATGTGTACTGCTTTAGAATGACCCAGTATATGAAACTCTGAGCTTTCAAAACATATAATTTCATTGTTGCTTTAAAATAATATTATAAAAGGATTTCTTTTGACTTTACATAAGCATTCATTGTTCTTTAAGTAGTATTATCCCTATTCAGCTTATTTTTAATCTACATATAATTTTTTAAGGACTTATCTAGAGTAAGTAGGCTAGGCCTGACTCAGATCAGTCTTGTAGCTCGGGTTTGGAAATGAGATGAGAGACTCATAAAGCAGCTGATAATTAACAAAAGGAGATTTATTTAACCATAGGAAGGAAGGATAATCAGCAATATAGCATTGATTCAATTGGACGTAGCTTTCCTGTCTCTGTATTGCCCATGATGGTCTGCTAGTCAGGAGACTGATGGAAGAGCTGCTCATTCATTTTGTCCAAGCTTTTTTTCGGACCTAGGCTGACAGGAAACGATGTCAATAGCTCAAGCCCCTTGTCCTCTAAGCCAGTTAAGTCTCAAGGTCATTTTCAATACCTTTTAAGGAAAAACTAACCTAGAATGCATAAGAGATTGTTCTTCCCACAACACCTACTGTCTAAAATAAGGCACAAAAGTAAATAGCACATCTATGATGGTAGTCTACAAGAACTTAAAAGATTTATAATTGCCAGCACCTTGGCAGCTCTCTTTAAGACCTGACCACTTAAAGAGAGATTTTGGGTCTGTTGTGAAGTACTTGAGGGAGAGTTAGTGGTGCACCAGATGAATCTGGGTGTGATTTTTCTTCCCTTCACCCCCCCTGGGCTTTTATGCTTCTTTGACACCTTGCACAGAGATGTGAAACCATTATGAAAGCTCCCATGCTTACAAATAAAGTTAAACAGGCACAGTAATTAATGAGATGAATATGGCTCCAAATTTGGGACTTTGAAGAGATTTAGGCTCATGTTGCTCAGCAGTGAAGGAAGTAGAAAGAAGATTGCATCTAATTAGCCCAAGGTCCCAGGTGGTCTTTACTTTTCCATGCCTGTTACCAAATGTATACCATCAGTACTGCTTAGCTGGAGGCTCCTTTTTGGACTGTTTGCTAGGCAATGTAAATCCTCCAGCACTGTCTCTTTTCAAGGCTTGACAATAGCTAGCGCAGTCAACCATCCCCATATGCTCTAAATGCCATTTCCCTTTTGGGGCCATTGGTTTGAGCCAGGATGCTGACTAGGACCCTGCCATCCATTTGCTTGGTTTGGCTGCTTGCCAGTAACTGCCTTGTTCTTGTAGAGTATGAATGCAAGAAAATTCATGTGGATAGACATCCACGTAGGATGCTGGGAATGAAATCTGAGGAGTCAAGATGGTAAAAGAACTAGAGGAAGGGTATCACCTTATAATTATAGTTCAAAAGCCCCTCTTCTCCCCCTACCCATATTTTATCTAAAAAATAGCAACATCTGCCATGTTGTCCACAGAGGACTTATTCTACATGCCAAGGTCATTCTTTGCAACCAAATAAAAAATCACCAGTATTAATATTTACATCACTAGAAAAAAAAGACTTTCTAAAGAAGATTACAGCCACTATCCCAACTGCTTCTATGCTTTCAATAAGCATTATCATCTTGATTTTGGATATTACAGTTGGAATATTCTCACTCCAAGGCCACCAAGGATAAAGGAAGCAGGGGCTACTGGTGAGCAATCCCAACTGCATTCAGTCATCTCGACTCTGGCTCCAATGAACCTCATCTAATTTTGAATGTGAAAATATATATTTTCCCCCAGTCATATTATTATACTGAGCTGATAAAGATTAAAGGGGGGAGGGGCATCATTTGAGAGCTTTACTGCTCCTGCTGGAGTTTCGAAGTATTTCCATATCTGTCCATTCGATTGGAAATTTAAATCATATTGCATTTCAGGAAATTGGTAGCCTCATAAGATACAGAATTTGACAGTTTATGGCTCAGTCTGTGTCTTGCTGTCTTTAAAGGAAAGGTAGTAAAAAATGAAATTAAGGAAAACAGATAAATGCCAAAATCCTATGATGGCATCTTTTGTAATTATCACATCTGCTGCAAAGCATGTGAAAAATGGCTTTGGATATCTGCCCATTGCTGCAAAACAACCCACACAGTGAAAAGGAGCAGGACAGTAAAGGACATAGAATCATGAATTTTCTTTTACCGTGGAGTTTAACCTTGTAATTCTTTCTTACTTGCCATCTTTCTCTACTTGGTTGCAATTTTGTACTTGTTTGCTATATTATTTAGAACCTAATAAATTGCTTTCCTTTTTCCCCTTCCCTTCATCCCTCTTCAATGCCATCTGATGTCCTAGCAAGGAAATAATCAGGGAAATAGCATTGCTGGTGTGGAGGACAGGTGGGAGCCAAGGTTTGTGATGTCTCTGTGCCCTTCCTTTTCCCACTTAGGCCTTCAGTGACCTCTGGTTCTCTCTGTCTACACAGAATCATAGAAATAACTCTCAGAGTCAGAAGGGCCTTAGAGATTGCTCAGTTCTTTAGTTCCTCTAAAGCTGACCATGAGCGACCTTCTTTGAGACTCTTCAATTCACAGTAGAGTTTTAATAATGGATGGAGTATTACTCTGTCCAGGGGAATTTGCTTTTGGTTTGAATCTAAATCTTGAGATAAAGGATCAGTCCTCAGTCAGTAGTGAAAAACTTTGGGTCCTGGGCCTGAAATCACGTATCCTGAAAGTTGTCTCATAGTTCATGAACAATAATACTGTACTCTTCTATGTCATAGCTATCAAATATTACCCTGCACCAAAATTTGGCACGTGAACTTGTTTGTTGTATATGCCATGGAATAAAAGATTGCAGGTCATGTAAGATTTGAGTAAAAGTCAAGAAAATCAGCTCCCTCCCCAAGTTATTATAAGTTATATCAGGGATAGAGCAATTAATAGAATTTTTCTGTCAGCCAAGTGAGCTTTGAACACAATTTCCTTCCTATATATACACACATATGTGTAGATATAGATAGTAGATACATAGATAGTGTGTATATATATAATATATTTATATACAATATACCCATATATATTTAGATATAGTATGTGAGTAATACATTACAGAGTGAATGTATGTCTATATAAAATGTCATATATGTGTATATAAACGTACATACATGCATGTATTATGTGTGCATATATGTAAATAGTCTGACTTTGGGGAAGTGGCAGAGGCTTACTTATCTATTGTTGGCCTCTGGGAACAGATTAAGGCAACTTAATTTTGCTGTATAGCTATAATAGCATGGGATTTGAGTAAAGCTAAAAATTTAAGTGTGTGTATGCATGAGAGAGAGAGACAGAGACAGACAGAGAGACAGAGACAGACAGAGAGACACATGGAAAGACAGAGACAGAGAAAAAGAGAGAATGACTTCTTATTTTATACTGAAATGGAAGTTAATTTAAATATGAACATTTATTTATTTTTTTTTAGGCAATTGGGGTTAAGTGACTTGCCCAGGGTCACACAGCTAGTAAGTATCAAGTGTTTGGTCTAAGGCTGGATTTGAACTCAGGTCCTCCTGACTTCAGGACCAGTGCTCTATCTACTGCGCCACCTAGCTGTCCCTGAAGTTAATTTAAATATGGAGTCACTGATGTTAAAAGAGGGAAGATATGCAGCCCCTGTCTCCTTGTCTCCCCATTAAAGCTCTAATAGCTTCATTTATCTCTAATAACGCTATAAATTCAGTCACTACTCAGGCAGGGTACTGAAAGCTGGAACAGTTGGATCCCACCAACCTTGGGATTACAGAGAGCTCTGGTCATGAAATTGGAGACCTGTAGGATGAGGACAAACTTAAAAGACAATGGTATAGAAATTAGTAGTTGGATGAGGCTCAGGATTTAGGATGAGATGCCCAAGTCAGGATAACTAAAGGACAGAATCCAACTTATGTGTATTTTTGCCACAAAGTGGCAATCAATGAAATTCCATCTCCTTTCCCCCCCAAATCCTCATTAAGAAAGAAAGAAAAAAAATTGTTACAAAGATGTGTAGTGGAGCAAAACAAATTCCTATATTGGTCATATAAAAATAAACGTCTCAAACTATACTGAGTTCATTATCTCTTTATCTGGAGGTAGGTACATGTTTCAACATGAATTTTCTGGAATCATGGTTAGTCATTATACTGATCAGAAGTCCTAACTCTTTCAAAGTTGTTTGTCTTTACAATACCGCGGTTTTTGTATAAATTTTTCTCCTGGTTCTGTTCAATTCCCTCTGTATCAGTTTATGTAAGTCTCTACAGATTGTTCTAAAATCATCCTTTGCCTCATTGGAAGGGAGTGAAGCTCAAGAAGACTGGAAAGCTGGGAAGGGGACAGGTTATGAAGAGCTTTTAACAAATAGAGGGTTTTATATTTAATCTTTTTTTTTCATTTTTACATATCCCAGTGTCCTACTGTTTGTTCCTCTTAAAACATTATTTTTAATTTATGGGATAAACAAGAATTTCCATAACATAGTGTAATAAAAATGATTGCATATGAAATTGAAAATCTATTATGTACAAGTTGCTATTTCATTCATATATTTTATATACATACAATTTATATGTAATAAATTTCTCTTTTTCTTCTTTTTCCTTCTTTTTCCCCCCTTCCTTCCCCAGTCTTGAAAGGAATAGGGAACTACAAAAGTTTATTGAGTAAAGGATGAGATAGCAAGATCTGCAGTTTCAGAAGAGTGCTTTGGTGGCTGGATGGAGGATGGATTGGAGTAGGGAGAAACTTGATGCAGGCATACCCACTAGAAGTCTGAGACCAGGCAGGAGGTGATGAGAGTCTGCACCAGAGTGGTGGTTGTGTGAGTGGAGAGAAGAGGACATATGCAAGAGATGTGCGAAGGAAGAAATGATAATGTTTGGCAACAGATTGGATATAGAGAATGAATGAGAGTGAGGAAAGAAAGAGAACACTGAAATTGTGAACCTTAGTGACTTTGAGGATGGTGGTGCCCTGGGCAGTAAGAGGGAATTTCAGAAGAGGAGAGGGTTTTGGGTAAAAGATAATGAGCTCTGTTTTGGACATATTGAGATTGAGATGACTATGGGACATCCAGTTAGAGAAATCCAGCAGTTGGCAATGTGGGAATGGAGCTCAGGAAAGAGTTTAGAACTGTATATATATAGATCTGGGAATCATCAGTATAGAGATGATAATTGAACCAATGGGAACTGATCAGTTCACTAAGTATAATAGTACACAGTTGTTGCAGGTATTCCACAAGGTTCTCATTTGTAAACTCTTCTTTTCATTATTGTTGGGGTACACAATAGGGGTTGATCTTGCCAAGTAAAGATAGTACCTCTTCTTTGGAGGTGGTAGTAAAGAAGAATATAGTGGGGGAAAATGTGATTCAGAGGATAGAGTGCTGGGCTTGGAGTTAGGATGACCTGGCCATAGACACTTACTAGTGACCCTGGGCAAGTCATTTGAACTCTGTTTGCCTCAGTTTCCTCATCTATAAAATTGGAATAATAATAGTTCCTACCTCCCAGGGTTGTTGTGAGGATGAAATGAGATAATAATTATAAAGAGCTTTGCATAGTGCCTGGCATAGAGTAAGTGCTACATAAATGTTAGCTATCATCATCACGTGGTATTATATGAGGTGTTCCGGGAGGACCGTCACGTGTAGTGTGAGGGTTTGCCGAGCCCTTTTCAGGGCTGCTCATCCACCTTTGGCGTGCACATATCACCCAACTCTGTGGCTCCAAGAAGTTGTAGCATGGGCAGTGGCCACACCTCAGTAAAGCCATCTTGGCAGATTGGCTAAACCAGGTTGAAGGTAACTGACAGGCCTCAAACCCATCAGTGAGTTAGGGGAATGTCAACCCCAAGTGTACGAAGACTTCTGGCGGAATGAGCAGATGAGAACAATTTGTTCCAGGCAACTGAAGCAGGCTCTGTGGATTGCTAGAGCTTGGTCAGATGTTGAAGATGCCAAGTTTATCCATTGCATTCTGGGCCATCTCCAGTTGTCTAGTCTTTCGTCTTGCCACAAGACTTCTATGATTCTGGAACAGAGCATGAACCTGACGACGTTGCATAACTCTGCCTCCATTTAGTAGTTCATGATGAGGGTCAAAGCAAGCAAATGTTGCATATAATCCAGGGTTGGAATTTGGCAAACCTTTAAATACTATACACAGTTCAAGAAGTCTAGAAAGTATTATAGTTATTTCACGTTCAATGAAGAAACCAAGTGTTCCAAAATAAACCAGATGACCTCAAATAGAGTCAAACCAAGATCTAAAATCCCTTCCCACATTCTTATCAAATTCGTCTACCTTTTTCTAATGTACTTTGCCAAATTATGTATGTTTCCAGATTGGTCAGGGATATAGAGGAAACACTTCTTGCTAATAAGGCTATGCTTTATGAATTAAGCTCGCAAGGACTGGAAATAGTTTGAATGTAATTAAATTGTAAAAATGTTACTAATATAATATAGAAATGATTAATGTGGTGACATATCTGTCTCTCTACACTTCAGCGAATTCCACATTGATCTCAAAAACATCTTTCTAACAAATCCCGTTTGAAGACTTGTTTTGTTGGGGAGACAATGCTGAATTACATTCAAAATATTCCTAGTCCTTGTGAACTTCCTTTTGGTAGGCTTTTTTATGTGTATGGAAAATTTTTGGATAGGTTCACATTCAAATACATAAATTTACAAAATCCATGTAACCCTGTAGTTATCTTTTAAAGTTTTAGAAACCCAAATCAAATTTCTAATAGCTATATTTTAGAAGACCAAGAATTTTTATTAAACAGAAGCACATTTCTACTTTCTATTTTTTCAGTTTAGATTCATGGAAGTTTTATATATTTTTTTTCTCTCAAAGATTCAGATGATAATATCTGGCTGACTTAGTTCTCAGTAGACCATTGTAAACACATTTTAAAAATATTTTAAAAACAATTTCCCAAGCCAAAGGGTGCTATATTCTCAGGTGAATGTTTTGACTGCACAATGGCCCTGAAATTCTCTGCTGTCTTGGACTTAAAGACAGAGGTTATAATTAATGAAATAATTCTGAACGAAATAGGGAAAATATCAAAATGATAGTACCATGTCTTCAGTGTTGTAGAGCATGCAAAATATGTTTATTTAAGGAAGCTAAATTTTCAGTGCTAAAAGTCATCTCCCGAGGATTACAAGAAATAATACCAATCATAACATTCATTTAGTTTTCCTTAATGGATGTACATAGAGCCAGAATGATTCACATATCAAGGCTACTTGCCTCTCAATTACAACTCTAACATTACAACTTTATATGACAACCTTAACATCACAAACTACTTTACGTTACATCTTTAACATTATGAATTATAACAGTCAAGATTTTTCACATCAGATGGTAGTTTATATTCTAGTAGGTATATCTTTTAAACAACAAGTATAATTTTCTTCCCAAACACAAAACCTGTTGGGAAATGTTAGCTCGAAGAACAGCAGTCAGATCATTGCTAAACAAAATCATAGGTTGGCCCAGCTGGGTGGCAGGAAGAAGGAGTTAGCCAGATTCTAGTAGCTTGAGAGTAATTACAGAAAGAAACAATAAAAGACAAAAAAGGTGCTTTTTGCTTTCTGGGGCTTAGCCTACTCTGAGGCTGATTGCAAATATTCAAATTCTTAATTCCCAATCACAAAAGAATGTGATTGCTTTATATGCTGAATCATCATTAAATTCAATATATAAACAAAGCAAATGTTGTTCCCATTATAATTTGCGAGTTCATTTTTAGAACATGCTTGTGTATGTAGAGGGGGGATGGAATTATGGTTTTACTCTCTATTTTCAAAGCAGTAAATCTCAGAAGGCAGGAGAAACTTTCTCCCTTATTTATTTGCCCTTCACTCACCTTTCTCTGTGTGGCCAACTCAGAGTGAAGGAAGAAGATTAAATAACCATTCAAAATTAAACTAAACTACTTAATGAAACTTTTTCCTTCTAAAATTTACTACAATTAAATTAAAAGCTATTTTACCATTCTCACTCAATAAATTGTGTTATACCCAAGCAGGCAGAGAGAGACAACAAAAGCACACTTCTGCAGACATTTGTACTAACGTAGAAAAAAATACCTTTTCTGAGATCAATGCCATATTTTGAGCCTTTCACTTTTCTCCATTTTAACTCCTCTTAATGAAAGCATTATTTAGGATTGTTTGGACTTCTTTCTTACAGAAAAATCAAACTTTGTTTTAAACCAGCTGGAGAGTTTTTTTTTTCTTTACTTTTTCCAAGTGTCTGGGACTCATCACTGGCCTTGGGCTATACCTCCATAGGGTTAGAAAAAAATGGTTTGTATTTTAATTTGGGCAAGCAGTCAATTTCTCCCTTTCATCTTCCATTGCAATTTTTAGTTGCTTTTTTTCTTTCTTTCTTAAATGCACTATCAAGGATATCCTGAGGAAGGTCTCAGTCCTTCGCTGTGGGAGTTAAAATATTTTTGAGAAGGGTTCAGTCCTGTCCATAAAAAAAAAGAAAAGATTCTTCTGAGAAGTCTCAGCTCCCTCAGTTACCTCACCAATGAAGTCCAGGCTTGCTGGCAAAAAGGGGTTGCACAGCATTGAATATCTCCCATAGACCACAGGCCTATGTCACTGGCAAATACAACAACCTTTTATCAGGAATCAATCAACATGAGACAGAGGGAAACATAGAAAAGGTTCTCTTTGACTTCTCTGAAAAAAGAAGGTAATCCAAATGTCAAGTGCATGGCTTCTCTTCATCTAGTCAGTCCTTTCGGATTTTCTAGTTGATGAATCATAAACTACAAAGGGGCCACCATTCATATATAATCTAGATAAAGATCAGGTAGTGAAATTTCATGGTTATTACAAGCAAGGGCAAGGAGAGAGCAAATGATTGACAGCATCCTTCTGTCAGTCAAGTCAACTTTAAATAAAATTTCATTCTGATACATGCATATATACACATGTATACACTTCTGTATTCTAATATATATATATATTTCTGTGTATTTCTATCTAACTAATCTATCATCCCTCTATCTAGATCTAGATAGATTTAAATAGACAGAAAGATAGATAGATGATAGATAGATAGATAGATAGATAGATAGATAGATAGATAGATACATAGAGTAGGATACAGAAAAAAAATTAGAGACCAGTCAGTCTGAGTCTGCAACTGATGATGGGGGTGGGAAAGAGGCTTAGTAATCTGTCATTAGCCTCAGGGGAGCAGAACAAGGCAACTTTGTTTTGCATTATGGCTAGTATAGCGCGGGAACTGGTAAAGGCAAAAACATAAGCATTGGCTGTTTGGATAGGACTGCTCATTTTACACTGAAAAGGAAAGTAGTTTCAGATGGAGTCACTCATGCTAGGAAAGGAAAGATACAGAGTAATTCTTGCTTTATGTTCACATATGCATATTTTAGTTTGATTTGGTTTATATAGTGGTTACCTTAACATTAGAAGAACATATATGTATACATATACGTGTGTATACACATGTGTACATATGTACACACACCATGATTTTATGGTTTAGATGTTATCTGTTCAGAAATATCCCTCCACTTTTAAAAAACTACCAGTTAAAAGTTAAAAGACTACCAATCCTTACCAGAAGCAATTGTTTCCAGCACTCCATCCCAAACAGTGATATTAGCTACCAATCTGTGTGATGGTGACCTATTTTAGGCAAAGCATTTTTAATGTTAATATTTATTCAAGTGGCAGTAATGTGAGATACTTATGTGTGATGATGTGGTACTTTAGTGATAATTTCTGTTCCGATGTTATTCATTCAAGATTCTTGTGAGGTTGCTGTTCAGTTGCTTCAGTTGTGTCTGAATCTTTGTGACTCCATTTGGGGTTTTCTTGGCAAAGATATTGGAGTGGTTTGCCATTTCCTTCTCCAGCTCATTTTACAGATGAAGAAACTGAGACAAACAGGGTTAAGTGACTTGTTCAGGGTCACATAGCTAGTGTCTGAAGCCAAATTTGAACTCAGGAAGATAAGTCTTCCTCACTTCAGGCCCGGGGCTCTATCCACTGCGCCACTTAGAGGTGGATAGATAGCAAATCCTCAGCAAGTACAACAGCATTCTCTGCCTTTATACAGTCTACTTTTCTTCCAGCTAAACTGGTCCTCTAGTTGCTTTCTTTGGTGGTTTTTGTCCTCCAAATGTTCCATTCCTCCTTCTGCTTCGTATATTTGCTTTCACTGAACTTTATGGCCAGAATAATCTCCTTCCCACTCTTTGTCAGTTTAATTCCTAGCCATCCTTAAAAACCCAATTCAAGTGCCATATCCTCTTTGAAGTGCCTCATTACATTGGTAATGAAATCACCCTGAGGCCTCACCATAGGCCTCACATTTGTTTTACCACTTAATATGGACTTATTGTATGATATTGTATAGTGTAATTATCTGTGGTGGTGTCTTAACCTCCTATTAAGTTATAAGTTCAAAAAGGACAAGAACTATATCTTATCTAAACTTTGCTTCTCTCCCAGTGCCTAGCAGGATGTAGTATGGTCTAGAATACATTTGTACAGTTAATGACCCAGGACAAAGAAGAAAAACCAAAAAAAAAAAAAAAAAACCAAAACAGGTTGAGTTTAAACACTAGCCAGTTGTTTTCAACTTATTTGACCAAATTTAAGTATTTCAACCACTTCCTCCAAATCCAAAACCAATCTACCCCCAAAACAAAAAAAAAAATAGGCTATGACATATATTATTTAAAAAAAATGTTTTCGATAGTTTGTTTTTATATCCCAATAGTTCTTTCCTCATGTAACAAAAAAAAAAATTAAAAAGAAAAAAAGTTTAGCAAAACTCATCACATCAAAAAAGTGTTACGTAATATGTACATCCATAGTTCTATACCCTCTTCAAATGTTTTCTTCTTACTCTATAAATGCAGCCATTGAGTCCAGCATTGGTTTGATTTCTTAGTGAGGAATTAGAGCAAATAGTCTTAAGTCAGGCCATAAACTGATATATTTATGGACACTGGACACCAACTAAAAAGGCCCTACTCCTCTCCCCTATTTGATTCCCACTTACAGTTAATTAAGACAGACATCAAGCGTCAGTATAAGGACTCAGTATTGTTTAAAGCTGTTCTTCAACCATTTCTGGAGCAGGAGTAGGCACTTTACAATTTCAGATGACATATTATACTGAACAATGGAAGGGAGGGAGACCATTGTTCTTGTGTCCTGTCATTGTCTGACTGAGATATTGACCTCACTAGGCTAATCTGTGAGAGCTATAATTGGTTATTAAATCAATTAGAGTGTGAAAAGATGCCCTTTCCCTACATTTTAATGTATCCTTCTACTAGACAATGTGGCCTAGTGGAAAGAACCCTGGATTGGAAGTAAAAAAGATGTGTTCAAACTTCAGTTTTGTTACTAAGTACTTGTGTGGACCTTAGTTTAAGTCATTTTCACTTAACTTGGACTTAGTTCTCTCATCTATGAAAAAGAGAGGGTTAGTTTATTTGATCTCTCAGGTTTCTTCTAATTCAGATCCTAGGTGATACAAACAAGTTTTATGTGCCTTTGTTTCTTCTCTCTCATTCCTACTTTCTCTATCCCTCCCTCCTGACCCCTAATAATCTCTACTATTCACTCAAGGAAGTGAAGAAATAGAGAGGATGGCTAACACATATAGTCAAAGTGACTGAGTAATTCATAGGTGTTATAATCAGATACCAAAAACTTATAACAACTCAAGTATGCATTATTATCCGACTTCCTTCTGACTGGTATATGTTGTGCTATCCTTTTCATGATTAAGCATACCTGAGGAATCTTGAGAAAAATAGTCTTTGGGGATGGGGACAAAGTAGAGAACTACTCCTGGATAATGTTCAGTACTTGTGTAAGGTAGCCATAGCTACCCGAAGACCCAGAAAAGGAAGTTCTCAATGCTAAGGTCCTTGGCACTGTCCAATTGTTCAACACCAGAAATTGATATGATTTTTTTAGTGGAAATATTATTAAAGAAGATTTGTTACCATCTACTTTGCTGCTTTACCCTAAAGACCATGGTGCCTTTCCATTTGACTAGCAGCTGAAACTCCTATACTGTGCCCTATTAGAATGCAAATTCTTCAAGAACAAGGACTATCTTATTTTTTATTGGTAACCTCAGTATTTAACACAATATATTGCATATAGGCATTTAATAAATACTTCTTCCTTCCTTCCTTCCTTCTTTCCTTCCTTCCTTCTTTCCTTTCTTCCTTCCCTGTGTCTTTTCTTCCTTTCTTTTATTTTGTGTATTATAATATGTTCTAGAAACAGTACAAATGGGACCTGGAGTGGTAATGCCAATGACAAATATACATATCTTTACTGTATCCTTTGTTTTGATAGCAATAAATTGTACTTAGTTAAGTGCTCCTGGAGCATGAGTTGCGTCTCTCTTCATTGAACCAATAAATGAACTATCGCACTGTGGCTCTATTTTTACATTATACTGTAAAAATCCTTGAATAGAGCCTTACCTGACTACTGTGCCTATTTCTGACTATGAAGCAAGATTGCTACGCAGCAGATTTTAAAATACTATGGTATTTTCAGCACTCATAAAGGGCTAGACCAAGAGCCATTAATCTCTATATTTCTGTCTGGGGTGCCATTGACACCTAGATGAATGAGTATAAAGGGGGAGGAAAATAAGGGAGAGGGAGAGTAGGGTGAGACCAAGGGAAATAGGAGGGAGAGAAGGAGGAAAAAGAGAAGTGTATTTGGAAAGGAGAGAGGAATGATCAATGCCATCAGAAATTCTGCCAGAGGTCACTCAGGCTAGCCACTATACAGAACACCTACATGATATTCCTGTCACCATCAAGATGCTTGTAGCCTAAAGTAATGGGCTCATATAGATATAGCCTTTTTTTAGTTCTTTTATAGTTCCTGTTTTTCTTATTTGACAAATGTCAGTGGTATGCATTTCCTGATGTAAGGATCATGAGGTTGCATGGTCATCTGAACAAAGATTGAGGAGCCAGATATTATCATCATGGTCATGATTGTTATGAAGTCTTTCTCATTTTCCAAAAATACTAGCTTTATGGGGTACTATATTATCATAGGATCATGAGATTTAGAGCTGGAAGAGATTTTGAGAGACTATCTATTCCAACTCGATCATTTTATACATGAGGTAATAGATGCCCAGAGAAGTGAATGATTTGTTCAAGGTCACAAAGATAGTCATATAGGCAAAGACTGAAATAACTTGAAAACAGTAATTTGAAATTTTTAACAATTAATTTATCTTACATTTTATTATCTCTAATTTTGAAAATGTGAACTAATATCCTTTTATGGTGAATAAATATATAGCTGGTTTAATGAGAGAATTCAATAGAGCAAAGAGAGTTAGTTTAAGCAGCAGAAATAGATAAACACAAAGTAAAAAATCCAAATAGAGAAAATATAATCTATTATATTTATTATTGATATTCATGAGCACTATTATTGATGCAGAGAAAAGTATACTGTTTGCTTTGCTACAGTGCTTTATCTGTAGGTAGCATGAAATTGATTCATTGAAATAATACATTGAAAGTCTATGTGCAGAATATATTTTGACAAGCTTGTCAAAGAAAATTAGGTACTTTTAATAAGTAATAACAATTTTAAAAAATATGTCTTAACTGGTAAATATAAAACACCTCCTCTATAGAAAAAATATTGATGCTACCTACAATTATTGATATGGTTGTAATAAATCATATGAAAAGCAGATCTTTTGATTATTAATTAATTAATTAATTAATCTTTTTTTTTTTGTGAGGCAATTGAGGTTAAATGACTTGCCCAGAATCACACAGCTAGTAAGTATTATGTGTCTGAGGTCAGATTTGAACTCAGGTCCTCCTGACTCCAAGGCCAGTACTCTATCCACTGCACCACCTAGCTGCCCCTGATTATTAATTTATAAACAATAAATTGAAAAGAAAAAATTACTGATATATCTGAATATCTTTGTGATCAATTTAGAAAGTGAAATAGCCCTATTTTGTATTAAAAGGGGGTGAAGCTGCAAGTGTAGTTAAAATGCTCATTTGATTACATGCATATATATGTATATATACACATTTATATGTATTATGTTTTCATGCATGTTGTACATGTAGGAATATACAATACTCCCTAGAGTAACAAATTTCTTTAATTAAAATGATTTTAGGGAAGATTTATTACTTCTCAAACCTATTGATAGTAATTTCATATCAAGATAAATTTTCAAAGAATTTGAGAACCTTCTAATGAAGATGATATGATATGGGAGAATTGAATTGGGCCTAGTCTTGAGGGCATTTAATCACACCAGAACAAAACATAGGCCCAGAGCACTAGTTAAAAAATGTGGCCTCTTGTGTAGTTTTGGTACACTGATTCTGATTCTTTGATAATCACATATCAATAAATTTGTCTGAGTAGCTCTGATTTGTCAAGTTATTAATAATTAAAGACTAACAAACTTTATAAAATTAGCCAAGAAGAAGGAAGATGCTCTTTGCAAAACTGTGGGAGTATATGGGCACAGAGTTTAGAGAGCTTCCCTATCACTATGAAACACACTGGCTTTCTTGTGCCAAAGTACTTTGAAGAATGTTTAAGCTAAAGAAAAATCATTTTTTCTTGGTAATAATAATAAAAATGAAGGATTTTTTTTTATAATAAGAAATTTCTCCTGAAAATCATACACAGTATTTGGTGGATTAAAAACAAACAACAACTGTGTAACTAGATCTAGGTTGAGACCTACAGGAAGATTTCAGATTTATTAGTTTTTCTGCCTGAACCCCTAAGATGGTGACAGTAGCTCTTTTTATCCCATACTAAGGAAGGGAGAAGAAGTTTCATAAGGGCAGAAACACCCAACAGACTGAACTTGATTGAGAATGAGGTGAACACACTACATGGAGTGAAGATGAGAGATGGATGAAAGGGCTGGATTCCAGCATTTGCTGTGATCTCAACCATGAATAGGACAGCTTTGTAGTGCAATGGAGAGAGTGTTGGGCCTTGGAGTCAGGAAGACCTGAGTTCAAATCTGGCCTTAGACATTTACTAGCTGTGTGACCCTGGGCAAGTCACTTAACCCTGTTTACCTTAGTTTCCTCATCTGTAAAATGAGATGGAGAAGAAAATAGCAAAACTGTCCAGTATCTTTGTAAGAAAACCCCAAATGGGTCAAATGAACAACCATGACCAAAGCAGTGAAAGTCGAGGTACTAAGATAAGTACTGTGTCTGAGCTACATGGGACAGAAAGGACAAAACAAAGAAGAAAAGAAACATTTATTAAATGCCTATCATATGCCAGGCACTGTACTGAGCACTTTACAAATATGATGTCACTTGATTCTCGAAATAACCCTAAGAGGTAGGTGCTATTATTATCCTCATTTTACAGTTGAGGAAACTGAGGCAAACAGATGTTAAGTGATTTGACCAAGGTCACACAGCTAATCAATGTCTAATGCTGAATTTGAACTCTGGTCATCCTGACTCTTGGCCCAACACTCTATCCCTTGCTCCATCTAGTTTTCTTCTATAATGGAGTCATTCTTGATGTGGAGAATAAAGCTAGTTGAATATGGATTTTCTTATCCTTTGCTTCATACCCACACTTGATCTCTCTGTTAGGAGAACAATTAACTAGTTTCCTGATCTCCATTTTTGTTCGTGTTCTTGTTTTTAGTTTGATTTGCTTTTCATTTTTATTTTATTGTTTCAGGTGAAGTGTTAACCATTAGGTTCCTGATCTGTGTGTTGTTAGACAAATGCTAAGAGAGGGAGAAGAAACAGAATAAAGCACCTAGGAGAAAAAAAAATGCATCTCTTATTACTGACGGCACCTTTCTTGGCACAGTGGGGGATCAGTAGCATGATTCATATTGGTGTAGTCTTCCAAAGGTAGGGAGAGAGATTATAGAATCAGAGCAGTCTCTGGCACAAATGAAGCTGGCAGTTTCCAGTGGGGATGAAGGTGATGAGTGAGCTGGGACTTGGTCTTTCAAAGTGATTGTGACAGACACTTTGCCTTTTTTTTTTTCCCTGAGGCAGATTTGAAAGGAAAACACTTTTTTCCTGATGGGTAGAGGTAAAAGAGTCACTAAAGAAAACAACCAAAGGGAGACCAGCAACAGGAACTGGGAAAATGAGGTGTCATCCACATGAAAAGGGAGGCCTTCAAGAAAGAGTAAACTAGTCCCCTGCTTACCAGCACAGTATCCCCCTGCACAAATACAATTGAAGCTTAATTATGTGACTGTATTTGTGAAAATGTGAGAGATATGTGTATTTAATTTATAAAATTAGATTTTTGATATATTTTCCAATTAAAAAAATACATGACCTTCACATGAAATAGAAGAAAAAATCAAGACACACTTATTAATCATGTGACCAGTTTACAGACAACAAATATCTTATTTTAAAGATACAGACTTTTTAAAATATAAATGGATGATAAACTTATTTGCCATGATCAAATATGATGTATAATTTAAAGTATGGATGGAAATACCTCAAGATAAATATATTACATTATTTTAAATTTTTGTGTTGAAGGAGAAAGAGGACTTGGGCAAGTAAAGGAGGACAGAGAAGTTGGTAAGACCTGGAAAGGCAGTTGAGTGTGGTTGTCAAGGCCCTATTCTCCAGGAGAGTTCACCAAAAGGGTTTCTATCAAAGGATCATCTAGTAAGTGGAAAGGGACAAAGAGAAAAGTAGTGAGGTTTGGTGGCTCCTTGATGAGGGGCACTGAGTCAAGTATCTGTTTATATTATTATGATAGTAGAGAAATCTTTTATATTCCTTGGGAGCAAAGTGTAGCCCTGGATAAAGCATGACTGAAAAAATGTCAAGACTTTTCTAACGGGATAAATATAGTATCACCTCTGTTCTAGGCTAGTCCTGACTCAGGCTAGTCTCCTTGTAGATTCAATGTTGGAATGAAATGAGACACTCTAAAGGCTGCTAGAAGACTCAGTGGATAGAGCAACTGGATCTGGAATCAGGAGGACCCAAGCTCAAATCTAGCCTCAGACACTTACGACCTGTGTGACCCCGAACAAGTCATATTCTGTATGCCTCAGTTTCTTCAACTGCAAAATGAAGATAATGATAGCATCTACCTTTTAGGGTGGTTGTGAAGATCTAATGAAATAGTATTTGTAAAGTACTTAGGAGAGTGATTGGAATGTAGCAGGTGCTTAATAAGGATCTATTTCCTTCCTGCCTGTTCACCTCTATGTAGGGGTAGGAATTGATTGAATATATCCATTATCACCTTGTCCCATTTAAAGTAAGCAATAAAATACTAAGTCCTGATACTTAACCAGGTGACAATGTTTCTCAGTAAATAATAGACTTTAAATTAAGTCAAAAAATGTTCTTGATCAACGTGAGTGACATTTAGCAGGAAAATAATTTTGATTGGCTGAGGAAAGCTGGCAACCCTCTATGGAAGTGAATAAAATTAGGGAGCTAGTTTAGAACTTGAGGGATTCTAGTGAGCAGATAAGAAGGAGGTCTAAGTAAACCCCTGTGAAGGAATCATTGGAGGGGTGGTGATGGATCAAAGCCCTCAGCCTTGGCCTTAGCTTTGGTCACCTTCCTTCTTTCCACCTCTGACTTAGTGAAAGGGTAACCCCGAGGTGTTGGAAGGGAATTGGAGGCTTTGGATCTCTCATATTCCCATGGGCACCCTAGAGGCTTTACCAGAGGGGCTGACAATAGTATCTACATCAGAATTCAAGGAGAGAATGGATAGAGATTCAAGGCCCTACAGAAAAGCTACACCTGACCTCAAGGGAACATCTTAAGAAGTCCCATAAAAAAACTTCTAGAAGGTTTGAGCCACCCTTTTGCCATGAGTGATATTGAAGCTTGAGTCACTTTTCCCTGGATTCTCTATGTACTAGTGGGGAGGATGTTACAGACTGTTAAGGGATTTTTTGTACCAAGTTCTTAATATGTCACCTTAGTAAAAACTCCTTTCTAAAATTGAATGTTATAGCTGACTAATTGATAATCAACTGACAATCATGGTGGGAAGCAAATCATGAGGAACTCTTGAGGTCTAGCATCAGAAAAACCACCCTGAATTCCTCAGGGCTACCTCTAGATTTCTGAGGGAACAAGTAGTGTTTCTAGCCTTCTAAGTCCAAAGTTCATTCTCTTTGGATAAGACGGTTGAAGCAAAATGATATGTAAGTAGTTCTGCCTTCTCATTCTCATTTACCATTATCATCTGTGGTAAGAGCATTATCTACCATGGTCTCCTACTACATAGACTAGATCATTCCCTCCTCCCTCTCACCAAATGCAAGGAACTGGTCCCCAAGGCTTGAGACATCGGCACAGTTTCCTGGTTATTTAAGGGCTTAAAAGAAGTCAGTTCATAAGGAATCAGTTCCCCTCAGCCTTGTCAGATGCCCCCAGGACATATAAGTCACTATATCCTGTCCTGCTGTATTTCTGTGTGGAGATGAGGGCCATATCTGCTTCTGATCCAGTGATGTATCCTTGTTGAGTATCTTTTCCATGATATAACTAAATAAATTTCTTCTAGTTATCTGTTAAATTGTCATGTGTGTCATTTTGTTTCAACATCTAGCCCGAACTAACAGGATGGCCTGATTCTTGCTTCTCCTACAACATTTTGGCATGCCCTTCTGGAACAAGTTTTGACTCTGCCAGAGACTAAGTAAGGCTCCCAGTCTAATCACTACTATCCTGCCTCCTCTGCTGCCTCATTGTGCTCTCATCTGTAACAACCTGCTTCCTAAGGAACACTATTTTGCCTAGATCACTGAAGGCTCCACCTGCTACAAGAGAAGAATGGTTAACTGGACTTCAGTGGTTAATAATCTAGTAACTGGAAATAGTCTGGAGAAGGGGGACCTGTTAAATCTTCCTAGTAGACTGAGTTGGAGGCCACATGCCTGGCAAGTGAAAGCCCTGAGAGTTGAGGAATGGAAAATAGTCAACTATATAGATTACTTTGTAGTAGCCATGGCCCTGGTTGATGGTCTGGAACCTGGAAAAAATAGTGCTAGCCAATCAAAAGCTTTTCTCTTTGGAGTAAGACTACTGTGGTTGGGTGTTCCACCTCCCAGAAGTTGTGTCTTTAGTAAATCGACATAATCCTAGGAAGAGGCAGGGCTCTGTAGTCCAGTTGTTTGTTTATTTTGGCCTCCAGGAAGATTTATCTAATAAGGATAGATTGCTTTTAGAAGCAGTCCTGGTTGACCCACTCAGGTCCTTCCTTATTCCATCCCCTACTTGGAATCACCTGAGTCTCAAGATCCCTGCTCCCTCAGGGAGCTCCATACAGTCAGGGGAAAGGGCTCAGGATGGACTGTGGGAAAACAGGCATATGAATGCTCTGTTGGTGGAACTATGAATTGGTCTAGCCATTCAGAATGACATTTGGAATGATGGCTAGAAAGTTATCAAATTCTGTATACTCTTTGATTCAACTGTATCAATACTAGTCCCATACCCCCCCAAAAAAATTAGAAAAAAAAGAGGAAAAGAATGTATATGTACAAAAATATTTATAGCACTTTTTTACGGTAGCCAAAAATTGGAAACTAAGAGGATATCCTCTGATTGGGAAATGGTCAAACAAATTGTGGTATATGAATATAATGAAATATTATTGTGCCATAAGAAGGTAGGAAATGGATAATTTCAAAGGAAACTGGGAAGACATTTATGAACTGATGCAGGGCAAAGTGAGTAGAACTAAGAGAATAATTTATACAATAATAACAACCTAGAGAGAAAAAACAACATGGAAAGACATTAGAACTCTGATTAATGCCATGATAAAGTACGAGCCCCCCCCAAAATGAAATGTTCCACTCACCTCTTGATAGAGTAGTGATGAACTTAAAACACAGGAAGAGATACATTTTTTGACATGTCAGATGTAGGAATTTGTTTTATTGGACTATGTTGATGACTATGTTGTTATGTATTGAGGGTTTTAAATTTTTTCTCAGTTTTTTTTTTCCGGGGGGTTAGTTAGAGGGACAAATGAATTAAAAATACTCATTGCTTGAGAAAAAAAATTAAAAGGAAAAAGAACCTCTCAATTAGTAGACCTCCTATTTGGTTTTGACAACTTCTCAGAAAGGGCTTGGAAGACATGTGGTGGTATTGTTAAAGGTGCATTGCTTTATAACAATGTAGGAGATGTAAAACTTCTTTGTATAGCTATGTGATTGTGAATTTACTTGGAAGAAAGGAACTGTAGATTATATTTTGGAAATTTTGAGTCTTGAAGGTGAGGGAGAATTTTTGTCCAGTTCTTGTGAAAAAGGGGGCAGTCCTTCAGTGGAGGCCTCTAAAGGATTTGGATTCATGCCCCTGGTGGAGCTCCCAGGGAGGGGGAGGTTTTGGCTGGTGGGCCAGTGAACACAGAGTGGGTGGCAGCTTGGGGTGAGTCCCAGTATTAACTCAGACCTGGGAAAGGGTGCACAGAAGAAAGTGTATTTTCTCTCAGCTACCCATGACCCTGACCCATGGTGAAGAATCTATGACTACTCTGGAATTATCATCTGTGTTAGGCCCCTATTGTTCTTGGTGCTGTTCCTTCTCAAGGTCACTGCTTTACATTTGGATATGTTGTTGTTGTATTGTGAATTACAAAGGACCAGACTAGGTCCTTCCAAAGGGGAGAAGAAAAGCCTAGAATTTCTGATCTTCATTCTCTTCCTTATTCAGTCACTCCTTCAAGAAACCATAAATAATTGTTGTTGTTGTTATTGTTTCCTTGTCTTTCTGGTTTAGTTTTTCTTTTCCCCATCTGATGTGGAGGCATATGGCAGGCTTATCATATCCTTGAGTTTAAGGCTGTCCACTAACAGTCCTAAAACCATTTAAGTGGTGTAATCCAGAGGATCTTTAGGGCACTGCCACTTAAGAGTGGGATATGGTAGGAGTAGTAGCTACCAGGGTCCCCTGCTATGTAGATTAGGTGAGTTTTTACCCTGAGACAAAGGAGTTATCATCAAGATTTGATTGGTCCAGGAGGCTAAGGCTTGAGCCATTGATGTGGCTTCCTGGACACTGAAGGGCATAAAAGAGGCCAACCCATAAGCAGTCAATGTCCTTTAGACTTTGTGGATGTTCCATAGCTATGCAAGTCACCACCCTCTGCCCTGATGACCAGATACATTTCTGTATGGAGATATAAGCAGTGTTATACCCTTACTGATTAGCCTTTCCATGCATTCCTTTTAAAATTCTCTTTTCGCCTTCAATATAGCTAAAAAAAAAAATAAACAAAAACAAAAACAAACAAACAAACAAAAAGCCAAATCAGTTTCCTTCCCCTCCACTCCCTGCCTTTATTTTGTTCATAGCATCCATCACCAACCTTGGCTTATTCTAACTTTATTATCAGCCCTGATACCATTGTCACATGACTCTTTTGTATACATCTTGCATCACCTCTTCTTGCTTCCATCTACTAACCACATTAGGCTCCTTAGACATTTCCCCATATTCTTTCTCATTAGAATAATTTGTTTGTTTCCAGCACTGTGATGTGTATCATTTTAAGGAAAGTAGATAGATAAGGAAAATGATCGATATGTAAATTATCTGTTTCCAGATTTCTAGTCACAAATTTTATATTACAAGCTTGTTTTCCACATTACCCAGAATGTTTTTGCAAATCCTCCTACCATTAACCAGTGTACACTCAGGGAACATCTATTCATTTTTAATATTAGCCTAAGCAAAATGTATTGAGGATTATGAATCTGCTACAGGAGAAGAATCACATTATGTTTTCCAAAATAAAATAGATGGATTTTGGATTATCCTAGCCGCTGGGACCTTCTATTAGTATCGATAAGAGTTAGCAACATTTCTTTCAAGTTACTAAATACACGTATAAAAAAATCGTAAAAAATGTAAACAACACATTGGGTATAAATTAGTACGCAAGTCAAGCCTTAACTTCCTCATCTATGAAATAGAGGGGTGCATTAAGTCCTGGGATCCTTTCCACCTCTAATTCTATGAACCTTCCTTGAGGTCACTGAATAGTTATTTTGGAACTCAGGTATTATTTACTTCCCTAGAGCAATAATTTACTGAATAGCATCCTAGAAGCTTGTGTTAATCCATCTTTCCCAAATAACTAATAACATGTCTTTCTCAAACATCATTTAGGGCAGTATGAAAGGAGAAGTTATAGATTGACTGAATCACTGAAGGGTTGTAATTAGAAGAGACCTTTCAGATCATCTAGTCCTACCTTTCTCTTCCTGATTCCACCCACCGACCCCCGCCTCCCTTTTAGATGAAGCTTAGGAAGGACAAATGGCTTGCTCAAAATACCATAGTCACAGAAAAAGCTGGGACTTGAATGGAAGCCTTCTGACTCCAAGTCCAAGACTGGTGATTTTCCTATTTTGCCATAAGGGAAGAAAATGGAATTTGAGGTAGATAAGCTCTTTGATTGATGGTGAAGGAAAGAAAGAAAAATCAGAGAAGACATTATGTAAAGAATAGAAAGAAATATCCCTCCTTCAGTACTGCATATGCCTTTGTGATGAGGAGATTGATAAAAGGAATGCAGTAAGGAAATACTGATACTAATCACATTTAGTACTGTTAGATCAATGTTTATTTGCAAAGTGTTTTACAAATAGCCCATATCTGTTTATCTGGGGGAGGGGGTAAGGGGAGGTATCCTTTGTAGTGCAAATCTCTACTTCTATTTCTGCTTTTCAAATATTTAGATTCTTTATTTGGTATGACAGAATTTGAGGCCACCCCATAATTATTGAAGGCCTCATGATTATCCTTCTTGACTATAAATCCTTATACTTTGGGACCTCAGTCTCTAAATGTCATATTTATATACACATTTATATGCGTGTATTTATATGTACATGTGTAGTGTGTGTGTGGGGGGATCGATTTTCATACCCCTTCCTAATTCAGTCAATGTAATCACAGAAAGTAAGGGGCAAATAATAGACATGAATTGTTCATGTGTTAAATGAAGTGCAAATATTTGTTTATGCTGTATTATCCCTTTATGAAGTATGAAGACATTTTCCTGATAGAATTGGAATACTAGTTTGCCATTGGCTGGCTGAAGATAGTTGATGCTCTTCTTGGCCCTTAAAAAGCTGAGCTTGTTAGCCTTGGAGATATTCAAGGTAGGAGGCAGGTTTATTGAGTGTGACCACTGAACCTCTACCAGAGGACAGAAAGGGAGGGAGGAAGGAATTACTCTCCCTCAAAACTTTCCCAACAACATATACTGTGGATATGGTGGGGGAAGAGAGAAAGAGAAAGAGAAAGAGAGAGACAGAGACAGAGAGAGACAGATAAGTACAGACAGAGACAGAATGAGACAGAGGAATATAATCTCTGGCATCATAGAAGAAAGTCAACCACAAATTTAAGAGATAAATCATTTTAGTAGTTAGGAGTCAAGATGCAAAGAGTAGCAAATCTAGGAAGTCTTACTGAATGATCCATTTAGAATAGATAATATATTCAGTAGTGAGCAGCATCAAGATACAGGGAAAAGTGAAAATATATTGAGGCACAGCTGAACTGGAAGTGTGAGTTACTTTTGCTACATATATTCCTTACATATGTGTCTAATTATGAGGGTAGTATATATATATTGCCAGGCAATTGAGGTTAAGTGACTTGCCTAGGTTTACACAGCTAGTAAGTGTCAAGTGTCTGAGACTGGATTTGAACTCAGGTCCTCCAGACTCCAAGGACAGAACTCTATCCACCACACCACCTTGCTGCCCCAACTCTATGTGTTTTTGTTCTTCCTATGGATGCTATGTATATTTGCCCCAGGTTTTTGGAGGGTGGGGAATGTTTTGAAATTATTGTTCTTAAGTAAGTGCCTTTGCTTTAAGCTGATTGTGTTTACTGTCTAACTATTTAAAGTATGTGTGCTGATGTGGACTCACGGACTATGGTTTTAGGAGTGCAGGCCCACAGAGTAATCTAGAACCTGAAAGGAACTGTGAGTTTGAGTACAAGTTGGGGGCAGTCCCAGAGTGGCAGTCCCAGTCCCAGTACATATATATTTTAAAATTTATAGAATAGTTCTGCATAAAGTTGTCCTATAAATAGAAGCCATACTCTTAAATTAATATAGACAAAAAGAGGTGGCGTGACATAGAAGATACAGAGTAGACCTTGTGCTCAGGAAGATGTGGGTTCTCTCTCTTCTTTTTTAAAAAAATTTATTTATTTTTAGTTTTCAACATTCACTTCCATAAGATTATGAGCTTTAAATTTTCTCCTCCTCCCATTTCTTCTCCCCCCCCCACCTGAGATGGCATACGATCAGATATAGGCTCTACATATACATTCATGCTAAGCATATTTTCTCATTAATCTCGATGTAAAGAACAATTAGAACTAATGGGAGGAACCATGAGAATGAAGTAATAAAACAAAACAACAAAGGAAAAGAAGAGCAAATAGTATGTTCCATCTGCATTCAGACTCCATATTTCTTTCTCTGGGTGTGGATAGCAATTTCTATCATAAATCTTTTGGAGTTGTCTTAGATTCTTGTGTTGCTGTGAAGAGCCAAGTCTATCAAAGTCAGTCATCCTATAATGTGGCTGTTACTGTGTACAATGTTCTCCTGGTTCTGCTCATTTCACTCTGCATCAGTTCATGAAAGTCTTTCCAAGTTTTTTTTTGAATTCTGCCTGCTCATCATTTCTTATAGCACAATAGTATTCCATTACATTCATATACCATAACTTGTTCAGTCATTCCCCAATTGATGGGCATCCCTTAATTTCCAATTATTTCCCACCACAGAAAGAGCTGCTGTAAATGTTTTTGTACATGTTGGTCCTTTTCCTATTTTTGTGATCTTTTTGGGATACAACCCTAGAAGTGGTATTGCTGGGTCAAAGTGTTCTCTCTCTTCTTTGCCATATATTAGTTGTGTGATCCTGGGCAAGCGACTTAATCTTTCAGTGCCTTACTGTGATCTCCCCACAATGATGAAATAACAGATCCATTAAAAAAATGGAAACAAAACTAGGCTACTCAGATTTTGGAACAAGCTGGATTTAAGAAAATTCAGAGCAACATGGCCCCATTCATAAGTACAATATTTGTAGAAAATAGTCAATGTTATTGAGAAATATATGCTTTTTGTTATTATAAGTTGTGGATTATCAAACTTTTCAGACTGGCTTCTGACCCCAATGTTGTTCTGAAGCTGCCCCTTAAAGGTCATACAATAATTTCTTAGTTGCTAAATTTGATGGCCTTTTCTTAGCCCTCAACACTGCTGAGATTTCATGACATTCTTCTTTGCTGGTTCTCCTGCCTTTTTGAATGCTACTAAGTCTACTCAGTTTCATTGTTCTCTCACTGCATCCATACCATACACTTCCTCCAAGACTCTGTCCTAGGTTCCATCCTTTTCTCTTTCTATATTCTCTCTCTCATGGTGATTGTGTGCCTTTTTAAGTTTAATTATCATTTTGGGGGGGGGAGGAGAGAGAGAGAGAGAGAGAGAGAGAGAGAGAGAGAGAGAGAGAGAGCCTTAATCTTTCAGTTTTTATCTACATCTCCATCTGGTTGTCCTTCAAATCCAGCAAGTCCCAAAACACTACTTACCATCTCCAACCTTATCTGGTGGTTCTTTCCAATTGGCCCATTTTTATTGATGGTATTGCCATCTTCTCAGGCTTAAAACCTGTCAGTTTTCATTTACTATTTCTTCTCCCTTACCTCACACATTTAGCCATTTTCCAGTCCTATAATTCTGCCTCCATGACATCTTTTAAAAATGTCCCATGCTCTACATTTGTATAGCCACCCTCACTCACTTCATACCCTAATCATGCTATTGTCATACCCTCATTCCTAGTCTCTCTCTCTCTGCTTCTAGTCTTTCCCCTTTTTAATCCACATAGGTTGGCACCTTCTCTAAAATTTGTAGTTTTAGAGATTTGTCTGAGATGCTAATAGATTAGGTGACTTGCCTAGGGTCATACAGGCAGTATACATCGGGGCAATACTTGACCTAGGTCTTCCTGGATTTGAGGCTAGCTCTCATACCATTCTCCCTTTCATATTCTTATCAAAATAATGTTACTTACCCATAGGTCTGACCAAGCCACTCCTTAGTTCAAAAAACTTCTGGTGGTCTCTTTGCTTTTAGAATAAAATACAGGCTCTTTTAGTCTGGAATTTCAGGTACTCTACAACATTGTATCCCCATCCCCCTACCTTCCTAGCCTCATTTCATGTTATTTCATTTCATGACTCTGCTTTCCTGACAACTGGACTATTAGCCATTCTCTGAACTCAAAACGCCCGTTTCCCACATCTGTATAGGTTATCTACCTAGTATGGAATGCACTCTTTTCCCATTTTCATCTTTCAATACTTTTTCTTCTAAGGTTCAGGTTAGATGCCTCCACTATGAAACCTTTGCTGAGCCCCATCAGCTAAAAAAGTATTCTTTCCCTCCTTGAATTTTCCTAGAATATTTTGTCTGCATTTCTCCTTTGCTACCATGATGCTCTTTTGTACATACCATATGCTACCCTCCTTCTCAAGTAGATATAAAGTCCTTGAAATCAGGATGATAATTTTTTTTAAACTATGTATTATATAACATGTTTAAAATATTCATTGAATTGCATTGGAAGACATTAGATGGAATGACTTTATGATTTTGTGAGTATGGAGTAGAGGACAGAGTGTTGGATTTAGAGTCACGAAACACTGGGTTCAAATCTTACCTCATATCCTTACAATCTGTAATACTTGCCTTGGCAAGTTGCTTAACCTTTGTGAGACTTAGCTTCTTCATCTATAAAATGGAATCTTAATACCACCTAACATACAGGGCTGTTGTGAGGGCCAAATGAAATAATGTGTATAGTGCTTTGTAAACCTTGAAGCACTATATAAATGTCAGCTGTTATAATTATTATGGCAGATTGATATAAATACACTTATTTGAGAATCTAGGTTGCCTAGTAGATGAAGTGTGGATCTGGAGTAGAAAGACTTGAGTTCAGATGTGGCCTCAGACCTTAGCTTGTGACTTACTAGTCATGTAACTGCTGCTAGCATCAGTTTTCTCTTCCGTAATATAGGGATAATAATAGTACCTACCTCCTAGAACTGTGAGAACCAGAGATAATATTTGTAAAGCACTTTGGAAACCTTAAATGCTATATAAATGCTAGCTATTGTTACTATTTGGAAAATTTCATATCTTGATTTTGTATGAATTACTGAGCTAATTGAAAATTTTTAAAGTGGTTTTTATTCATATTGGCCTTCTATATTGACTATAGTAAGCAGCTAGTTGGCACTCTGCTTTTTTTGGTTTTGTGTAGACAGAGCCCACTTGCAGAAAAAGTGTTAGAAGTATTCTCTGACTTTAGTAAGCACTGCCTACATATCTAGGAAGGCAGGACTGAGATTCAAGCTCCTTCCAAAGGTAATATAACTGTGTTTGAATCAAGCTGCAGGATGAGGTGAGGCATGGGCTCACCACGTACTGCTGTGGTCCAAGCCTTTCAAGTTGCCCTTTGTAAGGAAGTAGGATAAGAAACCCACTGTGAATTTCTTGGTTTATGAAGACATAAGTCCAAGGAAAATGGCCCATTATCTTAACAACTTTTTCCCCTCCTCTCTAGGTTTAATTATGGATACCATATAGAAATGACAGCATCTTGAAATACAAAACTGCCCAAGAGAAGAACTGTGGTATTTATCCTAAGTGATGAATTGCTCCATACAGGCAATGAATCAGAAACAACTTCTTGGAGGATGATGACTGAAAGGAAAGATAAGGAGGTTCCACTGGGACGATGGGGGATGAGGGGATAATTGTTGTGGTAAAGTTTATTTATGTTGCCACTTCACTGTTTTATGGGAAATCCTAAAAGTCACATCTCTGGAGCTGGAAACTTGGCAGGAAGACAAGAGAAACTTGTTCCATTTCCATCCAAGCAGTTGCTAACGAGATGGCCATGGGACCCATTCTATTTCCAGAAATGATTGTGCCTAGTCTATTGAAATCAGAATGGAGAAAAATGAGGCAAGAATGAAATAAAGACATCCCATTCCTCTCAGTTTCTGGGAACATGCCCCAACTGCCTCTAAGGGATGTTAAGTGTGTACAGGTATCTCAAGGGGGAAAGTGGAGGCAATCCTTTGCTTCATTCTAACCAGTCTTTTGCTAGTGAAGGCTGGGGGGCTCTAGAAACACCTCTGCCTCTTTCTATTGCAACACACTTAGTAAACAAATCCTCTTCTCATTAACTTTTTCTAAAAACTGCTAGGGGTATGACTGCATAGTTGCTTAATTCTTGAAGAGTTATTTGCCTAGTTTGTGACATTATGTCCAAGTCTTCTTGATTATCAAGGCCACCTAGAAGTCAAGAGGACCTGAGTCATGTAGTTTGGAGGATGAGGTTACTAAGAGTTTCTGTTGTTGTCCCTCTGATACTATCTGGACCCTTTAGAATTCTAATGGAAAAGGGTCAGGAGTTAGGTTTCAGGTACAAACAAAATGAGGTAACAGGAAAAAGTGATTTGTAAAGCTCTATATAAATGTCATCTATTATCTAAATTCTATTATTAACTCCCAGCTGTTTGCAGCTTGGGCAGCTAGGTGACACAGCGGATAGAGTGCTAGGCAAGTCTTCCTGAGTTCAAATATGGCCTCAGACACTTAGTAGGTATGTGACCCTGGGAAAGTTACTTAATCCTGTTTATCTCAGTTTCCTCATCTGTAAAATGAGCTAGAGAAGGAAATGGCAAACCATTCCAGTGCCTTTGTCAGGAAAACCCCAAATGGGATCAGACACAAAGAGTTGGGCATGACTGAAATTACAGAACGACAGCAACAACAGAATATGATATTTGCATATTCAAGATTTTTTAGTTTGGGGTCCTCTCATACTAGAGTATCAGGGGACATTTGGGGACAGGCTTAGATTGAGCATGCTTTATTTCCCTCCTGGTTGTGCTTCTGACTCTTCTACTTCACCACTACCCCCTTGGAGTAGTATCTCACTGCTCTACTTTTTTCTGCTCACTTTCCATGCTAATCTCATTGGAATTTAAGCTCCTTGAGGACAGGAATTTTATTTATTTTTGTTTGTATTTGTATCACCAACACTTCCCACAATGCTTAGAAAATACTTATCTTCCTATCTTGCAAAAGTTGGAGATAGTTTAATGCCCATCAATTTGCCTTTAAACAGTAACTGGAGATTCCAAAGCCTATTGGTATGGGAGCCTCTTCTCAAGGGTAGAGATCAATGCCCTGTGCCTTCTGAGAGGTGGGGAAGAGTGGGAGAGATGAGAGATCTGGACTTTTCAGTCTCTTTGGTTTCTTTTGGCTTCTAGCTTCAAGAGAGAAGATAGGAGATGCCAACCTCTTTCAGAGGCATGAAGTAAGACTCTGGGAAGAAAATAACATGTAAACTTTGATTATGTTCCCATTCTTAGCTTGCTACACTAAAGGCTTCAGGAATTTTTTCCTTTGGGTGACATCTGTGATTTTCTTTCTTGGTCTAACTGTGCTACCTCACTCCCAATGAGAGAGCTCTTTCAGTCTAGATTGTTTTGTACATATTCTCATATGTGTACTTTCTCTGATTTCTGTTTTGCTGTAGACTTGGAGTTTTTTGCTATTTGCTATGTGTATCCATTGTGGAACTTGTATTTGGTGGGAAAGGTTGGTTATAGAGCTTGGAGTTTCTTTAAGTCAGGCATAATGTGCCTTGGAAGAATACTCTTTGGGCTAAACATGCCCATTTCTTTCTACAGATATTTTGTGTGCTCTGTTTTCAAGTCTTTCATGGTCTTGGTCATCTTCCTCTGGACATATTTTAGACTCTCCTTCCTAATATGTCATACTTAGAATTAAACTCAAAATTCCTATTGTGGCCTGGTAGCTGGCTGAGTATAACCTCTCTTTTAAGAATAACATTACCTTCTTGGGCTACCATTTACAACCAATCATTGAAATTTCTTGAGAATAAATCCTAGGAATAACACTGATAGTTGTGAATATTTAAGGAGCACATTCATTAGATCTTGGTTATAAACTAGACAAGATTGATTAAAGCAAAAACAGATGGATTTCATTGTTTACTAAATTTTGATGAATAAATGACAATTGCTGATTTGTCTAGTTTTGAGTTATAGCAAAATAATGAAGATAACAGTTTAATGCATACAATTAAGTTATCTTTGAAAGATTTCCATGAAGTACAATGTTGAGATACAAATGAACATATAAATATTTAAATACATGTGAACATTTATATATAAATGTATATGAACATATATGTGTATGTATATGCACACAAATATATGAACGTGATTCTGCCTCCACTTGTCAATAAGTCAATAAACATTTATTAAACACCTACTATGTTCCAGGCACTGTGCTAAGTACATGGTGCAAAAGAAAGACAGTTGCTGCCTTCAAGGATTTTACAGTCTAAGGAGGAAGATGAAGATGAAACACAAAACTAAAAAGGTCAGAAGGAAGAGAGGTCCTGACACTGGAACACCTCGGAGAAGCTGTCAGTCAGAGAAGTCCAAGGATACAGCAGTCAAGTGATAAATGAGAAGATATTTGGGCTGTCTTTCCTTAAATGGAAGTATGGAGTTCGTGGTTTCACTTTCCAATCGGAGAGGCAGAGGATAGTGATGAGACAGAATTCCAAACCTGATGATTAAAGGATGATCAGCTTATCTCAATAATGAGCTTCCTGGGCCATGGGGGAGAAGTCAGTCAGATACGTCCCAAGGTAGCACAACCAGATGGGACATGAAGTTCCCTTGTACCAAGTGATAGTATGACGACTCTGTTCGTACATAAGACTGAGAATGGGAAAGGACTTTAGAGGTCATCTAGATAAGGGCTTCCAAACTTGGGGTCTGTGAAATTATTTTAAAAGATATTTTGAAAACTATATTTCAATGTACAAGTTTTTTGTAATCCTATACATTTTATCTAATACATGTAAAAACCTTACTCTGATAAAGGTCCTGGAGTTTCACCAAGCTGCAAAAGGGTCCCATGACACAAATCAGGTTAAGAGCCCATGATCCAGGCAAATTCTCTTAATTAGGAGATGAGGGAACTGAGGTTCAGAAATGGAAAGTGTCATGTCAGGGTCACACAAGTAAGCATCAGAGTCAGAATTTGAAGTCAGGTCTTCTGACTCCAAATCCAGTACTCTTTCAGCAATATCATGCTATCAGCAGAATAGAACCTCTTACAGGTTCTATGGAGCTGTAAAGGTGTGTAGTACTAGAACAGAGGCCACCTGTACATCTGTCATCTGTAGATGAGTTTGGCAAAGTATACTGAGACTCATCACCAGATGGGCAAGTGGGTAATAAATGTGTAATAAATTCTAAATAGACCTCAGCTATGTAGATGTGTACATGACCATATTAGATAATAATAACCCAGTTTACTCACCTTAATCCTTACAACTTCACAAGCAATTGAACACCAAGTGGGAAATGGATAAAGAAATAGATATTGACATAGACTACCCCCATTTACTATAGAAACAAACAATATAAGTCAGTTGTGATAGCAAAAAGGACAAAAGAGTCTAATAGCTACCTCTGATGATTGCCTATAAAGATATAGTGGCTAAATAAAGAAAATCTTAAAATATTAACTAATTTGCATAATTTTACAGAGGAAGATAGTAGAAGATCATGAGCAGCACTTGTTAATCATAATAGCAAAGAGTGATGGAGGAAGAGCTAAGTTTTTAGGAGACTTAGCATTAGAACCAATTAAGTCAGATCCTCCCAACATTTAAGGATGATACTTGAAGGAAGATTAAATATGAAAAGTAAAAACTATGTGTTATATCTGCTATATATTTTTTTCTCCATAGACAGCAATAGAACCACCATATTTGGACATTTAATATCATAGACCATGAAGAAGTAAATGAGGAAGTAGAAATGGTCTTAAAAATAACAGAGATGGAAAGTTCCCAGATCAGGTCAAGTATTTAAAGAGAAAGTCTTTGAGAGCATTAAGGGATCCATTCACAGTTAATTCCGTAGTAAGTCATTCAAAAGTGATATTGTATGGAAGTTCACATCTTTACAGTCACACAAGTGACTCAGAGGTATAAAGAATAAAAGTTCCCATTGGACTTACTCTTTTTTGACTTTTTTAAAAAAACATTTGATTTGATAGAACACAATGCAATCAAAAAGACTTTCCTTTAATATGTCAAAATAATATAATATGCCTTCAGTTATGTAACATCTGAGATGATTTTGTTTGATGATGCTCTGATTATTATCAAAAAAGGCATAAATATCCTCACTAAAGGTATTTGCTGTTGTTATGGTACATGTCCTTATAGATGGTCAAGTCCTCTAGAAACTCCTCTTTGTGGATGACAATGTGCTGTTCACCTCAAACCCCAGAATATGGTACAGCCATCTAAATGAGATATACAGTTACTCAAGAGTTCATACTAACTATCCACACAGAAAAGACCAAGTGGATGAAAAAGGCCTGTTTCCAGACTATGATATACATACAGTTGCATGGATGATCTAGAGATTTGCACTATTGCTACATATATTTTGAACAAATGCTGCAGGTCAGCAATGTGCTGAGCCCAAAATTTAATGGGATGAAAAACTGTGCTTGATTGCTCTTGGGAAATGGAGCAGTACTTTCAATGAACCTAAGCTCCTTGAAACAAAAATCCGTCATTTTGAGCATCAGTATTTTTCTGTTGATGTTATATGGCCATGAATCAAGGAATGTCACAATCTTTGAGGAATGAAAATTCAGGGTCAATCAAGAGCAATAGAATTAGATGTAGTGAACATAACTAATTTGGCTGCAGCATATTATCAGTGACAAATTGAGCACAGAAGATGGTTGTAAAAGATATTATTAAAGAGATATATGACTGAAAAAAGAGGTGTGTTTTTCATGTAGGAAGAACAAGTGATAATAGATGGACAGACTACATTCTGGCCATATATGTAATAAGATTTAGAGGAAAGGTTCCAACCACATTGGGTAGATATTTGTGGAGAATTTACTACTAATAATAATAGTTAGCATTTGTACAGTGTTTTAAGGTTGCAAAGAACTTTATAAATATGATTGCATTTTATTTTCCCAACAATCTTGGGAGTTAGGTGCTATGATTATTTTACAGATAAAGAAACTGAGGTCAGGAGAGGTTAAGTGATATGTTCAGGTTCACACAACAGATGTCTGAAGTGAGATTTGAACTCAGGTCCTCCTAGCTCCAAATTCAATACTGTATCCATTGTGCAACCTTGCTGCTTCCCCAAGAAAAAGAGATAGAAAAAGAAATTCCATCCCGAGTAACTACAGAATGTATAAAATATTTGGAAGTTACATTTAAGCTGGAGTTTGGCTTTGAAGTAGGCTGTCATTAAGAAGTTTAAAGAGAACAAAATTGTAGGCATGGACTGACAACAATACACTGACTAAAAGCGCTTCTAGGTTAAATGATTTGCCCAATGTTAGTTAAGTTTGTGAAGCAGGATTTGAACTCAGGCTTTTGTGACTCCAAGTCCATCACTCTATCCACTGCACCACCTAGCTAGAAGGAGACACACGGCATAAGAAGGCAGAAGACATAGGTAGTTTTCATTCTGTATTCTTGAAGAAGTATCCACATTAATTAGATCACAGAGCCATTGAAGAACTGACAAATAACTTGCACTTACATAGTGCTTGAAGGTTGACAGTGAGCTTTCCTCACAACAATCTTTTGAGGTAAGTAATGTATTATTACCCCCTTCTCACATAAAGGGAAACTGAAGTAAAGAGAAATGATTTGCCCAAAGTCACTCAGCTAACATGTGTTGGAGCTAAGATTTCATAGAAACAAAGAGATGGAAGGGACTTCAGATGCCATCTTGTCCAACACATGCCTTCTCCTTTGAAAAGTGGCCTTTAAGAGCCTTTCCTAGACTGGTCACCTAAAGATACTCAAAAGGTGATCAGTCATCCAGCCCTTGCTATAAGTCCTTTAGTGAGGCGGAACCTCACTAACAATTTTTTCTACCTTCGGACATCTCCAATTATTAGGACGTTCCCTCTTATATTAAGTCTAAATCTGTCTCTCTACAATTTCTCATTTAGGAAGCAGATCTAGGGATCTGCTTCCTAAAGTCAAAGAGAACAGAGGAAATTCCTCTTGTATGTGATAATAGTATCATACAAATATTTGAAGACAGATTTCATGATCACTGTCCCTCCAACCCCCAAGTCCTTTTCTTCAAGCAACACATCAATGGCTCTTTCAATCATTCCTAATTTGGCATGATCTTAAGGTTCTTCATCTTGTTGGTTGTCATATGCTGGATGACCTCTGAGTTTTCTTAATTCTAATTCTAGTGCTCTTTCTATTGTATCAGGCAGACTATCAAATATATTATATAATGTGCCCATGTAATAATACCTTGCTTTTTATGTTTCAAAGCACTTTAACATGCATTATGATTCTCATGACAACCCAGTAGTTGACAACCCATACAGATGTAAATACTTCATTTAAAATTAGAAATTTAAAATTTAAAATTAGAATTCCTCCTAAAGCTTCAATTAGTACACATACCTTCACAATTTTTTTTCTAGCATTAAGCTAAATCCATCATTGGATTATAAATACAGAGCTGGGAAGGACCTTAGACATCAACTGTTACAACTACCTCATTTTATAGAACCCAGATAATCTTACTTGCCTTCTGAGGAACCTATATATGGGCCAAGAAATTACAGAACCAAACATGGAACAACTGATTGGGTTTAAGATTGGAAAAGGAGTATAAGACTATGTATTATCATCTTATTAATTTAACTCATATGCTGAGCACATCATGTGAAATGCCAAGCTAGATGAATCAAAAGCCAGAATTAATATTGCTGGCAGAAATCATCAATCTCAGATATGCAGATGAAACCACTCTGATGGCAGAAAGTGAAAAGGAATTAAGAAGCCTCTTGATGAGGGTGAAAGAGGAGAGTGCAAAAATTGTCTTGATGCTTAACATAAAAACTATAACAGCAATAACAACAAAACCCTAAGACCTTGGTAACTGGTCCCATTACTTCACAACAAATGGAAGGAGAAGTAATGGAAGTAGTGTTAGATTTCATATTCTTGGGCTCAAACATCATTGCAGATGACAAATACAGCCATGAAATTAAAAGACACTTGCTCCTTGGAAGAAAAACTATGGCAAATCTAGACAGCATACTAAAAAAGCACAGACATCACTTTGCCAATGAAGGTCTGTATAGCCAAAGCTATGGTTTTTCCAGTACCAATATATGGCAGTGAGAGTTGGCCTATAAGGAAAGCTGAGAGTCACAGAAACAATCCTTTCGAATTGTGGTGCTAGAGAACTTTTGAGAGTCCCTTGGACTGAGATTAAATCAGTCAATACTTAAAGAAATTAATTCAGGCTATTAACTGGAAGATCAAATACTTAAGCAGAAGCTTAAATGCTGTGGCCATATAATGAAAAGATGGGGCTCACTGGAAAAGACCCTGATATTCATAAAAGGATTGAAGGCAAAAGGAAAAAAGGATGGCAAAGTATGTAAATTGATTGATAGATACTATCATGGAAACAACGAACACGAACTTAGATAGACTTTGAGAGATAGTGAGGATAGAAAGGCCTGGCATGCTATGGTTCATGGGGTCATTAAGAGTCAGACAAAACTGAATGACTGAACAGTAACAACAAATGGCCCATAGTGGAGAAATGACTTGCACAAGTAGTAATAGCCAAAAATCAAGTCCAATCAATCATCAAATATCCTACTATGGCACTAAATAAATACATTGGTTATTGTAAGAGATATGAAGAAGAATAGTGATTCATGTACTGAAAGAGCTCATAATCTATTTGGCATTATACATAACATATAACTATAGATAGCATAATATATATGTATATGTTATATATAATTTATACTATATATATAATCTCATACTAACAATAGTTTGCTTTTATATAATCCATTGTACTTTAAAAAGTGCTGTCTTTACAAAACTCTTTTATGAGTTATGTAGTACCAGCATTATTACAGTTTTATAGATAAAGAAATCAAGGCTCATACTTCTTCATGGTTACATAGCCAATAAGTATTAGAGACAAAATTCTTAAGATAATAGAATTTAGATGTAGAACAAACCTCTCTTCTAACCCCAATATTTTATAGATGAAGAAACTAAGGACAAGGGAGGTTAATTGACTTTCCCAAAGTTATAGGAGTTAGTGACAGAATGGATATTGAACCCAGGTACTGGGTATTGAGGTTTTTGTCTTGAGAATTGAATAGTCATAAAGACAATAATATAGAGGTGGTCATAAGGCAAAAGATGATAGAACTAAAGAGATTAATCTCTAACGGTGGCATCATTCAGCCAGTTGGGGAGATTTGGGGGACAACAAGACATTTTATATCATAATTATATCACAAAGTAGCTAAAATTCTTTTCTCATATAAACTTGTCCTGGATCTCTTCTCACAATATTTTGTAACAGCTGTCACTGAGAATGCATTAATCTTAGCACTTTAAGAAATGACATTGCCAATAGGTTTTGTGCTGCCTCCACATGTTATCTATTTAAAGATTGATTCCGCTGGGTCCAGGAGGCTGGGCTACTTGCCCTTTCCCACTAAGATGTCCCAGCCCTCGTCTCATATGTCAATTGAGTTTCCTCCTGGGAGATCCTGACTTGTACAGAGAAGGGCTATACTTTTTCTAAAACTCCCTGCCCTCTTTCTTCCTTAGGGGAATCACTTAAAGCTTTGGTATGGCTGATGTATAAAGTGTACCCAAGAGGCGGTACTCAATAGACAATGCAGTTAGGTATAGGACAGCTATTTATTTCCTACATGCATGAAAAAGTACTGAAAACACACAAATCTCAAAAGTGTACAATAATTATAACTAACAGCTCCTGTTATATTTTCTTAGGGAGATTGATGCTTAAAACATGAAATGATTAGCAGAATTTCTGAACAGGCACTTTACTTTCACCTTGAGTCGTCACTATCTAAATACTTCCTTCCAAGTCCCTGACTGTTGGCAAGCCATGCTAGGGCTTGGGATCATTATTCTGTTGGTGGTCATCTCCTTCGAGTATCAGTTATAGCAGGTACCTTCTGAAATGTAGCTGGCACCCAGAGCATCTATTCCACTAGGCAGTACTTTCTCTAGTTGTTATATATAATCATCCAGGGTGGGAAGAAAAAGTAGAAATCCCCTCATTATCACCTCACAGGAAGTCCCAGAGAGTGTTCTGTTGCATATTCTGGATGGAGGAAAAAGAGAGAGAAATAGTGGAATTTTTTTTTCTTTTAAGTCCATTGAGTGGGTAGCTATTCCTTCTCGGTGGTCAATAAAGGGATTACTTTGTCACTTCAAAGTTTTAAGTTCTTTAACACTGAGCCAAACACCATATAGCCCACTAGAAGAGGCCCAAGATCCCACAGATAAGGGATCTCACCTCTTTGCCCTTTTTATACCTTCATTGTATAATTTACAATAATTACAACTCCAATACTAGTGAGGGGCTTCATTGCAGGAATTGAAAAGTAGCCACCATTCCTGACAGCAATGTAAGCATTTAGAGGATGCTTTATTTTCCATGATTAGTGATTCTAGCTAGAGGGAATAAAGCCAAATACTTTGGGGACTAAAGGCATAAGATGTGTGTGGGTCCCTTTCTCCCTGGGCTTGCATATCTGGGTACTCTAAGCACCCATCACAGAAGCTAAGTCATGACCAGAAAATTGCTTTCACAAAGGAAGCCATTTTGAGAGGATAAGCCTGAACAGGTTATAGTGTTTCCCAGCTGCCTCTCTTACCCATGCTTCAAAAGCCTAATGAGCATCTTAGCTGGAGGGAATCCCCTGGAAGCCACCTGCGCTCTTATTCCAAGATTAATGGAATCAACTGATGCAGCAAAAATGCCAGGACAGAACCTTATGCTTTCAATCGACATGGTGTCATTTAGCTAAAGAAAATCGTAAACAAAAAAGAAGAAAGAAGAAAACACTGGTGGTATAATCCTTTTTCTCTGTCATAAAGGAGAGGAAAGGGGGTCTTTATCCTCACTTCTTAATAGGCTCAAGTGGGACTAAGTCCTTGGTTTTCTTATTCAGGATTTTTTTGTTTGTAGTTTTAATCATTAATGTTTTGTAGAATATTGAAGCTGTTGTCCAGCTCCTCTTTCAGTGCCTATTATGGAATAAGGGATTGGTAGATTTCTGTTGATGACTTGAATTTCTAGTGGCCCATCTTCACTCAATAACAATACCTCAGAGACCTCAGAAGACTTTTAAAAATCAATCTCACACAGTTATTGTGAGGGAAGTGCTTTGTCTACTGAAAAGAATCAGATACATACTACAATTACAATTGCAGTGAGAATTAGGAATTATTATCTTAAGTAATATAGTATCTATAATATTATTTTAATAGTATATAATACATATGTATAATATTATTTTTAATAGTATTTTATTTTTTTCCAATTACATGTCAAGACAATTTTTAGCATTCATTTTTACAAGATTTTGAGTTTCAAATTTTTCTTCCTCCCTTTCTCTTCTCCTCTCTTCCTAAAATGGTAGGCAATTTGATATATACCTATATAGGTAGGTTATACTTGTGCTATCATGTAAACCATATTTCCATATTAGTCACAGTTGTGAAAGAAGAAACAGATCAAAAGAAAAAAACACAAAAAGAATAAAGTAAGTGAAAAAAGTATGCTTTGATCTGCATTTAGAGTCCATTAGTTCTTTATCTGGATGTGGATAGCATTTTTCTTCATGAGTCCTTGTATTTGTCTTGGATCATTGTGTTGCTGAGAAGAGCTGAGTCACTCATAGTTGATCATCACACAATGTTGCTGATATTGTGCACAATGTTTTACTGATTCTGCTCATTTCTCTTTGCATCAATTTGTGCAAATCTTTCCAGGTTTTTCTGAAATCTGCCTATTCATCATTTCTTATTGCACAATAGTATTCATTACATTAATACACCACAGCTTGTTTAACCGTTTGCTCAACTGATGGGCATTCCCTCAATTTACAATATTTTGCCACCATGAAAAGGGCTGCTATAAATATATTTGCACATGTAGGTAGGTCCTTTCCCCTTTTTTAATGATTTCTTTGGGACACAGAGCTTATAGTGGTATTGCTGGATCAAAGGGTATAGACAGTTTGGTTGTCCTTTGGGCATAGTTCCAAATTGCTCTCCTGAATGATTGGATCACTTCACAACTCCGCCAATAGTGCATTAGTGTACCAATTTTTCCACATCTTCTCCAACATTTATTGCTTTCCTTTTTCATCATATTAACCAATAATAGGTTGTGATAGGCAGGAGGTGGTACTTCAGAGTTGTTTTAATTTGCATTTCTCTAATCAAAAGTAATTTAGAGCACTTCTTTATATGCCTATAGATAACTTTGATTACTTCATCTGAAAACTGCCTATTCCATATCCTTTGACCATTTGTCACTTGGGGAATGGTTTCTATTCTTACAAGTTTAACTCAGTTCTCTATCTTTTTGAGAAATGAGTCCTTCATCAGAGATATTTGCTGTAAAGATTGTTTCACAGCTTTTTGCTTTTCTTCTAATCTTGGTTGCATTGGTTTTGTTTGTGCAAAAGCTTTTTAACTTAATATAATCATAACTGTCTATTTTACATTTTGTAATGCTCTCTATCTCTTGTTTGGTAATGAATTCTTTCCTTCTCCATAGATCTGACAGGTAGACTGTTCCTTGCTCTTCTAATTTGCTTATGACGCCACCCTTTATTTCTAAATCATATATACATTTGGACATTTTGACCTTATCTTGGTGTATGGTGTGAGATGTTGGTCTATACCTAGTTTGTGTCCTATTGTTTTCCTGTTCTCCCAGCAGTTTTTGTGAAATAGTTCTTATACCAAAAGCTGAGGTCTTTGGGTTTATAAAACACTACATAACTATGGTCATTGACTACATTGTCTTGTGTACCTAATTTACTTCACTGATCTACCACTCTATTTCTTAGCCAGTATTAGGTAGTTTTGATGATTACTGTTTTATTATGTAGTTTGAGATCTGGTATTGCTAGACTACCTTTCATTGTATTTTTTTCCATTAATTCCCTTGATATTCTTGACCTGTTGTTCTTCCAGATGAATTGTTATTTCTTCTGTCTTTATAAAATATTTTTTGGTAGTTTGATTGGTATGGCACTGAATAAATAAACTAACTTAGGTGGAATTGTCATTTTTATTATATTGGCTTGGCCTATCTATTAGCAATTGATATTTTTCCAATTTTTTAGATCTGACTTTATCTGTGTGAAAAGTGTTTTGTAATTGTGTTCATATAATTCCTGGGTTTGTCTAGGCATGTAGATGCCAAGGTATTTTATATCATTTACAGTTATTTTAAGTAGAATTTCTCTTTTTATCTCTTACTGCTGGGCTTTGTTGGCCGTATAAAGAAATGCTGATGATTTACGTGGGTTTATCTTATATCCTGCAACTTTGCTAAAGTTGTTAATTATTTCAAATAGTTTTTTAGTTGATTCTCTGGGGTTCTCTAAGTATACCATCATATCATCTGCAAAGAGTGAAAGTTTTGTTTCCTCATTGCCTGTTCTAATTCCTTCAATTTCTTTTTCTTCTCTTATTGCTATAGCTAACATTTCTAGTACCATCTTGATGATAGTGGTGATAATGGGCATCCTTGCTTCACCTCTGATCCTATTGGGAAGGCTTCTAGCTTATCCCCATTACAGATAATGCTTGCTGATGGTTTTAGACAGATGCTACTTATCATTTTAAGGAACACTCCCTATATTTCTATGCTCTCTATTGTTTTTTAATAGGAATGGGTCTTGTATTTTTTCAAAAGCTTTTTCAGCATCTGTTGAGATAATCATATGATTTTTGTTGTTTTTTTTAATTGATATTGTCAATTATATTGACAATTTTCCTAATATTGAACCAACTGTGCATTACTGTTATAAATCCCACCTGAACATAGTGTATAATCCTGGTAACATATTGCTGTAATCACCTTGCTGGTATTTTGTTAAAATTTTTTTGCATCAATATTAGAAAAATTGATCTATAATTTTCTTTCTCTAATTTTAGCTCTTCCTGGTTTAGGTATCAGCACCATATTTGTGTCATAAAAGGAGTTTGGCAAGACGCATCTTCACTTGTTTTTCCAAATAGTTTATGTAATATTGGATTTAATTATTCTTTAAATGTTTAATATAATTCACTTGTGAACCCATCTGGCCTTTGGTGGGAGGATGGTATATGATTTCTTAAGGAGCTCATTGATGACTTGTTCAATTTCTTTCTTTAAATGAGGTTATTTAGGCATTCTATTTCCTGATGAATTAATCTAGGTAATTTATATTTTTGCAAATATTCATCAATTTTGCTCAGATGGTCAGATTTATTGGCATATAGCTGAACAACATATATCCTAATGATTGCTTTAATTTCTTCTTCATTAGTGGTGATTTTACCCTTTAAATTTTTGATACTGGATATTTTTCTTCTTTCTCTTTTTAAAATCAAATTAACCAATGGCTTATCTATCCTTTTTCCCCATAAAACCAGCTCCTAGTTTTATTTATTAGCTCAATATTTTTTACTTTTAATTTTATTAATATCTTTGATTTTCAGGATTTCCACTGTAGTGCTCAATTGAGGATTTTTAATTTGTTCTTTTTATAGTTTTTTAAGTTGCATGCCCAATTCATTGATCTGCCATTTTTCATTTTGTTTATGTAAAAATTTAGAAAAATAAATTTCCCCCAGGTGCTGCTTCAGCTGCATCTCATAAATTTTGGTATATTGTTTCATTGTTGTCATTCTCTTTAATGAAATTATTGATTGTTTCTATGATTTGCTCTTTGACCCACTTATTATTTAGGATTAAATTATTTAGTTTCCAATTAATTTTTAATCTATCTTTCCACTGTCCTTTCTTTAATGTAATTTTCATAGCATTATGATCTGAAAACAATGCATTTAATATTTCTGCCTTTCTACATTTGATTTTGAGGATTTTATGCCCTAATACATGGTCAGTTTTTGTGTAGGTGCCATGTGCTGCTGAGAAAAAAGGACATATTCCTTTCTGTTCACATTTACTTTTCTCTAAAGGTCTGTCATATCCAACTTTTCTAATATTCTATTCACCTCCTTAGTTCCTTTCTTGTTTATTTTTTGGTTGGATTTATCAAGTTCTGAGAGGGGACAATTGAGATCCCCTAGTGTAGTTTTGCTCTCTATTTCTTCCTGTAACTCACTTAACTTCTCTTTTAAAAATTTTGATGCTATACCCCTAGGGGACAGTTGAGGTCCCCTAGTATAGTTTTGCTGTCTATTTTTTTCTGTAACTCACTTAACTTCTCTTTTAAGAATTTTGATGCTATACCCCTATATGTTTAGTATTGATATTACTTCATTGTCTATGGCACCTTTTATCAAGATATAGTTTTCTTCCTTATCTCTTTTAATTAAGTCTATGTTGCTTTTGCTTTGTCTGAGATCAAGATTGCTACCCCTGCTTCTTTTACTTCCTGAAGCATAATAGGTTTTGCTCCAGCCCCTTACCTTTACTCTGTGTGTGTCTCTCTGATTCAAGTGTATTTCTTGTAAACAACGTATTGCAGGATTCTGGTTTTTGATCTAATCTGCTATCTGCTTTTGTTTTATGGGAGAATTCATTCCATTCACACTCACAGTTATGATTACTATGTATTTCCCTCCATCATGTTTTTCCTCTTGTTTGTCTTTTCTCTCCTTTTACCCTGTCCCTACTCAATAGTGTTTTGCTTGTGTCTACTGCCTCCCTGGATCTGCCCTCTCTTCTGTCAGTCCCCCCCACCCCTGCCCCATCCCACTTTACTTAATCTCTTCTCCTCTTACTTTCCTGTCTGGTAAGATAGATTTCTACTTTCAACTGATTGTGTTTATTATTCTCTCTTTGAGGCAATATTGATCAGAATAAGGTTCAAGCAATGCCTTCTGCCCACCCTCCCATCTTTCCCTCCACTGTAATAGTTTTTTTGTGCTTCTTCATGTAAAATATTTTACTCCATTCTACCTTCCCTTCCTTCTGCACCCAGTGTACTCCTTTTTCTCATCCCTTAATTAATTTTTAATGTAATTCCCTCAAATTCACCTTATACCTGTATCCTCTGTCTATGTATATTCCTTCTAGTTGTTCTATTAATGGCACAATTTTTTTTTTCAGCCAAAGAGAAGGTTTATTAGAACATCTGTCATTTTGGGCAGACTCTTAAGGAGTCTGAACATTAGTGAGCTATTGGCTGGATTATAAGAATCTGAGCAGTGGCTAGATTTTAATAATCTAAGCACCTTAATTGAGACAAGGTGGACTGTATATACAGAAAGACTATGGGAGGGATCTAGGAGTGGCCAAATAGCCTGGAGGGAGGGGGGAACCAAGAGGTAATAGTGTGCCAGGGACCTGGACCACATGTGGCCGAGGGAGAATTGAGCCTAGATAGGATTAAGGGTAGGAAGTGGCCATAAGGAGGTAAGACAATGGAGGGCTAGGCTAGGTTAAGGGTAACAGAATTGGGAGATTGGGCATAGCCACAATGAAAGGCCAGTTGATGGGATGAGATTTGGCCATGTGGGGAAAGTCCAGGGTTTTTTCTTTTTGGGGGTCTAGATCCCATCCTCATCATTCCCTCCTCAAACAAATGGGACCCAAATTCTTTTGGGGTAAGGGGAGAAGGTCTCGGCTTCTAAAACTGCTTCCTGCTGGCAAGGGGCAGTCCCTGCCTCAAGGGGGTTGCAAAGAAGAAGCTGACTGGAACGGAGTACAGGCTGCATCCAAGGAACAATGATGGGGGGACATTGGCTGGTACCTGCTGTTTGCTACCAACTGTTGGTGAATGACCTGTAGTCTGGAAGACACAAATCTGACAGAAAAGACTACAGGGCCCAGATATGACAGGATAAAACATCCTTAGCTCTGTTTGGATTCAGATAATTCAGTTTTCCAACCATGCTGTATCAAATCCACCTCATAGCCAGACTCAGGAATAGCCAGGTGGGTAACATTCCTTCTCAAAGGAACATAAGGGGGAAAATGAGCCAGGAGAATCCCATCTTAGACTGAGGCTAATATTGTCCTCTTGGCTTTTCCCTATGCTGGCTTCCCACCAGTATCACATTCTCTGAGTAGCTTGTGGCATTTCTCTCAGATGGTGATTATTGATTATCGATGGATTATTATGATCCATCAGACAACTCAAAATAAAATCCTATGAGTTTTTGCCCCACACAGCAAGTTTCACTAATCACAGCTTAGGAAAAACTTTTCCAGTATTTACATCTCAAACTTAAATTTGTCCTGGTGTAAAAAGCCAATCATTAGAGATATCTATACACTTGCAAATTCTCAGCAAGCCATACATAACCCAAACAAGCTTTTTTGCTAGTTTACACATTAAAACAATAACCAACAAGAGCCAAATTATTTTAGTGGTAACCAAGGAATGAAAAGTTGCTTGATATAACTGATACAAAAAGTTCCCCAATTTGAAACTTGAAACAAACCTATTACCAATCAGGTGACTTCAGTTTTGTCAAATGCTTTTTTTCCAAATTACTTTACACAGAGAATCAACATCTCATCATTAACAGTTAAAACTACGACTTTAAAAAGAGCTTGCTTACCCAAGTTCAGAGGCCAGCTTCTTTAACTTGAGCAGGATGTGTTGCACCCGGGTGATGCTTTTAGGCAAAGGTCGCCCCAGGACCATTGCCAGAGGGACCCAGGCTGTAGCTGCTGCCCCTCCCCCCTCCTTCCTTTCCCAGGTGGGGGAGGTTAAAATCAAAGGTGAGGGGTAAAGGGTGAAACTCTCTTCTATGAGAGGGGTTAACAGACACCCTCTTTACTCAAGTGATGGGAGTGGGAGAAAAGACCAGAGTTGTAAGAAGGAGTTCCAAACTCCTTAATGATCAATCACAAAACCTCTAGAATCTGCCAAGATATTTTTAGCTGTTCTAACTTTCCCCTGTAACCTCCATGAAGGAGAATTCAGGGGTTGTAGAGGGAAGGGAGTAAGTAAGCCTCAGGGAACCAAAAAGCAACTGCAGTTTTTCACAATTCTCTAGTGCCAAGAGAACTGACAGAATTGAGCATACACTTTCGATTAGGGAGTCCGTCCTTGTCCTCTATGCCGTGGAAGGTGTACCCAGGTCCATGGCCTCAAACTGACCCAGTGGACCGAGAGCCTGAGAGCATCAGGTTGAGTGCAAGACAGCCTCATAACTGTCTGCCTTGGTGCTTGGAGAATGACCCCAATTACAGAGCAAGAAAGGAGGTGGAGGGGGGAGGCTTATGTACCTTCCAGTCTTGACTAGAAAAGAACTTGGAGTTAGGCAGTTTCCCTGTACAGGCCACCAAAATGTTGAGGTTTAGTTGTTTAGGGGTGCTGGGACCCCACAATCACAACACACAGGTTCTGCCCAAAAGAATTTGACCCAAAGACAAAGAGAAGATTTATTAGAACATCCGTCATATTTGGCAGACTCTTAAGGAGTCTGAATGTTAGTGAGCTATTGGCTAGATTATAAGAATCTGAACAGTAGCTAGATTTTAAGAATCTAAGCTAATGGTACAATTTTTAAGAATAACTAGTATCATCTTCCCATGTAGAGATGTAAACAGTTCAGTTCCATTGAGTCCTTATATTTTCTTTTCACTTTTTTCCTTTTTTAGGCTTTTCTTGGATCTTCATATTGAAGATCAAATTTTCTGTTCATTTCTGTTCTTCTTCTTATCAAAGCTTGAAATCCTCCTATTTCATGAAATGACCATTCCCCCCTCCCCAAAAGTATTATACCTAATCTCACCAGGTATGTGATTCTTGGGGTATAGACCTAGCTCCTTTGCCTTCTGGAATATCATGTTCCATGACCTCCAGTTTTTTAATGTTGTAGCTGCTGAGTCCCATGTAATCCTGATTGTGGCTCCCTGATATTTTAATTGTTTCTTTCTGGCCACTTGCAGTATTTTTTTTTCCTTGACCATCTGATAGTCCTCAAATTTGACTATAATATTCCTTGGAGTTTTTACTTTGGGATTTCTTTCCTGAGGTGATTGGTAGATTCTTTCAATGACTATTTCTGGTTCCAGGATCTCAGGGCAATTTTCCTTGATAATTTCTTGAAAGATGCTGTCCAGGTCCTCTTTTTTATTATGGCTTTTAGTTAGCTCAATGATTCTGCCACTGTCTCTCCTGGATCAGTTTTCCAGGTCAGTTTTTTTTAATGAGGTATTTTATATTTTCTTCTATTTTTTCATTCTTTTGAATTTTTTGGATTGATTCTTGATGTCTCATAGAGTTATTAGCTTCCACTTGTCCAATTCTAACTTTTTCCTCAGTTAGCTTTTGTACTTCCTTTTCCATTTTGCCAATTGTACTTTTCAAGGAATTGTTTTCTTCAGTGGATTTTTGTATCTCCTTTTCCATTTGGCCAATTCTACTTTTTAAGCAGTTATTTTCTTTTTCCAAGCTGTTAACTCCTTTTTCATATTTCTCTTGTATCACTCTCATTTCTTTTCCCATTTTTTCTTTTACCTCTCTTATATGATTTTGAGTTCCTTTTTGAGGTCTTCTATGAGTTCTTTCTGGGCTTGAGACCACTTCTCTTTTTGGGGGGGATTTTGCCTATAGGTGTTTTAACATTGTTATCCACTTTTGAGTGTATATCTTGATCTTCCCTGTCACTATAATAACTTTCTATGGTGAGATTCTTTTTTTTTTGTATTTTTGGCTCATTTTTTAAGCCTATCTTCTTTCTTTTAAATTTGAACTCTGCTTCCAGAGTAGAAGGGGGACTATCTCAGGCTTCTTGTGCCAGGGTCTACATGCCCTGTCTGTTTACCTGGTGCTACAATGATGTTGCCCTGAGGCCGATGGGGGACCCTCATGTCTGGTGCTGCAGTGATGGGATGGTGTGGGGGATGGCTGGTACTGCTGGAGGCCTTAGAGGTCTGGCAGCTTACCTACTAGGACCCTGAGCCAGGGTCCTAGTGCTGGCTTCTGGCATGTGCTGAGGCTGGTGGGGTATTTCTGCATTTCCATGGGGCTACACTGAAGCACGTGGTGGTCTCGCCCCTGGAGGCTACCTGTTTTTGCCCACAGATATGCTGAAATACATGGAAGTTCTTGGAGCTGGAGTCTCACCATTCCCCTGACTATGCTAAGACACATGGGGGGTCCTGCTGTTGTCATTTTCCTGCTCTATTCCATTGGGGCTCAGGATCTACTGCTTGTTTCCTGAGGTGGGCCTTGCTGCTGGCTTGCTGGGACACTTCTTGTCCTGGACTGTGCTCTCCTTTTATCCAAGTGAGACAGACCTTTCCTGCTGATTTTCTAAGTTTTGTGGTCTAAAAGATTCTTTTGCCCTGTCTTTTTGCTGATTCTTCTATTCTAGGATTTGTTTTGGGGTACTATTTTGTAGTTGTTTGGAGGTGAATATGGGAGAGTTACAATGATTTACTGCTTATTCTACCATCCCGACTCCTGGAAATCAATCTCAATATCTATAATATTATTTATCATAATTTAGTATGGAGAATAAGCACTTGAATTCAGGAAAACTAGGTCCTATTGGCTACTGCTATTTAGTTGTGTGATCTTTGACAAGTCATTGCCATTCTAGGTGTCATTGTTTTCATCTGTAAAACACAAAATTTAGACTAAATTATCACAATTTCACAGAATTTTAGAGTTGGAAGGGAATTTAGTGCCCATCTAGTCCAACCCATACTTGAGAAAGAATCTCCTTAGCTGTTCTTCAATATGCCTTGTTGATTTAGCCTGCCCTCATTTCTCCCAGCCTACAAAATTATTCTGGGTTCAGTTCAGAGATGCAACCAATGTCCCTGGGCAAAACACAGCTGCAAATTCTTTCCTTAAAGAACAAAGTAAGAAAGACTACAGAGAAAGAGGAGCATTACAGTAATGGATGAAGCTCAAACTTCCATTCAATATTTTCTTATTTTCATTGGTTACATGACTCCAAGCATCTTGTTTTCTCACCTTAGACTTAGAAACTAAGTCACAGAAGTAATACATGTTTACCTGGCACACTCAGGTAGTGGTAGGAGAATAGGTAGCTTCATGTTTGTGCTTCACCCACTACCAGAGAGTGCTACAATTTTCCATCAGAATTTCTTATCCTATCTTTTAGGGAAGGAATCCCCAGGTGAGGCTTTTTTTGACCAGAGTCATAGGTTGTAGCTCTGAACTGAACCCAGAATATTCTGGGAGACTGGAGGGAGTCAGGGTGGGGTGAGTCAACAATGATAATGTATAAGGTTGGACAGAATCATTCACCTCCTTCTTGAACTTTAGCCTCCATCCACCTTTGGGGATTAACCTTACAATTTTGAAATAGTTTAAGGGCCACAGAATGTCCAGTGGTCTAATGTGACTCTTCTGTTTGTCCTCCTGTCACTTTAGTTCAGGCTGGCGAGAAGAATCCTTTCAAATCCAGACCCTAAATTTAGATAGATAAGAGTGGAAAATGGAATTTGGGCATGGGAATAAGAAGACATTCTTATGATCTTCAATGTCCTCTTTCAGAAGGTCTCAAAGTGTTTCTTTTTTTTAAGGTTGCAAATTGAAAAGATATACTGATCTTTGAAAATATTTTATTAAGTATCAATAAGTGTCTTCCTGATATTTTCAATTCAATTAATATGTATTACATCTCTGCTATATTTTATTCTGGGAATGAAATACGACTACAAACGATCCACCTAGATGAAATACAATAGGCACACATTATATAGAGCAAACTAGAATATTACTATAGTATAAACCTGAATATATATATATATAGGAAAACAGTAAACAAAGTATCTTGGGAGATCTGAGGAAGTGATGGCTCCTGGAATCAGGGAAGACCTTGTAACTGAAATAGGTTGGGCATTTAAGGATTGACTGATCTCAATAAGGAAGCTGTGGAGTTTGTGGTGATCAGTGAAGTTAGTATGAATTGCATGCAAAGAAGATGGTGTAAGGAAAGGCACAGAGGTGGAAAAAGGTGGTGCAATTTCAGGAATTTGGGAAGAGTACAATTCTGCTGAATCATAGAGTAGGTCATAGGGAGTAGTGGCAGATAAGGCTGGGAAGGTGATCTGACAGCAGCCTTAGAGTGTCTTGAATGAAGGTCTTGGCCTTAATGAGTTGACAATGAGGAGTTAGTGAAGATGTTTGAATGGGGAAATGATCTGATCAGAAGAGTATGCATTAGAAACATTAATTTGAAAGAGGATAGATTGGAGCAGGGAGAGGTGAGATGTCAAGAGAAAAGTCAGGAAGCTATTCTCATAGTGCATGCAGTAGGTGATGAATTTCTGAATCAAGATGTTGTAAGGAAAATTAGAAAGGAGGAGACATATTGGAGAAATATTTCAAAGGTAAACACAACTTCTGGAACTTCTGGAAGGACAGAAATATTTTGGAAGGAATAGAAATAATGAAGTTAGAAGAAGGAATAAGCTTTGGGGAAAGATGATCAGTCAATTATAAAGCATTTATAAAGTTCCTACTATGTGCTTTATGAGTTCAAATACAGTCTCAGATACTTACTAGCTGTGTGACCATGGACAAGTCACTAAAACCTGTTTGACTCAGTTCCTCATCTGTAAAATGAGCTGAGGAAGGAAATGGCAAACTACTCTAGAGTCTCTGCCAGGAAAACCCCAAAATGGGATCATGAAGAGTTGGACAGGACTGGAATGACTTAACAACAACAAATGTGCTAGGCACTCTGTTACATTCCTTCTGTTAAACTAAATCTGACTATTTATTGGAAGGACAGATATTGAGGCTGAGGTTTAAATACTTTGGCCACATAATGAGAAGACAGGACTAATTGGAAAAGACTCTAATATTGGCAAAGATTGAAGGCAAAAGGAGAAGGCAAAGGATGATATGGATAGAGAGCATCATGGAAGCAACAAAGATGAACTTGGACAGATTTTAGGAGACAGTGGAGGACAGAAGGGCTTGGTGTGCTATGGTGCATGGGATCACAAAGAGTTGGACACAACTGAACAACTGAACAACAATAACAACTATGCTACATGCTGGGAATACAAAGACATATATGAAAGAGTCCTTCACTCAAGAAACCTATACTCTACCAAGGGAGAAAACATGTACATATGGGAGTATATCAACATTTGTTATTAACTGGCATGGTTAATGGTGATGGTGAGGTTTAGGGTGATGTTTGAAAATGAAAATAAGAGAAATTCACTCCCAACAAAGAAGGGCAGGATTGATTCTTTCTAGATCACATCTTTCTCCTTCCATTAGGAAGCCCAGGGCCCATGACCTTCCTTTAGCCTATATTCTACTTTCTTCTCTTTGTTGTTTGGAGTTTTTCTTTGAGGCAATTGAACTTGAATAGCTACATATGGCTCTAGTTGTAAAAATATTTTTAGCTACAGGGCAAATTGGTCCTGGTTCATGTGCATTGTTTTTATGTTACTCTAGGAGCTTATAAAAACTATTAATAATCATCACAAACTCCTGTCACATTATAGTTCATGGAGCCCTCAGGGAGTAACAGTATCATTTTGCATAGATATTTATAAATATGTATATGTATACATATATGTATATGTGTGTATACATACAAGTATCTATAGCTCTATCTGTCTATATCTATATATCTATATAAAGAGACACACACACACAGAAAGAGAGAGAGAGGGAGGGAGAGAGAGAGAGAGAGAGAGAGAGAGAGACGGAAAGAAAGAGAGAAAGAGAGAGATTGGGGGGGAAGGAGGATAGGTACTAGCATCTGTGGAGGATCAGGAAATGGTTCAAGTAAAACAATGATTCTCAAATTGTGTGTGTGTGTGTGTGTGGTGTGTGTGGCACAGTATAATACTTTGGTGAATTCATCCAAGAGCCTCCATTTTCAGAAGGGGCCTAGGCCAGCCTTCCTTTATACCACTACTTCCTTTTTTGATTTCAGAATCATGGGTTGTTTTTTCGTTTGTTTGTTTTTGCTGTTTCATCCTGGGAACTTACCTCAGCACTTTACCTTGGAACATCCTACCACCTCCATTGCCTGATCACTATGGAATATCCCTCCACAAGGCCCTACTTCTGCTATTGGTGAGTTTCTCCTGGAGCCTCTATTTCGTGGAGCCTAGGCCAGCCTTCCTCCATTCCTCTCCTGGCCTTGTTTCTGACTTTGTGGATTTCAAAATCTTGCCCATGCATTAGATACTCTCATTCTAGCCTCCTTCCCCTCCTTTTTAGCTCTCTCTTGTGAATCATTTTCCCCCATTAGAATGTAAAGTACTTGAAGTCAGGGACTGTCTTTCTTTTTCTTTGTATTTGTAACCCCAGAGCTTAGCACAGTTCTTGGAAGATAGTATGGGTTTAAATAAAGGATGACTCTGATATTGGAGACTTGGTTGACTGGAACTATGGTAGTGCCCTTGAGAGAAATAGCAAAGTTAGGAAGAGGGGTAGGTTTTTAGAGGAACGGTATTGGAAAAGCCCTTAAAAGCAATGTGTTCTCTCAAAACAATGAGAAAAGTCAGGACAAAACCCTAGCTCAAAAATCCATGAGTGTAACTTTTCCCATTAGTCCTAGTCTTGCCTTGAAATGGATACTGACTCCTGAACAGTTTATTTTTCTTATATAAGATTTTCTTCTTCTATTTCTCTTTGTTAATGGAACACTATGTTACCTTCTTAGCTTTAATTGGAGCACAACTTTCTCTTGGGGCCTTTCCTAGATGCCTCTTTCAAGGATGAATCCATAAGTCCTCTCTTATAAACTTCTACTATTAGATTGAGTTAGATTTTTCCTTTGGTGTTCAGGTTGTGCATAATGTTGAGGACAAAGTTGGGAAAAGGCACAAGTCTTACCTTAAAGAGTCCAATTTCAGGACCCAGAAGTCGCCAAACCTCCGCAATACTTCTGTTACATTCTCCTTGAAATCAGGTACTTAAAAAGAGACAAAGCCTTTTATTTCACTATTAGAGTTGAGACTTGACTTCAAAGTCACAGTAAAGTAAAAACATTTGAACCCTGATTTTCTAAGCACAGCTTTTTTAGATGAGGACAAAGAGCACAAGGTATCATGTACCTGAAGGAGGAAGAAGAAGAGGTACCAGCAGTGGGGTGGGGAGAGAAACTGAAGATAAACTTGACGTATTTCACAATTTTGGTCTATGACTAGGACATGTTTGTGAGTTTATTTCTCAGGCATGAAAGTCTTTCTTTATTATGTCGCTAGAGGCTGTAACTTTACAAGGGCAAATCAGGAGAGAAAATCGACATGAATCAACCATTACTGGAAAAGCATTGTGCACGTCCTAAATTTTTAGAACTATAACATCACAAGGGAACATAGACAAGAAATGCAGGCACTGAGAAGTAATGGGGTTGTTCTCTGTGGGACAGAAGGGAGTATTTGAATTGATGAGAACATGGATGCTCTGAGGCAGACTAATCATTCATTCATTCATTCACCACAATTTATTCATTAGTTGGGTACCTTTAATGCACAAGGCACTGGGAAAAACAATGGAGATAAAAGGAATGACACAATATTCTTGCACTCAGAGAACTTACAGTTTTGTAGGGAAGACGAAACATGTCAACAAATAACTATAACACCAGGCAGAATGTGGAAGTATAACCAGAAAGGTCCACCTCATTTCTAGTTGCAGGAAGCAGGGATCACTTCATGAAAAAGGTGGCACTTGGGTTGTGGAAGAAGGGGAAGAGGTGAGTTATCAAAGTTGGGGGCAAAAGGGTATTCCGAATAGAAGGAACACTGTCAATAAAGGCAGAGAGGTTAGAAAAATACAGGGCACATTTAGGGAATAGTAAATAATCAAAATTGACCAGAGGCAAGCTAATAATGACAATAGCTAGCATTTATATAGTATTTTAATGCTTTCAAAGAGCTTTACAAATATCTTTTTATCTTCTCTATAACTTTGTGAGGTAGGTTTTTTTTTATTATCCTCACTTTGCAGATGAGTAAACAGAAGTAGAGGTTAAATGATATACAGGATGATATATCTAGTAAGTATAAGAAACTATATTTGAACTTGGGTTTTCCTGACTCCAAGTTGAGCACTCAATCCACTATAACATATAATCACTATAACATGTCATTGAAGAGCAAAGAGTAGATCAGGAGCGAAGAATCATAGATTTCAACATATGTGATGATGTTCTTTCAAACAATTTAATCTCCCATTTCCTCAATCTGTTCTACTCAGTTATACACTGGTCACACTATTGGTCTCACTGTCACCCACAAGGGTTTCACTTTTAGATCAAGAACTCTGAATTACCCCAATCTGATCATAGTCTCCTATTATCTAACCACTCCGTATGCCTTATTCTTCTTAAATCTATTCTTTGTTCACATCATAAACTAATTTTTCTATGTCTCAGTGCTTTCCCAGGTATTAATTGAATTAAAAGAAGAAAAAAAGACAGAAAAAAACTGTAATAGTTGAGGACCTCAATGTTCCTCTTAGAGACTTAGAAAACTTTAACCAAAGAATGAAGTTAAGAATATGAATAGAATTTTAGAAAATTTAGATGTGATAGCTTTGTCATAATTATCGAATGAGAACAGAAAGTAATGTATTTGTTTCTTAGTGATGCATTCTACTTTTATAAAAACTGATCATGTTCTAAGAGATAAAACCTCATAAGCAAATTCAGAAAAGTAGAAATATTAAAATCAACCATTATGATCGTAACACAGTAAAAGTATATTCAGTAAAATCATTTGAAGAAAGGAATCAAAATTAAATGGAGATGAAATAATTTAATCCTAAAGAATTGGTGGGTCAAATAACAAATCAAAGAAATAACAAATAATTTCATAAAAGAAAATGACAACATTTCAGACAACATACCACAGCTATTGGGATGCAACAGTCTTTAGAAGAAAAGTTTTATCTCTAAACACATTCATCAACAAAGAAGAGAAAGCAAATGTTAATGATCCAAATGAAAGACATGGAAAAGAAACAAGGTAAAAACTAAACAAAAATAGAAATTATGAAAATTAAAGAAGAGATAAACAAAATTGAGAACAAATAAACAAACATTCCATAATGAATTGATAAATAAATCAAAGATCTGATTTTCTTGTTTGTAGGGGGGAATGGAGGGGAATATTTAAGAAAACAATCTATTAATTAACCTGACAAAGAGATAGAATGAATAAATATCTAACAAAAATAAATATAAGGAGAAATAAAAAAAAATGAAGAGGTAACAAAGGAAATAGTTTGAAAATATTTTGTATGAATTCGATGAGCCTTTACTAAAATGCAAAATACTCAGATTGTCATCATAAGAAATAGAGAATTTAATTAACCAATCTCAGAAAAGAAATTAAACAAGCTATAAATGAACTCTAGAAAGAAGAAAAAAATATCAGATGAAATTACAATAAATTATATGAAACATTCAAGGAACAACTAATTCCAATTTTTACAAGAATTATTTGTAAAAATAGGGAAAGCTAGAATCCTATGAAACTCCTTCTATGAAGTAAGTATGTTCTTGATATCTTAATCAGGGAGTGATGTTAGAAAAAGAAAACTACAATCCAAAATCAAACATATATATGCAAAATGTTGAATACAATACAAAATATAAAACATATTAAAAAGTTATTCACTATGACCAGATTATATTTATAAGAGAAATGCAGAGTTGATTCAATATTAGGAAACTATAAACATAATAGACCATGCTGATAACAAAACAGTAAAATCATGTGATTACATCAATAGATAAAGAAAAAGCTTTACTCAAAATCCCTAACCTTTTATGTTAACATATTAGAAAGCATAAGCATAAGTGGACCTTTCTTTAGTATGGTAAATAATATCTATCTAAAATCAGGATCTAGATATTCTGTAATAAGAAAAAAGTTGGGGGAATAAGCATAGGTATAGAGGAAAAAAATATTATTACTTTTTCAGGCTTACTTAGAGAACCTTAGAGATTTAAGCAACAATTAACAGAAATGACAATTTCAATAAATTATTAGAATATAAAATAAACCCATAAAATCATCAGGCTTCTGGATATTGCTGGTAAAACCCAGCAGAAAAGTATAAAAAAATGAATTCCAAATTCCCACAAATTGTTGAACCTATCTGACAGTCCACTTACTTACTTATGTACTAGAATTATTTAAATATCAAAACAACATACGAAATAAATACAGAAAAATTGAGAGGAATTAGTTGCTATATTTAGATATTACTACATGCAAGCTACTAGCAATTAATTCCTCTCTATTTTTCTGTATTTATTTCTATAATGAGTAAATTATGCATGCAAATATAATAGAATATTATTGGTCTGTAAAAATTGATGAAAGGGACAAATTCGAAGAGATCTGGGAATTGTTGATGAGCTGATGCATAGTGAAGCAAGTAGAACTGGAACTATTTGTAAAGGTGAAACACTAAAGAGCTTTGATCAAGACAATGACCAGTCATAGCACCAAAAGACTCCCACATTTTGGTGGAGAAGTGATGGACTGCAGGTGCAGAATGTTACATACATTTTTGGGCTTTGCCAACTTAACACATACATATTTTACTTGTCTGTACTTTTTATTTACAAAGGAGGGATTTTATTTTTTTTATTTTATTTTTTTATTGTAAGTGGGAGAATTTTAAGGGAGAATCAGGGGATAGTGATAATGATGTACAAAAAGGAAAAGAAAGAAAAGAGTATCAATGATACATTTAAACAATATTGACACAGGATAGTGCAGAAGGATGTTAAGAGATACAGACAAGTATGGCAATGTTGGTTACACCACATTAAATTTAACATTTTTTTTTTAGGCAATTGGGGTTAAGTGACTTGTCCAGAGTCACACAGCTAGTAAGTGTCAGGTGTCTGAGGTCAGATCTGAACTCAGGTCCTCCTGAGTGCCAGGGCCAGTGCTCTCTCCACTGTGCCACCTAGCTGCCCCTAACATATTTTTAAATAACAAGCTGGATGTAATGGGTTCACAGTTTCATATGGCGTTTGAATAGGGAAATGTTCATGTTTCCTGATGATTCTCTAGTTCACAATAAACAATCAAAAATACAACATAATAGAAATTAAAAAATTAAATGTCCTTCATAATGACATTTCTCACATTTGGGTTCTTGGGATAAAAAAAGTTAACTTTAGTTGAAATGAAATCTCTTACATGAAAATCTATCATTTGGTTGCACTGAGATTTCAAGCTGCAGAGGGACCAGGACTATAGATAATTCCTATTAAAATGATTGAGGCACAATGTATGGTGGAAATGCTGACTTCCGAAACAGGTAAGTATGCTAGTCATTTGGCACAGTGCATGACCTATTGCCTTTTTCCTTTGTTTTAACCATTTATATGTCTAAATGTCATGAGCCAAAGAGGAATGAGGCTGGACAAGGCCTATCTAGATCTTGTGAGAGAAAGCAGGGTACTACCCTGATCTCTCATTGTGATAAGCTGATAACCTTGGCTTTTCAAAAGAGATTAAAGCAGAGCACAAGTTTTGACAGGCTCTCAGAATTTGCCCAGTGGTAGACAGTGTGTCTGTCATTCAAAGCCTAGTCTAGCTAAGTTGAGAGAAGCTCATTTATACAAGACTGGGCACCAAGTGGTGAATTCTCTTTTGTCCATAGCAAGTCATGAAAACTGCCTACTGAGATGTGAAGGGGCTATGATTGGCATTAACAGAGGGAAGACTTAACCCAAAAGCTAAAAAAAATTTGGTATATAAAAGAAACATTTCCATATGTTTCATAACAACTACTAGACTGTAAGCTCCATGAGGGCAGACTGTATTTTATTTAACCCTGTTATCCCCCTTAATACCTAGCATAATGCCCTGGATACAGAAGGTACTCAATAAATGTTAGTTTAATGGAATTGAATTGGCAGATAATTGGAAGAGATGTAGCAAAATGGGTGAGGGGAGAAGGGGGATTGTTTTAGGGGAAGAGGGTCAAGGCAAATCCACTTGCTAGACCATTAGCTGAGGTGGGTATTATCTGAGAAATCAGATGAGAAATAACCTTTCTCTGGTACATCCTAGAGTACCACTGAAATTGAACACATTTTTTTTCATATCTATAACCAGTTCCCTCACCCTTACCAGTTATTATTATTTTTGTCTTCTCAGATACCAGTTTAGCCCTATTTATAAAGCTTTCCTGTCTTCAACTTACTTCCTGCATGAACCTATGATTAGATTCTTTCCTATGGTTCTCTATGATTCCCTATGGTCTTCAATCCCCAGTTTAGGAAGAAAAACAAAAACAAAAACAAAAACACTATACGCAGGGTTTATGTTGCTTTTTTAGTAAATGAATCAGGCTTTGAGTCCCAAAGGATTTAATAAAATCCCCTCCATTGCCCAGACTTCAAACTCGGCACAGCCTGGCGTGTGGAAGTGTGGCTCAGTGAATAGACAGGAAATTTCTGGATTATATCATTTCTGATAAATTGCTTCTCTTCTCCGGGACTTGATTTTCTATTAAAAAACAACAGCACAAAAGATGATAAACCAGAAACTCTCACTCTAAATATGAGAAATAATGAAAACAATTATTGAAATGTACTTTTACAGAGTATGTGATTAATACTAATCTAGTTAATCTTGCTCTAGTAAGTGAGTCCCTTTGCTGCTCAATCAGTGTCAATGATATTGAATAATAGCAGTGTATTACTCACCAGCAGCATTATTGAATAAGAATGATTTACAGTAGGCAATGAGTCCTGTTCCCTGTCATCATGATACTCTTTGTGTGGAGGGCATAGAAGGTTGAGCAGGGTGCAATGACTCAGCTAGGATTATGCATCTATGATGCAGAAGGCAATAGGCTACAGGTTTAGAATTCATCCTCAAATGGATTTGTGGATTTAGTCACACTTTGCACTTTGTACTGCTGGGGTATTTCTCAGGTCACTTATTTCTTTCAAGGTGACAAGAAATTCCAGACCAATGAATGAAATCACTTTTCAGAATGCTTTCTGAAGTTTCTCCAGATCTGTGATATTATTTTACCAAAACACCTAACCTGCTACCTAAATACTTCACTATTTCATAGGGCTCTTCCTTGTCAAAGAAGTGATATGAAACTCAGAACCGCTTATACAGCCTCTCCCTTAGCCTCTCCCTTAATGATGTTCAGGTGGGAGTACCATCTGGCTAGTAAGAATCCTGGTGTTGTGGCCAATGATTCTCTCTCAGTGAAAACAATCTCTCATGTGCTGAGTGCCTTAATGGCTGATAAATTTTTCCATGCACGTCACTGCATTTCCAAGGTCCAAGTCATTACTTTGCAAAAAGCACTTTGGAAAAAATAAGGTCTAATTCTGCTCCAGTGTAACAATGACTGCTAAATATTTTAGGCTGCAATCTCATCTTGATTTCATGGGGATTTGCCAATGTCACCCGAGGTCCAGGCTCCCCAAAGGACTCTGGACTAACATGGTCCTCATTTGATCCCAGGGACCACCCTGCCCCAACTGGAATCAGTTTCCCTCTTTGGCTTCACCCTCCAGTTAAACTCTAGGGGAATCCTTAAAATAAAACTTGGGTCTTGGTTTTTACAAAATTGGGAAACAGGGTTATCTCCCTGTTTTCATCTCCCACAAAGGCAATCATTGTATGAGTAATATGCATTTCAACAGCCTTTATTTCGTCCACAACACAACACAAAGGACTTACAGGAGTCCCTGAACAAAGACAGAAACATAAAGCATTCTAATAACACTTCAGATCTTCCTTCTCCAGAGGTAATTGTACTTTGGAGGACTGTTGAATGAAAACTCTTAGTTATCTTAGACCATAAAATCAGCAAGGTCTACATCTTTTGTAGCCCACCCCCTACCAAGGCAGTGCTTTCGATCTTTAGCTACAGGGCAACCCTCAGGTAAGGATCCTCTTCCTTTTCCTATAGGCCTTCATTAAGGAAATTTCCTCACTCTAGGAGGCTGGTGCTGAAACAATTGAAATCAGGAATTCTTGATTTCTTGGGAACTTCCAAATTTGCATGGAAAGATTATTCTCAGAAACTCTAGTCTCTGGACTCTTCTCAGTAAACAAAACAGAAAGGCAGAAGAAAGCATCCAGGAAGAAAGGAGCAAGGACTCCCCTCTCAGGCTTGCTTAGGCAAACATGGGCTGAGAGCCTTGTGTGTCTCCTGCAAGTTGCTAATTTTTGCTCAAATAGTACATAGGAAGGAAGAAACCCCCTCTCCTTGCTGCACCTTTGTCAGGAAGTCCGAGGGAGAGAACATGAAAAAAGAAGGTATGAGCCATTTTACAGCTCTTATGGACAACCAAGAAAAGGAAATTCTTCGGATAAGATTCCATTCCCTTGACTCTCAATCACCAATCATATTGGAAGGTGTCTTTCTAGGGACCAATCATAGGAGTTTCTTATGTCCAATGAGTTTCTAATTATAGTCAAGGACTAGGGCAGGGGTGGGGAACCTGCAGCCTTGGGGCCACACATGGTCCTCTAGGTCCTCAGGTGTGGCCCTTTGACTGAATCCAAGTTCAATTCATTCAAAGGGTCACACCTGAGGACCCAGATGGCCACGTGTGGCCCCGAAGCGTAGGTTCCCTGACCCTGGACTAGGGCATACCTCCAGGGGAATTTCCCTTCCACAAAGACTTGCACCCTGTAATCTAAAATGATTGGAGGAAACTAATCAGGTTAACATGGACCTGTGTCTAACTCTTTAGGCTGAGTCCCTAAAAGGATTATTTTGTTTCTCTTTGATATCTGAAGTTAATCAAGGATTACCTCAAAAATAAGCTCAGCTATTGTTTTTGTCCAGGTTTCCTCCAAAGTGGGTATCAGCGTCTTCTATTTCAACACAAGCACTCAATACCTGTGGCTAGCAGGTATGGAATAGCCTTTATCCACCTTGTAAAGTGCATCAGGCAATAGGGAATTACCAGAGTTCATGACAAATATAGAAACATATAGTGCATTGATTTCCTCAGACCACCCTTACCCCAAACCCTAGCAGTTAGAGACACTTGGTTTGCTAAGTAGATACTTTCCAATTACCTTTCACCTGCCTATCTGAACAACTCACAGGCTGCCAAGGTTCAGAGCTCCTTCCTTTACCCCCCTCCATGTGACTTTATCCTCTAGCTTCAGGGCAGTTCTCTTTTCCAAATTGCTTGCTGTTTCAGAAACCTCCTTCTGAGAGGTTGCTGCCCCAGGTCTCACATTAAAGAACTTTAAATCTCTTAGGAGTTATTGAATTCAGGATTACCCATGGGATAAATAATAACTCTCAAGGCTGGAAATTGGATTGCTAATACCTGACCCATGCCTAGAAAAGGAAACAGAGAGGTAGAGGAAGGCAACCACGAGGTTCTGCTTGCTCCACATGTCCACACAATCTCCAGTCCATGTCTTCTGTTGGTAATTTTCTCCACTGAAGAAGCCCCTCTTGCTGTCAGTCGGCTGTGCCTAATGGACACAGGACCTTGAAATCACAAGTTCAGCTACAAGCCTGGACACATCTGTCTACAGAATGATGTTCCTTCACCTACTTAGAAAAGGAAACCCAGTAGAAAAGGCAGCTAGAGGATTAGTTACGAGCTTACCTGGTTGAATTCCCTTACTTTAACTTCTGTGGGAGTGGTAAGTAGGGTAGGGATTGGGGGAGAGTATTGTTCATACACTGAACACCTCACAAAAAGTCTAGTAATAGAATTACTTGTCACATATGAGAATCTAAGGAAGAGAGAAAACTGGATACTAATTCTTCCTTTTAATTCAGTAAATACCCTGTACTCCTACTCTTGCCATGAGGGAAAGCCAAGGAATTACTCAGGGCTTGCGGCATCATACCAAAGTGACAAATCCTTTAGAGATGAGCACATGCTTTCCCTGAAGTTACTAGGACAACTCTGAATATGCTGTATGAGATGGTGCCATTACATGTATACCTACTGGGGGAATATTGCAACTCAACCTCTGCTCCATGCACAAGTTGTTCTCCTAACTGGGTTGTAAGTCCCTGGAAGACAGGAGCTCTTTTCATTTTTTTATTTGTATCCCAAGTGCCTAACACAATCCCTGGCACTGAGCAGGCTTGTTTTGGTAGATAGATGAGGGCAAGACCACATTTTACCACGTACTGTGTTGAGTACAAACCTATTGGATTAGGAATTACATTTCTCAAGGGGCTCTAGACCTCAGGAGTGAATTTGGTAGAGGTTCCTTGGATTTCAGTTCCCACTTTAAGTTCCCAGAACTGTGTGCTTAGGAGACAGTGTGAATGCAACAAGCATGGCTATGAAAAGGGAAATAGATGTGGAAGCAAGGAGTGGAGATGTCAAGGGGTCAAAAACCATGGGTGTGAGGTGGAACCTCAGAGTTGGAGTACAACAAAAAGTTGTACTTTTTTTTTTACTCAGTAATTCGGAGCATATTTTCCACATGTGGTTATTGATAGTTTTCATTTCTGCATTTAAATACTTCATGTTCTATCCTTTGACCTTTAAGCAATTAGGGAATGGTTCTTACTCATATGTTTGCATAAATTCTTTTCATCTTTGTCAGAAAGATTTGCTGTAATGCTTTTGTTTTCAATTATTTCTCTTTTGATTTTAATTGTATTTATCTTGTTTGTGCTGAACTTTTGAATTTTAAGCAATCAAGACTGTTCATTTTACCTTTTGTGATCATCTCTATGCCTTGTTTAGATAAGTATTACCTCTCCAAGTTGTGAAAGATATCTCTTTTCTGTGTCCTCTAATTTTTTGAAGAAAAAATTTATGACATAACTTTTTATATTGAGGTCATTTAGCTATTTGGAATTTATTTTGATAAATGGAGTAAGGTATTGGTCTAAACCTAGTTTCTGCCAACTGCTTGCCAGTTATTCCAGCAATTTTTTATTAAATGGGAGTCCTTATCCCTGTAGTTAGTGTCCCTGGAGTTACTAAATACCATTCTATTATGTTTGATTCCTTCTAGTATTTACCCAATATGTCCAATTAATCATCAACTTATCCTCTCCAAGTTAAATATTCTCATTCAACAAAAGCACTGGCTTCAAGGCAAGACACTACCAGAAGACTGAATGTCAACAGATGAGAGCACTTCTCTGAGTGGGAGCAGTTCATTGCTAACTTGGAGGGAAAGTTGAGTCAACACATGCTTGGCAATGATGGAGCAGAAAACGAGTGGGCAGCTGTCAGAGATTTGGTGTACAGCACTGCATTTACTCATCTGGGTCAGAACACTCACAAACATCAAGACTAGTTTCATGAAAATGATATGAAAATTCAGAAACTACTAAATGAAAAATGAGAACTTCACAGGGTTTACCAGCTGGATAGTTCATCCACCTCTAAGAAGGTCACATTGAACTCCAGTACAAGTGAAGCTTAAAATGATTCAGGATTCTTGGCTCAGTAAGAAGATAGATGAAATTCAGTTTCATGCTGATAGTAACAATCCAGGGTGCTTTTATGTTGCCCTGAAGGCTATTTATGGATCAAAGACCTATGGTGCATCTCAACTACTCAGTGCTGATGGTGCCACATTGATGAGTGATAAGGATGTGATCTGGTAGAGATGGGCTGAACACTTCCATAGTGTTATCAACGGACTGTCATAAATCCATGCTGAAGCCATTGACTGTTTACCTCAGGTTGGAGTCAATCCCTCTATAGCCAAATTTCCAACTGAAAAAGAGATTTTGAACGCCATTAGACTCCTCTTTTGTGGCAGAGCATCTGGTGCTGATTCTATTCCAGCTGAGATTTACAAGGTGTGGGGGGGTGGTAGGGTGTTTCATTGCTCATACAAAAGCTGACTGGAATTTTCTGGGTTATATGGCAAGAAGAGTTCAAGGATGCCTCCATTGTCCATCTCTAGAAAGGTAAAGGAAATAGATTGTCCCGTGACAATCATGGGGAGGGGGAGTCTCTGTCTTAGTTATTGCTGGCAAGATTCTTGCCAGAGTCTTCCTTAATAGGCTGATCCTTCACCTGGAAGATGGTCATTTACTTGAGAGCCAGTGTGGCTTCAGAAAGGGCTGATGAATGGTTGATATGATGTTTGCTGCTCAGCAACTCCAGGAGAAATGTGAGGAACATAATAGAGGTCTGTACACAACATTCATCGATCTGACCAAGGCCTTTGATCCTGTCAAAGACCTTTGATACTGTCACGAGGGGTTATGGAAAATTATGTCAAAATATGGTTGTTCAGAGAACTTCATTAGTATTGTACATCAATTTCATGAAGGCATGCTTGCCTGGGTTCTGGATGATGGATGATGCTCTCATGCTTTCCCATTTACCAATGGAGTGAAGCAGGACTGTGTGCTTGCTTCCAGGCTTTTTTAGCATGATGTTTTCAGCAGTGTTGTCAGATGCCTTCCATGAGGATAGACATAGCATCAAGGTCAGCTGCCACACTGATGGCAAATTATTTAACTTGAAAAGGCTATAAATCAAGAATAAAGTAGAGGGAGAGTTGGTGCATGATTTTTCTTTTTGTTTGCAGATGACTGTGCATTCAATGCAGCCTCCGATGCTGAGATGCCACAAAGTATGGATCAATTCTGTGCTACTTGTGCTAATTTTGGCCTAACAATTAACACCAAGAAAACACAGGTGCTCTACCAGCCAGAACCACACCATCCATATGTGGAACCATCAGTTACAGCAAATGGAGAGGTATTGAATGCTGTGACTAAGTTCACTTACCTTGGCATTATACTTTCCAGGGATGTACACATTGATAATGAGGTTGACTGATGAAAAGTGTGGAAGAGAAGAGGTATTAGACTCCCTGCTAGACTGAAGGTCTACAAAGCCATTGTGCTGACTTCATTGTTGTATACCTGTGTAACTTGGACAGTATACCAGTGCCACTCCAGGAAACTGAATCACTTCCATTTGAATTATCTTAGGAAGATTCTGAAGATCACCAGCAGGATAATGTACTAGACACTGAGGTCCTTTCTCAAGCTAAACTGTCAAGCATTCAAACTCTACTGCAGAGAGATCAACTCTGATAGCTGGACATGTTGTTCTGAATGCCAAATGTACAACTTGTCTAAAAGACTATTTTATGGAGAACTCATGCAAAGAAGGCACTCACATGACGGTCAAAAGAAGTGATACAAGGACATTCTCAAGCTCTCTCTGAAGAACTTTGGAATTGATTGCATGACATGGGAGACACTGGCAAAGGACCGCCCAGCATGGCATGGCATGCCTGCATCAGAGAAGGTGCTGGCTCTACTAGCAAAGCAGAATTGCAGTAGCTCAAAAGAAACATGAGATGTGCTAATTTAGAGACATCTCCACCCCAAATGTTCATATGGACTACTTGTGCCTGACCTGTGGTAGAGCATTCTGAGCTCACATTGGTCTGATCAGCCACAGTCAGACACACTGTACTTTGACTCCAACATAGTGATGTCATTTTGGTCCTCTTTAAGAACTAAGGACAACAACCAACCAACCAAATAACAATTCTACTTTTTTTTTTTTGGTAAGGACAATTGGGGTTAAGTGACTTGCCCAGGGTCACACAGCTAGTGAGTGTTATGTGTCTGAGGCCAGATCTGAACTCAGGTCCTCCTGACTCCAGGGCCGGTGCTCTATCCGCTGTGCCACCTAGTTGCCCCAATTCTATTTTTTAATCATTACCAAATTGTTTCAATGCTTACTGCAAAGTGTAATTTTAGATTTGGTACTTCTAGGCTCTCTTCCTTCCCACTTTTTAAAAATTATTTCTCATGAGATTCTTACTTTTAGTTACTACAGATAAATTTGTTAATACAATGTCTTAATCTATAAAATAACCCTTTAGCAGTTTAATTGGTATGGCACTAACTCTTCCCCAGTTTTATCATATTGGCATGACCCTTCTGTGAAAAATTATTATCTCTCCAATTATATGTCTTCCTTTATTTCTGCAAAAAGTGTTTTGTAGTTGCATTTATGTAAGTTCTGGTGTATCTTTGTAGATGTCCTCCCAGAAACTTTATACATTCTCTAGTTCTTTTGAATGGGATTTCTTTTTCTATCTATTATTTCTGAATTTTATTAATAGCACACATAAATGACATCCAGTTAAGATGGAACGGTCATAGTGGAGCCCATATCACCCATAAGTGCTTCATTAAAGTTCTAAAAATGCACTGAGAAGACAGATTATAATGAACAACAAAGAGAAGTAGCAAAAGATTCCTTCATTCAGTCTGAGACAAAGCTAGCACATTATTGGAAGAACATTGGAGAACCATAGAAGGAGGGACATGACCGGGAAGTCTGTGTGCTAAGAGTGTACTAGAAGGCCTGAAGCACAGGACTCAGGGTGACAAGGCCCAAACAATCTGCCCTGGAGCCATATGATTAAATAAAATAGTGCAGTGCCTGGGCATTTTCGGTATTACAAGAGACCTGCAAGTACTATTCTGATCAGAGCAATTGCAAAAGACTAGGTCAGCACAACAATAGGGCAGACACTGTACCAGGAAACCTTTGACCAGAACAGTCTATAAAATTCTGTTAGGATCTATCAGCTGGGGAGGATGGAGATTAGTGGGACTGGAGGGAGATCTCCTGATGCTGCCAAGAACTGATAAGCTGTACTTTGTTACAATGAGCTTGCTCTGCTCAGAGGCTAAAGAAAACTCCCAATTCAGTTTTAACTCTCCCTTTTGGGAAGTTTAAAAAGACATTAATTTAAATATTGTATATGTGTATAGTTATTGATCTATTAATACATATGGGTCTTTCCCTCTATATATACAAATGTATATGTTTATAAAAATATATATGTGTATGTGTATATATATATATATATATATATACACACACACACACACACATACATACATAGACATCTATCTATATCTCTATCTGTCTATAGCTCTTGGGCCCCCAAGCCAAGATAAAATTATTGGCTGTTGGGACAGCCAAGAGATGAAGCCCCTAGTAATTAATATAATGCTTTATATTTTTAGCTAATTATGAGTTTGCACGATTTCCTTGACACCTCCAACTAATATACAGATAATAGAGTAACACAACCGTTATAACTGTTCATGATTTTTTATGAGAAGCAACATGAGGACAGAGAAACAATTTAAAGGGACATCAAGCACCTATTAGCACACCTTGGCACAAAAAGAGAAAACTGCCAGAGGGGTGCAAAAACATTTTCCCATTTTTCCCTACCAGGTAGTCATTCCATCAGATTTGGCATGAATCCTTTGTTCTGTAAAGTGTTGGCTGGGCTACTGAAGCCAGTCTTTATGCTGAGTCCACAATCTAGGTCTATCTTTCCCTCTCTCAGTACCCCGTTCTTTTCTCTGCCTGTGTTGCCCTGATTTTCTTGTAAAACAATCCAAAACCTTGTTTTTTTTTTTTTTTTTTGGGCTAGGCAATGGGGTTAAATGACTTGCCCAGGGTCACACAACTAGAGAGTGTCCAGTGTCTGAGGTCAGATTTGAATTCAGGTCCTCCTGACTCTAGGGCTAGTGCTCTATCCATTGTGCCACCTAGCTGCCTTCCAAAACCTTGTTCTGATGGAAAACTCTTCTTCTACTTTCGTCTTGGTTTGTATGATAGCACACTTTTGATTGGGTTTTTGAAAGACTATGAATACCAAGATTCATGGTAAGGGCAGACCTTCAAATCGTACACAGAACAGCCAGTATAGGACCTGTCTGAATAGGTTCTTGCATTCCTTCAAGGGGGTCGAATTTTGCAGGTCCTTATAAAATTAGCTGTAGTAAGCTTGGTATCTGAAATCAAAACTATTAAAATAAACATCAGTATTTAGCAGAACCAGGATGATTAACTCAACTCTTAAATAACAAACACACTATTCATAACAAATATATGACAATATAGACAACAGACACAAAATTATGCAAAGAATTACTCTGCAGGCTTTTTCAGTGATCACAGGTCTAAATTATAGGCCTGATATAATATGTCACAGGAGTAAATGAATAGCCACATAAGAGAAGCAAATATTCAGAACAGCAAACAAAATTAAAAACAGTAACATTACTATGTCTACAAATAATAAAATATGAAACAGAAGAATTATTCTCATATAAAAGCAAAATTAATCATAGAGGAATTCACCTATGATACAGGTATAATAACATCAAAAACATAAAGAGAAAATAATAACAAAATAGAAGCATATTGAAACCTATAGTAATTAACATGTACATCAATATACCCACGTAATTATATTCAAGTCATACATTACATGGGTGAATGTTAACATTGTTTTCTGGCTATATGGTATAGCTATTTCACCAGTTTCACCTGGGCCATATTACATTAGTCTGGTCTCTGGCAAAAAAGGAAAAATGATAAACGTTATAGGGGTTTCAGGAAACAGTCATATTAGTGCACTTTTGGTGTTGCTGTGAATTGGTCCAGCCATTTTTGGAAGGAAATTTGAAACTATAACCTAAAAGTCACTAAAACGTACATTGTCTTTGAGCCAGTGATATCAGTCTCTTTAAAGTCTAAGATCAAAGAAAGAGGAAAAAAGACACACATATATGAAAAATATGTAGAAGCTCTTCTTGTAGTGGCAAAGACCAAGTGGTTACCCATCATTTGAGAGAATAGCTAAACAAATTATGGTATAGGAATGTAATGTAATACTATTCTACCCTAAAAAATGATAAAAGGGAGAGTTTCAGACAATCTTGGAAAATCTTAGATGAACTACTGCAGTTTACTGAGCAGAACCAGGAGAACAATTTAAACAATGAATATAACATTATTAAGACAAATAGTTTTGAAAAACTTAAGAACTTTGATCAGTACAATTACCAACCAGAATTCCAGAGGCCCAGTGACTGAGCATGTCCCTCCCCTTCTGTGAGACAGGTGATGGACTCAAGATCAACGCCTGTCTTTTAATATGGGCAACATGGGAATTTACTTTGTCCATGCATGTTACAAAGATTTTTTGTTTTGTTTTCAAGGAAGGAGTAAGGCTGGAAGGAGGAAATTCATTTTTTGTTAGTTAAAACAATGAAATGAAATTTTTTAAAATATCTGGAAATTGGTCAGATAGTCCTGGCTTTTCTGTTACTTTACTGCATTTTGCAGGTGCTATGTTGGCTTATTTAAAGAACTCTAGCGGTTCAACTAAAACATTCACAAAAACAATTACTAAATTCAGTAAAGTAGCAAGACACAAATAAACCCACAAAAAATCAGCTTTTTGGTACATTTACCAACAAATCATAGCAGAAAGAAATAGGAAAAAAATTCCCTTTTAAATTATTTCAAAATGAAGAACATATTTGGGAGTCCATATTCCAAGACAAACACAGAAATTATATGACTGCAACTACAAAGCATTCTGTACAGAAGCATAGGAAAATTAAAATAAGTGGAGAGGAATTAATTGCTAATGGACATGCTGTGTTAAAAAATGCAAATGATGATACTAGCTATATTAATTTATAGACAGTGTCATGTCAATCAAAATTCCAAAGGGTTAGTTTATAGAACTAGATAAAATTATAAGAAAATTCACGTGGAGGAACAAAAGGTCAAAAACTCAAAAGGAAATGATGAAAAGAAGTAGGTGTACTGAGGCGCAGGAAGTAGTACAGTAGATGGAGCACCAGGCCTGTAGTCAGGAAGATATGAATTCAAATCTGACCTCAGACACATAATAGCTGTGTTTTCCTGGGCAAGTCACTTAACCCATAATTGCCTCAGTTCCTCATCTGTAAAATGGGAACACATTGGAAAAGGAAATGGCAAGCCACGCCAGTATCTTTGCCAATGTAGAGTTGGATACCACTGAAAGACTTAATATCAACAACAAGGAAGTAATGGGGCCTACTGAGCCTCAAATGATACTACAAAGTATTCTTTTTTTTTTTTTAATCTGGACAATATTTTCCATTCTCCAATTCTGTGGTACTATTTTCCTTGTCCTGTCTCCTGGGGAAACTCTTTCCTGAGCTCCGGTCTCTCATTACCAAGTATTTCTTGAATATATCAAATTAGATGGCCTATAGGCATCTGTAACTCACTATGTCCAAAATAGAACACATTATATTTCCTCTAAATTTCCCCCTCTCCTGAATTTCTCCATTACCATCCTCCTAACAGGTCCAACAAATTCAATGTAATGCTCATATCTTTACTCATACTCACCTCACCCCTCAATATCCAATCTGTTATTGCTTTTTTGTTTCTATCTTTTTCTCTCATATATGTCCCCTTCTTTCCTCTCATACTGCTTCTAGTTAGGCTATCATCACCTCACACTTGAAGTATTCAATAGCTTTCTGGTTGGTCTCCCTGACTCAAGTTTCTACCCACTCTAGGCCATCTTCCTCCTAGCTACTAATTTCCCTGAAACTTAGGTCTGATCATGTCACTCCCCACTTCCTTACTCAATAAACACCATCAGCTCCCTATTACCTCCCCTCCCCAGCATCAAATATAAAATACTGCTTGGCATTTAAAACCCTTTACAACCTGACCCTTTCTTACCTTTCAATTTTTCTTACAGTTTACTCCCATACTCTACCATATGGCAACATTAGCCTTCTTGCTGTTTCTTAAATACAGTGTTCCACCTCCCAGTTTCTTACCTTTTTACTGATGTCTCCCATGCCTGGATTGCCCTCCCTTTACCTCTGTACCTCCTGTCTTCTCTGGCTTCCTTTAAAACTCAGCACAAACCCTACCTTCTGCCAGAAGTCTTTCTTGGTGGAGCCTTCTGTGTGAAGTTATCTTTCAATTACATTGCGTATATCTTGCAAACACATTTTTTTTTTGTATATTGTCTCACACATTAGAATGTGAGCTCATTGTGAGCAGTGGCTATGTTTTTATTTTTTATTTGTATTCTCAGTGTTTAACATAGCACATAGTTAAGATGTAGTTCATGCTTTTTTGATTGATTGATTGATTTTAGATATCACTGATTAAATATTCAGCAATAACACCTGCCAGTTCTTGGGATCTGAGCGTGTAGCATGGTCATTCATTTATCTAGGCTAGATGATTTGAATTAATCAAAATCAGCTAAGTTATTTCTTATTTATTACCTTACTTTTCTTAGGAATCAACTTCCAATTATTTTAGTTTTGTCATTTTCAGTATAAAGATCATTCTACTTTATAAAAAAAACAGAACCAAATTAAAAATTGAACAGCTTTGCCCCTTCTCTCTGTTGTTAGTTATCATCATTCTAACCATGCAAACAATTGTCCAATCTTTTCTGTGTCCTTCCTTTTCCTCTCTATATAACTAAAATCAAATCAAACTAAACCACTGTCTTGTTATGTTTAGTTTACTTTTGGATTTAGCATTCCTGAAACTATTTTTACAGGACTATACCATGCACATTTACTTCTTGTTACCTGGCCTTACTTTCACTTTTTGCACTTATATTCTAAAAATACAATGATGTTCCCTCTGCATCCACTTTGGTCTCTTCAGATAAATTCCATTCCCCTTCCCCCCCCCCCTGCCAGTCATTGAGGTTTTCCACCTTATGTTTTCAGAACTTATTTTTATTCGTGTCCTGTCTCTTTTGGTCTGACTTCCCCTGTAGCGTTATAATTCATGGCATCCCACCTATTCTTCCTTTGAACCTACCGTAATCTACTTTCCCCAAATTTGTGATACATGTCAGACAATGCTTGATTTTCTTAGACTCTTTAACTCTAGGATGGAGTTCTCCCCAAGTTTCCCTTCATTCTTACTCCAGCACCTAGTACCTCCTTGTTAGTGAGAATTAACTCTAGAATAGAATTTCTTCTTGTTGTTTCCTCTGTCTTTTAAAGGATGAAATTGTCACTAAGGTAAGTAATAAGTTAACTTCTCTTTACCAGTTCTGTTTTTTGATTCTTGGATCTTCTTATATGAATATATTTTCTTAATGTACAATACTACCCACCAATTTTACCTATGGTCTCTCTTTAGATAGGTATGCCTATCCAGAACCATGGTGGAATTATAGGTTTTATCCCACCAAGTATCCATGAAGTCAAATCCCTGCCCCCAACCCTGTTGCATTAGCACATCTAGATTCTTTTGTTTATTGCCTAAACTTCAGGTTTTGAGTAAATACAATTGAAGCTATAGATTTTTTCTCTTAGTTCATTTTTGGATGGGTTTTGTCTCCTGTGAATTTCTCTGTGCCTGAGCTCATAGTCTTCTGAGCTACTTAATTTTAAGGGTTTGTGGCTGTTCAGTCGTTTCCATCGTGTCCAACTCTTCTTGACCCCATTTGGGGTTTTCTTAACAAAGGCAATGGAGTGATTCGCCATTTCCTTCTCCAGCTCATTTTACAGATGACGAACTGAGGCAAACCGGTAAGTGATTTGCTCAGAGTCACAGAGCTAGTAAGTGTCCGAGGATAGATTAGAACTTGAGAAGATGAGTCTTCCTGACTTCAGGCCTGGCACTTTATCCACTGCATCACATAGCTGCCCATCTAAGGTTATCCTCTACAGTACTGAGTTTTGAGGATATGTACAATCTTTTCCTTTCCTCATCCTTTTTAGTTTAAAACCCTTTTGATTAGATTTGCAAGATGCTTGAAAATATATTTTTACCAGCTGTTATTAAGTGCAACCCTATCTTGGAACAGGATTCTGTCAACCCTGTATTTTAAGTCATGATCCAGGAATTCAAATCCTATTCTCAGACTTCTCCTTCTTAGTCAGCTATTCGTTTCTCAAATTAATTTTTTTTCCTCATCAGTATCCTTTGCTTTAAATGGTGAGGAATAGTGAGGAAAACACAAGCTGTGCCTCCCTAGTCTTCAGTTTCTTGACACACTTTTTAGGTTCCTTCTGGTAGTGTCATTTTTGCCCACTTGAATCATCAAAAGATGTTAGCTGTCACCCATTTGAATAAATCCAGGGAAGTTCTTTGTTATGTCTTGGATACATGCCCCAGGAAGATGACATAGTCCTCTACTGTTGTAATAAGATTGACATATGGCTGCCTCAGGGCCCTGGGCATGGGATCACCCACTACTATTGCTTGTCTCTTCCTCCTCTGCCTCTGAGTGGATGCTCTCACTTGTTAGCTTATGTGGCTCTGCTCTGTCAATCTTTGCATGACAAGCAGCTTCATTCTCCTCAGAGCATCCAGTTCTCTGCTCTTCAGAAGGAGTCTAAAATCTGTTTTTCAGCTCTAATAATACAGCTGATCTTTTATTTTCCTTGCACTGTGTAACTCCTCCTTTGGGTGATGTTCCCTGATGCAATAAAGGATGCCACCTCAGATCCTTTTACTCCCCATTGAAGCCCTGTATCTTTCCCCTTACAATGCCTTCATTTTTCCTGATACCTGGAAGAGTGTGGGGAGATGGTCTCTAGCTACTTTCATCTTGTGATCTAGAATGGAAATCAGCCTATACTTGGAACACAGATAATAGTCACTCAACTTTGGTAAAAATGTGAACCTCACACACTTGATACAAGTCATTGAACCATTTCCCCTATTCTCTCAAATAGTTGATATTTCCAGCCTAGTTTCATAACATAATTTATGGATGTTTACAATTCAACCCTAAACATCTGGTTGCTTTTTAATAACCAAATCTCACTAGAATTGCCATCCTTTTTCTCAACAAAATCCCACAATTACAGCCACTCTCACCCTCCCTCCCTTAGTCTTATAACAATTCCCTTTCCCTTTCACCATTTTGCCCCACCTACCACTCCATTCTAGCCATTTGTCTTGTCATTAATTGTTAATTAATTAATAAAATAAAAATAAATTTAAATTTAAAAATAAAATAAAAAATTAATTATTGATTAATTAATTATTTACTTTGTCTCACCTACTTTGCCTTATTTTGCCTCCTAATTTATTCTTCAGTAGATTACCTTTTCAGTTTCCAATCCCTAATCCACCTTGATCTCCCTTAATCCATTTTAGTTCTTTTATATATCTTCCCTTTAAAACCTGGATGGAGAATCTGGACCAGTAACTCAGCCTTGAGATTGTTTTGTAATTTTTCTCAATTTCTGTCAAATTTTGACAAATTTCTTCCCTTTAAATTCAACCCTAATCTGTTTTACTAGTCCAAACCTTTCCAAGTCACCTGCATTATTTTCTACTTAAAGTTTTTATTCTGGAATTTCCTTGTATCTTTTTTTCTTTTCTTCTCATGCCTACAGCTTCAGTTCTAGAATTAGGACTTTGCGCCAGGGCCAATTTCTTCCCTCTTTGCACTGTTGGATTGGGTAACTACATCATCAAAATCCTCTTTCCTTCTACAAGTTGGAGTGGGACAATGTAGCATTGGGGCTAAGTCCTCCTCTTGCTACCATTGGTGGTGTATGAGTAGATTTCCCTGAGCAAGGCACTCCTTTCTTCCATAGCCCTGGTCTGGAATCACAGTCCTGTCTTTCAGCCAAGATCTGGCTACAACATTGGTGCCAAACCCTGCCCGCTAGTGCAGTCCATAGAATTCCTCTCTCTTCTGGGGCTTCCTTTTCTGGTAGCACTGGCTTGGAAATTTTTCTTGGGCAGTCAGCTATGGTTTGTGGTTTCAGGCCTAGGCTTTTGTGGTCATCTACCTTGGAGTTCATGTCTTCAGGCTGCAACTTTTGGCATTGTTCCTTGGAGCATTCCAGTGGAGCTGATGCTGGCTTTTGGCTGGTCCCTTGGAGTGTCCCCAGGCCCAAGATTTCCTGGCATTGGCCTAGTTTCCTTTCATTTTCTCCTACTGGATGCCTCAATCTTTGGAAAAAGCTTTACATCAGGACGTGTCTCCTTGTTCCATCCTTTATGAAACTGAGGAGCTCAGGGTGTTTTTCTTTGGTTTTAATATTTCATTAGAGCTTTTCTTCATTATAACAGAGATCCTCAGGGAAGCTACATCTGTTTAGAATCCTTTACACTACCATCTTAACCAGAAGGCATGCTCTGAGTTTCTTTTTGGGATGAAGACTTGAATGAAATGATATATATTAACTAAATTAATAGCTCCTTTAATATAATTCCAATTCCATGGTGGGGAAGGGGTTGGTGCTGGTGGCACATGAATACCCTACCACTGACACACAGACACACAGATACGAAACACATATCTCATTCTATTAAGATTGAGACAAAGTAAATTGTCTAACTTAGCATGAAACTCATCTTATTTGTGTCCAATCTCCTGAGCCTTAACCTCTTAGTCAGAACTGTATGTTTAAGGGACTTGACAGACTGGGGAATTACTTGCATATATTTTGTATATGGAATCTTGTATTTTATTAATGAATTCACCAGGAGAAAATGTACTTTGATGACTAATTTTTTGGAGGAGTTTCAAGGTCTCATTAACTTTAATCACAGTAACGTAATACAATTATGTATGTCAGGCAGAATAATGTTTGGCATTATAGCTCAAAAGATTACTTCTGAAGAGGGCATCATTTAGCAAGAAGAGAAATCCAGAGCAGTCACATGTTGTCTTCTTTTGTGAAATAGTCATCAGTGAAGTAGTGAGGAATTTGAGAAATATAAGTCACTAGGACCCTGCCTGTGTATTACTAGTCTTGATCCATAGGCTGACATTTTTGGAGAATTATGAAGAATTACAATCAATTATTCAGAAATTATGGTCGTGTGTGTGTGTGTGTGTGTGTGTGTGTGTGTGAGCGGTTCATGGGTTTTGTATACCTGTGTAACATTGCTTCAATAGCCTCTCTCACAGAGACCATAGATAACTGATGCTGTGTCTTTTGGAGGTAATAGAATCTTGAGAGACTGGCGTTTTAACTGTTATTGTGGAAAGACTGTTAACTGTGATGGCTGCAAAGAGATTGTGAGAGGAGAGAAAAAGAATCAAGAGAATTTATGTCCTGAAAGAACTTTATTTAACCCTTACTTTGCAAAGAAATGTGAAGTCTTGTGAAGAGATTTTGATTGGTATCCTCAGTCAACTAATTGTTGACTTTTTATAGCTGTGTTGTTGTTATTGTTCAGTTATTATTGTTCAGTCCAACTTTCATGCCCCAGTGAACCATACTGTCCATTGTTTTTTTTTTTTGGCACATATACTGGAGTAGTTTGCCAATTCCTTCTCCAGTGGATTAAGGTAAACAGAGGTTAAGTGACTTGCCCAGGGTCACCTAGCTAGCATGTGTCTGAGGCCAGATTTGAACTCAGGTCTTCCTGACTCTGGGTCTAGTGTTCTATCCATTGAGTTACCTAACTGCCTCTTGTTTACAGCTTTACTCATGTTTAAGAGAGACTCTGTGGTCGATCAGTGAAATAGATTAAGTACAAAGTACATTATAGTAAATGACTGCAGTAATGTAGTATATGATAAACCCAAAGATCCAAACTTTTGGAACAAAAACTCAGTATTTAACAAAAACTCCTGGGAAAACTGGAAAAACAGTATGGCAGAAACTAGGTATAGACCAACATCTCACACAGTATACCAAAATAAGGTTAAAATGGGTATATGAGTTACACTTGAAGGGTGATACCATAAGCAAATTAAGAAAGCATGGAACAGTTTATCTGCCAGATCTATGGATAAGGGAAGAATTTAGGACCAAAGAAGATATAGAGAGCATTACAAAATGTAAAATAGATAATTTTGATTATATAAAATTAATTTTTTTTGCACAAAAAAAACCAACACAACCAAAATTATAAAGAAAGCAGAAAACTGGGGAAAATTTTTTGCAATAAGTATTTCTGATTAAAGACCTCATTTCTCAAATATATAGAGAAATGAGTCAAATTTTTAAAAAATACAAGTCATTCTCCAGTTGATAAATGGTTAAAGATTATGAACAGGTAGTTTCCAGACAAAGAAATCAAAGCTATCTATAGTTATATGAAAACATGCTCTAGATCACTATTGATTAGAGAAATGCAAATTAAAACAACTCTGAGGTACCACCTCACACCTATCAGATTGGCTAATGTGACAGAAAAGGAAAATGAAAAATGTTGGAGAAGGTGTGGGAAAACTGGGACGCTAATGCTTTGTTGGTGGAGTTGTGAACTGATCCAAACATTCTAGAAAGCAATCTGGAACTATGCCCAAAGGGCTATAAAACTGTGCATACCTTTTGATCCAGCAATACCACAGCTAGGTCTATATCCCAAAGACATCCAAGAAAAGGGAAAAGAACCTATTTGAACAAAAAATATTTTGTAGCAGCTCTTTTTGTCATGGCTAAGAATTGGAAACTGTGGAGATGCCCATCAACAGGGGAGTGGCTAAACAAACTGTGATGTATGATTGTAATAGAATATTATTGTGCTAAAAGAAATGACAAGCAGAGTGATTTCAGAAAAACCTGGAAAGACTTACATGGACTGATATATAGTGAAGTGAACAGAACCAGGAGAACATTTTATACAGTAATAGCAATATTGTTTGATGAAGAATTGTGAATGACTTAGCTATTTTCAGCAATATAATGATCCAAGACAATTCCAAAGGACCAGTGATGAAGCATATCATCCATCTGCAGAGAAAGAGCTAATATTGGTTGTTTTTTTTTTTTTTTGGTTAGGCAATGGGGTTAAGTAAAGACTTGCCCAGGGTCACACAGCTAGTAAGTGTTATGTGTCTGAGGCTGGGTTTGAACTCAGGTTCTCCTGAATCCAGGGTCGGTGCTCTATCCACTGCACCATCTAGTGGCCCCTTTTGTTTTTTGAGCTGATACTGTTTGAATACAGACTGAAGCATACTATTTTTCACTTTCTTTCATTTTTTTATTTTATTCAGATCTTGTTCAAAATGACTAATATGGAAACGTTTTACGTAATTGCACATGTATAACCTATGTCTGATTGCTTACCATATCAGGGAGGGGGAAGTAGAAGGGAGGGAGGGAGGGATAGACTTTGGAACTCAAAACTTTAAACAAAAAATGTTTAAACAAACCAAAAAAAGAACAATCTTTTTTAAAAAAGTGATTGTAATCTTTCTTTTAGTTGAAACATGGGAAATAACCGTGGTTATTTTATTATTTGTTACATAGAAATCTGTTTTCTGATTTCATCGTTCAATCAACACTCCTGTCCCCAAAGTTACCACTGATCTCTTAATTGCCAAATCTAATGGTCTTTTCTCACTCCCTATCCTTCTTAACCTCATTACAGCATTTGACACTATTGATCACCTTCTCCTTCTAGATACTCTCTCCTCTCTAGGTTTTTGTGATACTGCTTTCTTGGAGTTCTCCTATCTGTTTGACTAGTCCTCAGTTTCCTTTCTTGGTTTTTCATCCATATCATGCCTTTTAATTGTGGGTGTCCCCCAGGGTTTGGACCATTCCCACTGCTCTTTTCACTATATGCCAAGTTTTCTTAACATCTCTCTCTCTCTCTCTCTGTGGGGTGTGTGTGTGTGTGTGTGTGTGTGTGTGTGTGTGTGTGTGTGTGTGTTTTGGACCTTTTTGGTAGTCTGGTGAGCTCTTTTCAAAATAGCATTTTAAAGGATTATTCATTTAAAAAAATCCTGAACTAACAGAAGAACTCAATTCCTTGGTGGCAAGTGAGGTGAGAACTATTTTAAGTCTCTAGGTGGGGAGAGAGGCAGTACTGGCGGGAGGGTCAGCAGCCTGCTGCCTATTGCCTATTACCAGTTGCCTTATCTCCCCCCATCTTGATTGAGTAGCCATGGATGCATGACACTGCTGTCTGCTTTTACCTTTGAGTTTTTATTTATTACCTAGCTTGGGTTGATGAGTACCAGAAATGAAGAGCGGAGCCTTCAAAGGTCCCATGAGCCACCAGACATCCAGCTACTAGAGTCCATAGAAGTTTTCTGGTAACTGAAGCAGCCAAGCCTGGTGAGGAGCCAGCCCTGAAGAGCAATCTGCTTGACCCAGACCAGCAGTAAATCAACTGGGCAGCTAAGACACAATGTTCTGCGAGTAAGGGATAGCTATACCCAAAAGTGAAGTTGGTCAGTCCTTTTTTAAAGGTTTACTATAGGCCAGGCACTGTGCTAAGCATGGCGGGGATGTGTGTGAGTGGCGGGGGTTGGGGGGGAGTTCAAAGAAAAACAAAAACATGATGAGGAAAAGAGAAATAATTATGAGAAAAGAAGATTCTGTAGTTTATTAAATAAACAGGGAAAGGGACTGGACCTGTGATTTCATTTGTCTAAGGAATTCACTATACTAAAATAGGTTAGCACCTTTTTGAAAGTCTTTGAGAGTTGCCTAGAGCAGTGAGAGGTTAAAGTAAGTTACTCAGGCTGACATAGTCAGTATGTGTCAGAGGAAAGACTTGAACCCAGGTCTGAGGCCAGTTCTCCACTAATAAACCAATTAGTTCTGAACTCCCATCCCAGTTCATTAAATAAATATTTGATTTTAAATTAAATTAAAAATATCTAATAATAAATTAAATGATCAATCTTTAATATATTAAATAATATATTAATTTAAATTAATCAAATTAACAATAAATATTTAATAAACTGCTATGTGGGCTCAGTTCTAGTTGACTAATTAATGAGAGAGGTTTTGCAATTTTAGGAATTAATGTGGAAAATATGAACATACTGCTTTGATTACCTCAGACTCCAAGATTAAAATGAAATAAGGAAAATAGGCTAGTAGCAGGTAAAGAGAAGTGTGATCAAACCTACCTAGATTATATGTGAGTGTGGTAGAGCCAAAAAAAAAATGTTACTCATGTATATGCAAGAAAAGAATTCTGCCTTAAACAATGATTCAAATGAATTCTTTTTTATTTTAATTCTATATTTATCTGAAATTTTAATTTTATTGTTATATTTGGCTTTTACATTACCTTTATTTCTCAATATATCCCCCTCTCCTCCTCTACCCAGAAATCCATTGCTTATGAAAAAAAATAAAAGTAGAAAAAAGCAGTTCAGAAAAACCAATCAACACATGAAATCTGACAGTACCTGTGGTGTTTCCACTTGCAGTCTCTACTTGCTACCCAGCGGGGAGTGACACAGCAGTCTCACATTCTTGTGTCTTAAGTCACTAGGATCATGTGGTCATTGCACAGAATGGTCATTATGATTAGAATTTTCAGCATCATTTCCTGTTATTCCTTCCATGTAGATGTTAATGAGTATGTGTCCACTGGGGGTTGCACTATTTAATTCAATAAGCATTTATAAAGTACCTACTATGTTCCAGGCACTGTGTTTAGTACAAGGGATATAAATTAAGAGAAAGAAAGACAATCCTCACCCTCAAGGAGCTTACACTCTAAAGAGGGAAGCTGGAAGGTAGGGTTGCGGGGGACATCAGGGGATAGCCAGTAGGGGCATCTTGTTCTGTGGAGTTGAAACCAAGGATAGCTGTAGATGGTTGGGTGATAAGGGAGAGAAGTGGGGGACTAGCTAAGAAATTTGAGATAAGGAAATGATTTTCAGGTAATAGACTCTTCCCCCCCAAGAAAACAAAACAAAACAAAATGGAATTATGATTCTGTTCATTGAAGTGTTCTTCTAGCCTCTTTCCATAATTCTTTCAGTTCATTATTTATGCTGGTCTAAAATAATTTTGCAAGAATTTTTTCACTTTGTAGGGAGCACCCAATTTGTGATGTCATTGGTAGAAGGAACTACTGGCATGAAAGTTCTCTTTTCTAATTCAGGTTGCACTTGTTCTGCAATTTCTATGTCTTACAGAATTTCTGGGAGCACTTAGAGGTTAGGGGACTTGTAGGAAGCACTCAGCTGGGACTTTCATAGGAGACGAACTCCAAGTTTTCCAGACTCTGAGACTGAGCCTTTATCAGTTACTTAGTAGTTTTGTTGGAATTAGATTTCCACATTTCTTGCACCTTATACTTTTTACCAACTCCTGTAGTCCACCTCTTTATAGCCAATTTAGGCTCTACCTGAGACACAATCTCTCTTCCGCTGTATATGTATCTGTGTATGTGTATACGTGTGGGTATATTATAAAAACATGCAGTCATGTGTATGTATGCGCATATATGTATAAATATATATGAGTATGTATATATATGTATATGTATGTATGTATACAAGTATATAATGTGTGTGTGTGTATATGTTTGGTTATATATGTTGGTTGGTTGTCCTTTGTTCTTGAAGGACAAAATGACATCACTATGTTAGAGTCAAGTTACGATGCATCCGACTGTGGCTGATCAGACCAATATAAGCTCGGAATGCTCTACCACAGGTCGGGCACAAATAGGCCAAGTGGATATTTGGGGCTGATTCTCTAAATTTGTGCATCTCACATTTTTTTTTGAGCTACTTCAATTCTGCTTTGCTCAGAGAGCACAGCACCTTCTCTGATGTGTGCACACCGTTCTGGGCAGATCTGTGCCAGTGTCTCCCATGTCATGAAATCAATTAGAAAGTTCTTAAGAGAGACCTTGAGAGTGTCCTTATATAGCTTCTTCTGACCATTATGTGAGTGCTTGCCCTGTGTGAGTTCTCCATAATACAGTCTTTTAAGCAAGCCCATGTTTGGCATTCAAACAGCATGGTCAGCACATCGGAGTTGTGTTCTCTGCAGAAGAGTTTGAGTGCTTAGCACTTTAAGTACACGTGTATGTATGTGTATATGTACATGCAGGAGGCAGTTAGATGCATCAGTGGATAGATCACTGGGCCTGGAGTCAGGAAGACCTGAGTTAAAATCTGGCCTCAGACACTCACTGGTTGTGTGACCCTGAGCAAATCATTAAACCTCTGTTTGCCGTGTTCCGCTGGAGAAAGAAATGGCAAACCACTCCAATATCTCTGCCAAGAAACCTGCACGGACAGTATGGTCCATGGGGTCACAGAGAGGTGGATATGACTGAATGACTCAACAAGAACATATATACATACATATGTATATAATGTCTGTATTGGTAGTTATAAAAAAATGAGTTATAACTGACACCCGGTTGGGGACTACAGGCACAAAAGAACAATGTGAAAATTCATGTCAACTTCAATCATATGTTAGTTTGAGATAAACTTTTCTGCTTTTATTAGAGTTTCAAATGTCCTGAGTAAATGATGATAGTATTTATATTTCATAATAGCATTTTTAATTCTACACATCTTATATTTTACAATACAAACCAAATGCTATGACTATTTCCCCGTATCACCATTTGTCATAAAGGTATGAGCAATGATTAACATTACTGATTATCTGACTTAGGCAGCACCAGGATACAGCTCTGCCAGAAGCCAGCCTTCCCTGGGGAGCCTTTCTCTGGACTGCAGTTAGTAAATTGTTTGCACCACTCATTTGGCTCTTAATACATGCTGCTTTGTGTTGCCATTTAGGTTGTGATGCCTTGCCAACTAGACTGCAAGCTCCTTGAGGGCATAGGCCATGTTTTGTACTCTTCTATATCTCCTCACAGTGCCTAGTAGAGGCTCTTGAATAGAGTATGCGATCTAACATTTGTTTTTGATGATCCCATGAAATCAGGGCATCGAGGTGACACAGTGGATATAGGGTACATGGCCTCATGTCAGGAAGATGAGTCTTCCTGAGTTCAAATCCAGTCTCAGATACTTACTAGTTATGTGACCACGGGCAAGTCACTTAACCCTGTGTGCCTCAGTTTCCTCATCTGCAAATTGAGCTAGAGAAGGAAATGGCAAACCACTCCAGTATCTTTGCCAAGAAAACCCCAAATGAGGTCACAAAGAATCAGACATGACTGAACATACATACACTGATCCATGAATTTGTCCCTTACTTTTCACAGCAGCAGATATTAATCCATCTTCTATCTCTAGTTGTAATTTCAATATAAAAATAATGTAAGGATAAACCTCACTAAAGTGTAAGTCAACTATGGTTTTGGAAAATTAATTACTTTGTCATAAGTACTGGTGAAACTTGCTATATAGAATGAACGAATGAAAAAACATTAAGCTTTACCAAGTATTGAGCACTGTACTAAGCTCTAAGGTCACACACACACACACACACACACACACACACACACACACACAAACAAAAACCAAAAAACAAAAGTGAAGATAGTCCTTGCCTTCAAAGAGTTTACATTTTATGGAGGAGACAACACTTAGAAGACCATGTCGGAGTATTGTGACTTAAAAAGTTAGCATATGGTGAAAAGAGCCACAGTGGACTAGATTGACACATACAGGTGTGTGTTGGAGCCAGCTCTCAGGGCTAATTGTTAAATTTTCAGTGTCAGCATTTATGTCTCAGATTATCAAAAGCTACAGATAAGGGCTTGATTGTTTTGTTGATTGTTTAGGCTTAAGAAAATGATGGGAAAGTGCTAATAATGCAGATAAAATTTAAAATTGTGCTGTATGTACATTTTATTTTTGGAGTGTTGGTTGTTAGACATTTATCAGTATACCCCTAGATACACTTTTAAAAAATAATATTTTGTCTTTTTCCCAATTACAATGTAATTTTTTTTTTCTACAGTTTTGAGTTCCAAATTCTATCCTTCTCTCTTCTCCCCCCTCCCTGAGAGGGTAAGCAATCTGATATAGGTTATATATGTGGAATCGTGTAAAATATTTCATATTAGCCATTTTGTGCAAAAAGACTTGAACAAAAAGAAAAAAAGATGGAAAGGAGGGAAGGAAGAGAAAGGAAGGAGGGAAGGAAGAAAGAAAGAGAAAAATAGTATGCTTCAGTCTGTATTCAAATAACATCAGTTCTTTCTCTGGAAGCAGACATCATGAATCCTTTGGGATTATTTTGAATCACTGTATTGCTCAGAATTGCTGTTATTCACAATTCTTCTTCATACAATATTGCTGTTACTATGTACAATGTTCTCCTGATTCTGCTCACTTCACTTTGTATCAGTTCCTCATGTAAGTCTTTCCAGGTTTTTCTAAAATCATCCTGCTTGTCATTTCTCATAGCACAATAATATTCCATTATAATTGTATATCACAACTTGTTCAGCCATTCCCCAATTAATGGACAATCCCTCAATTTCTAACTCTTTGCCATCACAAAAAGCTGCTATGAATATTTTTGTGAAGAAATTCTACCTCCCCACTTTTTTTTTCCTCTGGGATACAGGCCTAGCAGGGGTATTGTTGGATCAAAGGGTATGCACAGTTTGGGAATATGCCCTTTGGGCAATGTTCCAAATTGGATCAGTTCACACCTCCACTAACAGTGTTTTAATCTAGACACACCCTTTTGAATAGCAGTGGCAGTACTGATTTGGTTGATTTGATTGTGTTTCTAGAATTGGAAAAGTGGAGCAGGGTGAGGGAGAGATTGGAGGGAATGGCAGGCATGAGGAGCAGAATGTGGCATGTCTAATTAGACGTAATGGGCCAAGTTTACCTTGATAAGAATAGGAGGGCTCCAGGGCCCTCCAGCATTGCAGAGAAGAAAAGGTTAAAATCTTTAGGCCATGGGCTCAAGTTCTATTGGCAAGACAGCTGGTGAGAAGATGAGCAGGGAGTAAAAAAATGTATTTTCACAAATGGATTTCTTAAAATGAGTCACACCCATATACAAAACAAGCTAGTATTATAATCCAAGTTCTGAGAGTGTAAGTAGAAATTTCTTTTTTGAAGTTATTGCAAGAGGACAACAGTTCATCCCAGGTTTCACTCAGAAGTCACTTTCTTCTCTGGAATAACTAAAATCCTAAGGAATTTTAGCACCTAGTTATCTCAGGGATAGGGACTAGGCTGGCTGGTAAGCTAATTAAGATTTGCATCTCTGTTCCCTTTCAAAGACCTCACTGTTCAGAGAGAAGCAAAAGGGAACAGTGACTGTATTGTGCTTACCTTAGATGGAGCTGGTGATGGCAGCAGAGGTGAGACTGTGATTGTATCTACATTGCTAAAATAACAATGCAAACCCCATTACCCGCTGAGCACCTACATTTGTAAGTGTTTGGGGAAAATGTCTTACTGTTCTAGAGCATGTCAATGACTAGCTCTTTCCGTGGCTGATTTATTCCACTGGCTTCAAGAGAATAACCCAGGGCAAGTACATTCTTAGACTAGTTCGTGGCTTTAGTACAGATACATTGTAGCTCTGTAAGTCTATTTTCAGGGCCCAGATTCCCTTCTTGCTGAACTCTCTGGGACAAATTGTATAGGTGTCCCATCTGTGGGATACAAGTGATTTCACCCAAAACAATATTAAGGTTATCCTAGAATTAAAGCCCTCATGAAAATTTAGCTTTCTAGGAAGCACTCAAATCATATCCATGCCACTTTAGCTTGAGAGTGTGTCCTTTTCAATGTGTGTGGCCAAAGTCTGTGAGCTCAGAATGTTTTCCATGTTTTGTCTCCTAGCACCAAGACAGGGCATGTGGAAATGATTATTTTCCAAGGGGAGAAAGAGCAGCTGTAAAAGTATAGTGTAGATACTGCAAGAGCACCCAAAGCTGGGTGTTTGTCAAAAACAATGGGTGTTTGTTGCCCAAGAATGCATTTTGAACAGAATGACTTCCTGATAGAGGCAGGCCAAGACTAAAAGCCAGACTATTTGAGATACCTTTGCTGTTTTTTTTGTAATCAACTCTCGATACTCTCCAGTAGCTGGTTATTTTTTTTTTTAAACAGACATCATTCAGTAGTTCACTGGTCTTTATGGAACCACTGAATTTCCTTGTTTTGATCAGATTTTTTTTTTTTAAGATGCCTATCAATACGGCAGTAAACCAAATAACTAAAGGGTCTAAGAAACCCTGTAAGTTGACTTTGCTGTATCTTCATTGTTTAAAAATGTTTCTGTGACACTGATTAAATTATGTATTTGTAAAAAATGCTGGCCTGGCAGTCAGGAGATGCTTAATTTGAGTTTTCCCTCTGATGCAAACTAGATTTAAAATCATTGGCAAGTTATTTAAACTTCTCTGAGCCTCAGTTTCTTCATCTGTAAAATAAGAAAAACAACACCTGTCTTACCTCACCGAATTATTGTGAGAAGAAATTAGATAAAGTACTCTGTAAAGCTTAAAGTGACATATAAATGACTCTTAGAATAGACTACAAACATCCTTGTTATGCCCTCATAAAAAAAACTTTTTTTTCTTGAATTGCACGTTCATATTCTATGACAAATCAATCACATGGAAACAAAAGATTTTAGACCAACTTAGGGCTGGGAATTGATTAAACCGCTTTGTCTGTCTCAAAGTTGCTGAAATGTCTTAGACTTAATGACCACTTAATCACCAACTCCACAGTGAGTTATTACCCCCATTTCCAAAACCTCTAGTGGCAGCCTTCTAAACATAACCATAGAATAGACTGACTCAGATTCTTCATTGTCCATAATAATGTTTATACCCTTGAACCTTTGAATTCTACCCTACTCTGAAACTCCTTGCTAAGCCAGTAATATAGCTTGAAAGCACCAATTTACTGATGAAAGCTGTTGTCCCATTGCAATTACTTCTAAGTTCTAGACTGTCTCCTGCTTTAAGGTAAAAAGTTTCCTTTTTAATAGTCTATAAAGTAGTTTTTCTATCTTCAGTTTAGAGGATCATATCTGTCCAGGGAGATTTACCCTGAAGCTTGCGAGACTATCTAGAAATAAAAATTTGTTCCTATATCTGAATATTTCTATTTTTACAGCAGTTGGGATCCAATTATTCCAGTGGCTTATTTTTGAATGAACAGTGGGGTAAACCCCAGGTTTTTGGCACAAAACAGAAAAATCAGTCAAGGAACAATTGACAAAAAGGTGCCTGTAATTAACCAATTCCATTGGTTTTAGTGGTGGAGCATAAAATGGCAAGGCCTTTAAAATTTATTTTATTTTGAAGGATAAAAGACAAACGAAGAGGGAGAATTGCCAACCACATAAATACATGGGCACTAAGACCACTACACAGAAACCAAATACAAATGGAAAGACAATGACTAAATTGTGCTTATAGACAGACACATGTCCCAGTGGATGACATAAAGTTGAGCAGCAAAGACCAAAATGCTATTAAACTCTCAGTCTTTCTACTCAAGTAATGTATTATTTGCTCTGGGTTCTCCGTTTCTACCCAATATTCTCTTTGGCACTATTCGGTTTTTCTGCTGCCTACAAATTTAGGTCCTTGGCAAATATAGATGCTCTCAGAAGAGCTTTTGAAAGTTTTTCAGACCCCGCATTGAGCCTTGGATTTTTATAAAATGAGGATTTGTGGCTTTTTGGGAATGTAGTTGCTTTGAGGCAACACTCCTAACCTATTTCCAATGTTTACATGTAGAGAGACTCCTGTTGCCAGGGGACAGGAGAGTGACTTCTCTTTCGAATAGTGTTAGAGGGCATGCGATTTTCCCAGGGGTTTGATGGGCAGAGGATTAGAAGGATAGTCTCTCAGCCTTTCCACTTGGGCAAATCATGCAGCATATCTGTGTCCCAATGTTCCCACTTGCAAAATGACTTCAGATGGATATTATGAGTTCCTACTCTTCCCTCAGGATTGGGGGAAACTAAAAATCATACTACTTTAGGTAACAAGTTGGTGCCCTCAAAAACGCAGTGCATCTGAGTATGGTAGAGATCCAGGGGGTAATTTAGGCATTCAATTCGATTCAATTAAATTCAACAAAGATTTAGTAAGTCTCTACTGGGGCAAAGCATTGTGATAAGTACTAGAGGTTCAATAATAAAAAAACAACTCAGCCCTTTGTCACAAGGAACTTACAATCTAGGGGAGGTGAGATATACAAATTTCTAATAAAAGTTAGAAAATTATTTCCTCTGAGAATCTGGCCAGGCAAATAGAGAAGAAATCTTCCTTTTTCATTAAACTCCCTAGGCAAAGCATATCTGAGTTTATTTGATTTAGTTAAAACCTTTTTAAAAAAATCATTTATTATTATTCCTGGTGCGTTTGTTTCATGAACAGGATATATCCTTCATCCTTTAGGATTTTGATCTTGTAAGGAGAGTTTGTCAGGCTTTAATGACCTTGCAAGCCAGCCCTTCCGTATCTTGTATTCTGAAAATCTGGCTTCCTGGACTTCTTTGGTGTGTAAGGACCCATGCTGTGACAAGTGTGTTATTTGTTTGCACGGAAGGGTAGGGAACACAGCAGGAGGCCTTGAAAACAATAGATGGGGAGAGCAATAGCAGGTTATATTACAGTGGAGAGGTCCAGTGGGCTTGCTGTGAGTGATTTCCAGACAAGTCTTCTAAAGTGGAAGCAATTTACATGAAGAAGGTAAAAACATTTCACCCTAGCAGGGACACACAACATCTACAATATCTCACAAAAAGAGAGGAATGTAGGGCTCGTTACCTTGTCTATAGCTATTCAGGAGGCTCAATAGCTTTGCATGGCGACTCAGGGCTTATTGATGGGAATTAAAGGATGCTGGAACAGGCAGTCGCTTCTCAAGGACAGCCACACACAAAGTCAATCACCCCCTGTTGGCAAGTGTGAAATCGTCCCGGAATCTCCAGGGCTGGGGTAACATGTGTGGCCCTATTCAAGATTCACTTTTTTCAGGATAGCAGTCAACCTACTGGACGTTCATTTTGTCTCTTGCCCTTCCCTTTATTCCGTTGTGGAGCCAAGAGGGCGTTTGTCATCAATGTTGGGCTTTTGTTCACGAGAGAATCTGAGATGCGACAAAATAGGTATAAGATTGTTGTTTTCGAGTGCAAAAGGTAGGCCATTCCTGCTCATTTCCCCTCATCACCTAATGAGCAAATCATCTTCTTAGGGTATGAGTTCTATATTGGACTATTCCTGATATTTCTAAGAAACAGAGTCCTCGTCTGTGAAATGAGTGTGATTGGAGTAATTTACCTAGAAGGACCCTTTTAGCTCTAACTTTCAAAGGTCGTTATATTCTTTGTGTTGCAAACAGGTGTAGGGACCTTTTCTTACTGTCTACAAGACAAGCCCCCCCCCCCCCCCCTCCACCTTTGGGCAAGGGAGCAAGCAAGTGCATACAGAGGATATTTTAGTACACATGACTCTGGAAGAGAAAAATAACGCTGTATCAGAGAAGCTCAAAGTTGTAAGAGACCTCAGTGGTCACCTAGTTCAACCCACATCTAAACAGGGGTCTCCTATGCCATATTCCCAACAAGTAGTCATTCCGCCTTGGCTTGGAAATCTCCAGTAAGGAGGGGCACACTACTTCCTGAGGTAGTGCATTGCACTTTTAAATACCTCCAATAATTAGGAAGTTTTCTTCCTTATAACAAAAACCTAGTTTCCCCTCCTCCCGCCTCAGTTCCATTTCAACTGATGGCAACTAGTTCTACTCTCCAGGGCCAACAGAAGTCTAATCTCTCTTGTGTATGACAACCTTTGAATAAATGAAAACAACTGTGATATCACTCATTGATTTCTCAGAATCAACCAATAAGCATTTATTAAGTCCCTACTATATACCAGGGTGCTGAATAACACCATATTAGGCACTGGGACTACAAAGACAAATAAGAAACAAACCTATGTCAAGGAGCTGACATTGTTTATGGGGAGACAATATATACATAAATAAGTATTTGCAAAATAACAACATTTTCTCAAGTATAGGGTACTTCCAATGAAAGAGGGCATAGGTGAAGGTGTCATGTAGAAAGTGTAGTCGGAGTGGTGTTCTGGAGAAAACGGGGTTCAGTGGATACAGTCCAGGGCCTGGAGTCAGGAAGACCTGAGTTTAAATCCAGACTCAGTCATTTACTAGCTGTGTGACCCTGGGCAAGTTGCTAAACCTCTGTTTGCCTCAGTTTCCTCATCTGTAATTGGGGATAACAGTAGCACCTATGTCACAGGACTGTTATGAGGATCAAATGGGATGATAATTGCAAAAGCTTAGCATAATGCCTGGCACATAGTAAGTCACATATAAATAATAGCTAGGGTTCTAAAAGGTGAATTTAAGGTGGAAATACCTCCCAGGCATGGGGAACAGCCAGTGCAAAGCACTAGAGATGGGAAGTTAGAGTTGGTTTGTGATGAGTAGCAAGGAGGACATTTTGGCTGTACTGCAGAGGGTGGGAAGGGAAATCATATATAATAAGGATGGAAAGATATGTTGGGGACAGTTGTAAAGGACTTTGAAAGGGAAGGGAAAGGAATAAGGACCAGGCAGTGTGGTGAGTGCTTTACAAATATTATCTGATTTGATTCTATTAACAACCCCGTGAGATAGGTGCTGTTATTATCCTCATTTTATAATTGAGGAAACTGAAACAAAGAGAGGGTTAGTGCCTTGCCAAGGGTCACAAGGATAGTGTTTGAGTCTGGATTCTAACTCAAGTTTTCCTGATTCCGGCACCAGTGGTTTATCCACTGGGCCATCTAGTCCTTTTTTGGACATGCTGAGTTTGAGACATCTATGACAATTAGTTGAAAATGTTCAGTAGGTAGTTAGTGATGTAGGACTGGATCTCAGGAGGGAGAATAGGTCTGACTCTATAGATCTGGGAGTCATCTGTATAGGGATGGTCATTGACCTCATGACAGCTGATGAGATCACCAAGTGAGGAAGGATAGAAAGCAAAATGAAGAGAGCCTAGAACAGAACCTTGGGGTTTCAGCCATGATTAGAAAACAATATGGTTGATGATCTAGACAAAAAGGCTTAAAAAAGAGTTGTTAGATAGGAGGAGAACTGAGAGAGACTTGTGAGAGGACAGAATATTCAGGAGGAGAGGGTTCTCGGTTGTGTCAAAGGCTACAAGGAAGTCAAAATCAACGAAGACTGAGAAAACATCATTAGATTTGGCAAGCCGTTGGTAATTGTAGAGAGAACAGTTTCATTTGAATGATGAGGTCAGTGACCAAATTGCAAAGCTTTGAGACCTGTGTGAGGAGAGGAAATGGAGGCAATGAGTGTAGATAGCTTTTGGTGGGAGTTTTGCTATGAAAAGGAGAGGAGAGTTAGCTCGGTGGAGTAGTGGATAGAGCAGTGGTCCTGAAGTCAGGAGGACCTGAGTTCAAATCCGGCCTCAAACACTTACTAGCTATGTGACCCTGGGCAAGTCACTTAACTCTGATTGCCTAAAAAAATGATGAAAAGGAGAGAGGAGATAATAAGATGATAACTGAGGGGAGAGGTTGTGTCTAGTGAGGTATTTTTTTTTTTCAGATTGAGAGAGAATTGGCTTGGTGGAAGCAGCAGAAAAGGAACCACTAGATAGAGGAGATTAAAGATGAGAAAGAGAGAATGTGATTGTGAAGGTAATCTACTAGAAAAGATGGGAAGGGATTGGATCAAGAACACATCCAGTTGTTCATGAGTTGGCCGTGTTGAGATGGGTCACCTCTTCAGGGACTGGAGTAAAGAAGAAAAGAATGAATGATGATATCAAGGGTTTTTCTGAGATTTAGAGGAGAAAAGAAGAAGCTCACAGTGAACGGTCTCTATTTTCTCAGTAAGCTATGAGGCAAGGTCCTCAGCTAAGTGGAAGGGGGAGAAAACTATGAGAAGCTTAAGGAGGGAAGAAAAGATTTGGAATAATCTCTGTAGTGAATGTAAGATAAAATCTTTGAGAGAGGAGCAAAAGAATTGTCTTGCTGTGATGAGGACCCAGCTAAGATCAAATAATATAAATTTGTAATAGACCCAGTCAACTTTATTGGGTGATTTCCTCCAGATTTGTTCAGCCTCACATAAGTAGGAAGAAAGGAGGTGGATGGTGGGAGTGATCCAGGTTTGAGTTTGGCCAGGCATGATCTCACCAGGAGGGCAAAAGATTTGAGATTAGAAGAGAGTATAAAGTTGAATTGGTGAACTTTTGGGTCAGTATTGGGAATGGATGAAAGTGAGCATAAAAGAGATCCAGGAAAATACCCATGGATGGAAAATCTTGGTGAGAACATATATTTAGGATGGGGTAAGTTTTAGGTAAAGAGTGATTGATAGTAGCAGCTGATAAAAGGACTTTATAGTTTTTATTGTTGAAAAGTGTGATGAGAACAAGAGTGTGACCATCTCTGTTTTTGATGAGATATTGTGAAGGAGTAGGTCATGAAGGTGAAAGGACTGAGTAATTGGGAAGTTAATATGTTTGAGGGGACATCATCCTGATGTATGTTAATGTCCCCTAGTTGTAAGGTCAGGAATTGTACTGGAGAGGAAGATTATACTCCATGTACTGAATGAAAATGGAGGGAGAGGATTCTTGGGGACCAATAATCTTGATTTGGGGATAAATTTGAATGGAGTTAATTTCAAAGGTAGGTAGGTTGCTGAATGACAGCAATGGACAGAATGTGTCCTAGAAATGTGTCTAGGAATGTGGAAACATATAGAGGGAGATAAGTGCAAATAGAAAGAACCTAAGAGGAACAAATGTAGAATGAAAGAAATTTTGTTAACTATGGAATGGGAGCTCCACATGGCACAGTAAAAGCAAGGCTAGAGTGGAACATGGGAGACAAAGGGTTGAGATGAATGAGGACAAAGAATGGGAAGGGACTGGCTTATATTTATACCATTTGTGATTCATCACAACAGGGATTGGTAGGAGGTAGGATGAGGAGGAATGAAAGAACACAGTGAAATTTTATGGCCTGAAGGCAGATGGCAAAAGACATGGAATAGGGGTTGCTGAAAGATTGGGGTGAGGGTGGGGGTTGAAGGAAAGTTTTAGAAGAATGGAGAATGTGAAAGAATACTGGGATCAGGAGGGAGAAGAACTTCCATGTTATATTGCCACCTTAAAGTAATGCTAGAGAACTATAGGATTGCCCGTCATGGTGGCAGCCGCAAATAGTAGCTATGGAGTCAGCAATGTGCCCAGCACCTGAGAGATATGGATAGCAGTTATGGAAGGAGATACAGCAATGAATAGGGAGAGCTTCCAGTAGACAGGAATGAGAAAGCTGTATTTGTCATAAGAGCAACACACTCAGGCTATTAGGATGTTTCTGAAATTTCCACTATGAATAGCATGAGTGTTTGCAGACAGACAAAACAATTCTAACTGTAGGAGAGAGGTAAGAAATAGCATTGATGACTATTGCATTTTCTAAGGGGTACTACTGTGTTAGACTCTTATATGTCCTTTACATATTTTAAACTAATTTTTTAAAAATGTGCATTATTATCCTAAATAAATTTAATTTCCTCAAAAGCCTTGGAAATCTTGGGTTATTTGCAGGAATAGAGTCCAATACCCCTTTGAATAAGCCAAAAATAAACCAGGCTATGATTTTTCCCAGAGAAATATTGGCAGGGGGACATAAGCCAGAGAAATGAGTTATTATTGAGATATTTCAAGATAGAACTTGGTCCCACAACTAAGAGTAGAGGATTTCAGGAATATCGCTCAACATTCAATTACATTGTTACATTTGAAAGGGGCAGAGGGTTCCTTTGAAGTCTTCTAAAATTTTTAAACCTGACATAACCCCTTCTCTAGAGACATCATAGAGAGCAGCATGGGGACTGCTTATTTTTTAAAGGCATGTATTTTAAGGATAAATTCGATCAGCTTCCCAGAGTACTCTCAGGCTGTATCAATTTCTTGAAGGTTAGGGCCAGGTGGTAGCTACTTCACTGCCAGAATATGGAATCCCTGGATGGTTAGGGAATAGACAATGTCTTTCCAAGCTTGTCTTCATTTTTCTGTTGCATAGATGTCACCTCTATTCATGAACTCATCAAGTGTCAGACCATAAGAGGCAGGTCTTTAGAAAGAACTATTTTTCCATTATTGGTAGCAGGATAAGACAGGAACCCTTCTTTCTGGTAGTTCTTCTCATGCTAAAGTTGAGGCAAGTGAAGCAATTACTCATAAGGTACAAAGTGAGAGAAGTCCTTGTTTATCCAGGCATTGTCAATGTAATAAAGGTTGTACTTCCTGCATCTGTTTTTCTGGTTCAGTAATGGAAGATGGCATGGTATAGAGCAAAGAGTGCTGGGCAGAAATTCAATTTCTGACTTTACCTCTTTCAGTTTTGTGACATTGGCAAATAATTGAACTTTTCTGGTTGTTTTGGGCTAGGCTGGACACAGACCAGTCCCTTGGTAGTTTAGGCTAAATAATGGAACAAAATATAATACTTGTAGGATCATTCAACAGTTAACAAAAGGAAATTGACTTAGCTACAGCAAAAGAATACTGAAAAAGATAGGTATTGAGAACTGATGGATTTGATTCAGCTGCATAAAGCTCCCATTGCAATTCACCAGCCAAGTATATGAGGGCCTCTCTAGATCCTATGACTGCTTTGTACTCAGGTAATGAGGAGGTGACATTAGTTTCCCCATCTGTAAAATAAAAGGATTGCACAATATGGCCTCCAAGGGCCCTTCCAGATCTAAATTCATGATGTCATATTGCCTTCTCTTGCTTTTGAAGGATCAATGTAAAGAACATTCTACTAAATCATTTGCCACATGTCCTTCCACAAGTCATTGAACTTCTCTGGGACTCAGTCTCTAAAATGAGAGCAGTGGGTTAGTGAATCCCTGAAACCCTATTCAGCCTCTCTCTCTCCTTACCAACGGTAAGCATGAATTGAGTCAGCAATTAAGTTACTATTGGTAGTACATAGTAAAAGCAGTGTCAGCAAGTTGCCAGATGTGGAGTCAAGGACAGACTTAGATTCAAATCCCTCCTTTGACATGAAACTCTGTGAACCTAGACAAGCCTAATCTCTGTGAAACTCAGTTTCTTTTTTTTTTAATGGGCATATTATGTTGAAAACTAAAAATAAATTAATACAATTAAAAAAATGAAAATGGGCATATTAATTTAATATTCAGTTTACATAATTGTTGTTAGGACCAAATGAGATAATGAATTTAAAGTATTTTGCAAACTTTAAAGTGCTATTTCACAGACTTCAATGTACTATTTAAATGTACATTTAAATGTCAATGGTAGATAATTTCAAGATTTCTTCAAGCTCAAATGGCTAAAATTGGGTTGTGTGTGTGTGTGTGTGTCTGTCTGTGTATATATATGTATATATATATATGTAGAGAGAGAGAGAGAGAGAGAGAGAGAGAGAGATTGAGAAAGCCAATGATAGAGAAGGTTTGAGGTTGAGGTTGAAGTCTTAGGTTTCTGGAATGTACTTCATACCACATAGGCAAGCCCTAGCTTTCTGTCATTCTCCTTCTAGCAAAGAATTTGATTGTTATGCAGGAGGATGAAACCAGGGAAGTAGAAGTAGTTTATGAAGGGTCATTGTCTTAAGAATTCTCATTCCTTCTGAGCCCAGTTTTATGAACATAGTTCATCTTTTTAATGATATTTTGTTTGAATCTGCAAGGTAAATACTGTTTGCTCAATATTTGTTTAATCTATTTAAACTATTTTCCTCTTTGCATGCAGCAAGGTGTTATCTATGAGTCTACATGGACCTGGAAGGGAAATGAGTCACTTTATATTTTCTCTTATACATCATTTTTTGTATATATATATATATATATAAGCAACCCCCTTCACCTCCTCCCCACAAGCACTTACTATGTGCAAAGTACTGTGCTATCTCCTTCCTCTTTAATATTATCTTTGCAAACCAGGAAAGGTATAGTGGTCTTTAAAAGCTGGCAGAATTCATTTCAATTCTATAAGCACCTACTATATTCAGGGTACTTTGCTAGGGTCAAAGATTTATCATCTTTAGCAAATTTTTAAAATATAGTTCCTGACTTCAGAGAGCTTTCATTCTACTGGAAACATGTAATCCAATAAGTAAATAAAAGCTGATTTGAGGAGAAAGAAACTAAGAACTAGGGGAGCAGGAAAAAAAAGTTTCCTTTAGCAGGTGGCACATGAACTAAACCTTGAAGGGAGCTTGGAATTCTATAAGGTGGCGGTGAGAAAAGCATGTGAGACAATTGGGCGAAGGCATGGAGTTGGAACATGGAATGATGAGTTCAGGGAATAGAAAATAAGCCAGTCTAGTTGTAACCTAGGTTATATGAATAGGATGAATGTGAAATAAGTCTGGAAAAATAGGGTGGAGCTAGACTATAATGGACTTTCAAAGGCAAGCCAAGGAATTTGTAGTTTATGCAGGTGGCAAAAGGGAGTCATTGGAACTTCTTGAGCAGTAAAATAACATGAGCAGAACTTTATTTTAGGAGAGTTATTTTGGCAGATCATGGAGAATTTGGGGAATGGAGAGGCTGGTAGAAGGGAAGCCCATTAGGAGGCTATTACAGTAGTCTATATGACAAGTAATAAGAGCCTGAACTAGGGTACCGGTTGTGTGAGTTGACAGAAAGGAATAGATGTGAGAGAGGTAGAGCAGAAATGACAATAGAAATGACACCTTAGACTTGAAGGATGGTGGTGCATTGAATAGAAATAAGAAAGTTTGGAGGAGAAAGTAGATTAAAGGGGAAAGGTATTAAGTACCGCTTTGGACATATTGAGTTTCATTTGGACATCTATCTATCTATCTGTCTATCTATCTATCTATCTATCTATCTATCTATCTATCTATCTATCTATCT
>NW_020954585.1:26262223-26277902 GCF_900497805.2 Vombatus ursinus
TCTATCTATCTATCTATCTATCTATCTATCTATCTATCTATCTATCTGCCTATCTAATCTATCTGTCTATCTCATAGTAGAATCCATTGAAGTTGGAGGAGGGCATAGAAAGTGAAGAGAATGAGATCCTCTGCTTTGATTTGCTGGAGATCTCATCTTCCTTTAAGCAGAGCTTTTTGTAGTGGGACTTGATACCATAATGAGATGGCCTCCAACCAAGAGAGGTGGAGTCCTTGATGCTGTGTATCTCGCCTCTGGTAATTAGACATTTTCCAGTGGCTGCTAATAGGTTAATTTAGATACTAAGAACATGACAGAAATGAACAATCAGTTTTCACAGAGGCCTAGTTTTCAGAACTAGACACAGTTCTCATGCCAAAATGTATTGTTCAAAGTTATTAAGGTACAATCTTAGGGGACACCCATGGTTAGAATACAAGACATGGATGATGTTTTAGCAAAGGACAATGAAAAGCCAAGTTTATTGTAATGAGGTGTGGTTTTCCCCTCAATAGTGATGAACAAGAACAAATCAGGGAAATTGAGGAATGGTTACTATTTTTGATATGCCTTCTTGCCTGGCATACCTAGGGCCTAGTTCTCTTCACCATCTATGTGACCCCATGTACACAAAGAAATGTGTGAACCTTCTGACATTTCAAGCATAGTTTGTAGCAACCCCTTTGCCATCCCCACCTCTCTCATCCCATATCCCTTACATGCCTTTGCTTCAGTCTATTTAGTACAGGTAGTCTTTATCTAGTAAAGCTATACCATGTTTATGTGTATATATATATATATATATATATATACACATGTATTTGTGTGCCTGGACTATGTCTCTAATTAGGGGCTTAAAAATCTGTTCTATATACTAAAATTTAAGTGGAAAAAAAGGGTCATGCATAATGACCAGATGCCAGAATCCAGAGTAGGGGTAATGAGAGTAAAATGGTAAGTAAGTTTTATGAAATACCTCTGGTTCCCATTAATCCACTCTTCCACTATTACTAGGCTGGCAGATTATCATGTTTGGAAGTAGTTAGAGATTTTTTTTTTTGCCTTTCTCTTTAGACTACTTTAAAAGATTTCATTTCTTTTCTTTTATTAAAAGAACTAACATTTTCCCCTACCCCACCTTTCTCTAACTCCTAACTATCTTATCTTAGCTATGTTGGGGGGCAAGAGGAGGGAAAAAAATAGGACTCCTTCTTGGGGTCTGTTGGATGATGCCAATCAATGACAGACATGGGGCACAACCACATAACTCCTCTTTCACTCTGGTTTTCTCTGATACAGAAAATGATCATCCTAGGAAGGAGAAAATGAAAGTGGTTAATAGGAAATTAAAATCAAGACAAATTAATAGATAGTATAAGGGCCTTTCTTCTTTGGAAATAGCCAAATCACATACTCACAAAATCATAAAATTTTAGAGTTGGAAGGGACCTCAGAAGACACTGAGTATAACAAAATATTCTAGCCATTAGAGTATCCCAAGTGATCTACTGACTTTAGATCAAGTGATCATCCAGCCTCTTGAATACCTTGACTACCACGCAAGGAGGTTCATTTTACTTAGGAATAGCTGTAATTTTGTTTTTTTTTTCCTGACATCAAGCCTGAATCTGCCTCTTTCTCTTCATAACACCACTCCTGGTTCTGCCCTGTGGGGCCAAAAAGGACAAATAAAATACATCTTCTACATACCAGACCTTTAAATATTTGAATATAGCTGTTGGCCCCCTTTTTTATTCCACCCCCCGTCCCTGTGCTGCCTTATTCTTCTCTTCTCTTCTCTAAGCTATAAATTCCTAGTAATATTCCTCTAACTTATATTCATGATAGGGATTTCAGACTTTTTACCATTTTGATTACCCTTTACTAAACCACATCAATATTCACCTTAAAGTGCTACACCCAGATCTGAAAACAATACCCAAGGCAATATGACTAGGGCAGAGCAGAGACAATCCTTATTCCTGAAAACTACATCTTTCTTTTAATACAGACCAACATCATATTGGCTATTTGGCTGCCACATCGTGTTGCTGACTTATAGAAAACTTGCAGCCCCTTAAAACCACCAAACATTTCTCAGGAAAAAAAATGCTGTTGTCTAACCATGACTATTTTATCTAATACTTATTAGACTGATTTGTTGAATCCAAGTGCAAAACTTCAATTTTATCTCTGGTACGTTTCATGTTTTTAGATATAATCCACTGATTTAGCCTATTAAGAACATTTTTTTAGATTTATCCAGTGGCATAAAGAGTGCATGAGGAAGGGAGGACTTTAACAAAGAGAAAGGTCATCTCATTGTCAAACTAGGGCAAAGGAGGAGAGAATGGGGATGATCCTATTTCCTCCCATATTCTTTAGCAGATTTCTCCCTCAATCATTATCAATGACTTTGGCTACCACCATCTTCTTAATTTTTTTTAACTTTGTCAGCTATGTTTGCTCTAGTCATAAAAATTCCCATGTAAATTTCCCCCATCTTTGACTCAAAAACCTCTAGAACTTTGGGACCTTTGGTTATTTAAAAAAATTGTTCTGTTGGGGCAGCGAGGTGGCGCAGTGGATACAGCACCGGCCCTGAAGTCAGGAGAACCTGAGTTCAAATCTGGCCTCAGACCAAACACTTGACACATACTAGCTGTGTGACCTTGGGCAAGTCACTTAATCCCAATTGCCTCACCAAAAAAAAAAAAAATTTGTTCTGTTATTCAAGATCTTGACCGTGAAATATAGATAAATAATAATTTCTATGCTTATCACTAATATTTAATCGATTTACAATGGAAGTTTTCACCAAATGGTTCACAAATGAGACCTCAATTACTAATGAGGGAAAGGAAATGGAAATAAGATGGCTCAGAAGTCTGTTATTTAATATAGCATTCCAATCACCAGTAATGAACATTTCTCTTAACTCTTTCCTTCCTCGGTTTCACCAAAATAATTTCAAACAAGCTCTCCTAGTTTTTGAAGACACTGCCTGCAAGAGTGGGGGGCTCTGTGAAAATGTTCCCAAAAAAGAACTTGCTTTCTCCTATAATAATAAGTAATAAATAGCTGAATCTATCTGTATTGCACATGTTAGTTATGCACAGCAGGACTGTCCATCATCCCTTAGAATAAGCTTAAATTTTCATAGCTTGCTGCAGAGAGGAGGAATGGGAAATTACTCCCTAAGTATTAGACAGCAGAGTGAGAAAACTTGGTTGCTGTTTACAATATGAGACCACCATCAAGGATTCAGTCCATGGGAAAGGGGAAGGTGGAAGGAGAGAAAAGAATAGGCTAGACTATAGCAAAGTTCAATGAGAACTTTTGTATCTTGAACAAACATATATTAGAATTTTTAAAAAGAATTAAAAATGCTTTTTTTCAGAATTTTAAGAAGTGGTGGTAGAATTAGTTTGACAACAAAGCCCCAAGAGATAAAAAAAAAAGCTACTTAAAAGGGTGCTTACATGACAATAGGGAGTTAAAAGTGTTGATGATACATTCAAATTAAAAGACTATCACTTGTCTGAGGAAAACAAATTGTAATTTTAGATGCATTATTGAATTTTTCCAATTAAACTTATATTTGGATTAGATGGGGAAGAAAGGTTACAGATTTTTATTTTCATTCTATAAAAACATATTTGTAATGATAATAGTATAAATTTTAAAGTCCTATCACTAATGTAGTAATTGTATCCCTGCCACTAAACCTCTATGGAGTCTATACAAGTATTTCAGGTAAATCCTACCTGAAATGTAGATCAGAGTAAATAGCTGGCTTTGAGAACAATTTGATTACATCAAATACTTAGTTAGATTGATTAGCTGAACTCTGGTTGTGGAAAGGTAGTTGCAAGATATAAGGTACCTGCTCAGTGATAAGATGCTACAATCATTTGTTAATTATATCCTTGCAGTTAAGCGAAAGATAGGACCAATTATGAATCTCAAAACTTACAATTCATTTAAAGTAGTTGGAGGTTTTGGTTAAAATGATGTAAATATGTGCACAGAATGAACCACAATTCATTTTTATGTTAGCGTCCTCTGTTTGAAGGGGATCAACTTTCTACTATGTGGTTCCCTAAAGTCAGTAAATCTTGACTTTCAAAGTCAAGGGTTTGGGATTCTCTCCAGTTATTTGAGTAAGATCAATAAGATATGACCCATGACTGGTTAAAGCTAAAGTATCATTTAAAAAATCTTTAAATTTTCTGTTAATGAACATTTTAATATGGAAAAAAACAAACCAAAATAAAAAAAAAACATACTTTCATGAGGTGTATATTTGACAAAAGAACTTGGCCATAAATATCTCAAATATACAGATGGATGTACAATGAAAACAATTTGGATTCCTCTCTAGGAATATAGCTTACAACCTATCTATTCTACTTCATTCTGTGTGACTCTTATCTAGGTCATTCCGTAAGTTTGCTACACTCAGTCAACAAGTATTTATTAAGTGCTTACTATGTGCCGGGATACCGTGCTAAGCATTGAGGATACAAAGAAAGGCAAAAACCAGTCTTTGTTCTTAAGGCGCTCACAATCAAATGGAGACAACATGCAAACATGCACAGTTAAGCTATAGACAGAGCAGAGATAATCACAAAGGGAAGGCATTATGATTAAAGGGGACTGAGAAGGGCTTCTTATAGAAGGTGACACTTTAGCTGAGACTTGTAGGAAGTCAGAGAAGCCACAAGGTAGAGATGAGGAAGAAGAGAGTTCCAGGTTTGGGGACAACCAGCAAAAAAACTCAGAGTTGGGAAATTATGTGTCTTGTGCAAGGAACAGCAAGACCAGTAACACTGGATCATATAATATGTGGAAGAAAGTAAGATGTAAGAAGACTGGAATGGTAGGAAGGGGTCGGGTTATGGAGGACTTTGACTATGGAGTCAAACAGAGGATTTTATATTTGATCCTAGAGGTAGTAGGGAACCACTGGAGTTTATAAAGTAGGGGGGGGGAGGTGACATGGTCTGACCTATATTATTTCTTCTGACAGAATGTAAGCTCTTTGAAGGCAAGAAGGGTTTAGTTTTTTGACTTTGTATTCCTGGAATCCAAAGTAGTGGCGCATAGCAAGTGCTCAATAAAAACTTGTGGGTACTACCACGCTCCCAATCACCCAGGCTATCAACCCAAATTTCATCCTCGACTCCTCACCTCCAAAATTCAAAATCCAATCAGTTGTCATGTTCTGTCATTTCTACCTTGAGAACATCTCTCATACATGTTCACTTCTCTTCTCTGACATTTTCACCACCCTGGTACAGATAATCATAAGCTTGTTTCTGGACTATTGTAAGAGCCTGGTGGTTGGTCTTCCTGCCTTAAGGCTTTGCCCATTCTAGTCCATTCTCTACTCAGATATTTAATTGGTCTTTCTTAAGCACCAAGATAGTGTTAATGTTAGAGGAGGGAAAGGAGCAGTTAGAAGCAATATTAGGAAGGTAGAAATGGCAGTACTTGACAAATAATTGGCTATGGGAGGATGAGAGAGAATGAGGGGTCAAGGATGACAACCAATGTGTGAGCCTGGATAATTGGAAGGATGGTAGTACTTTTGTCAGTGATAGGGGAAGTTAGGGAAAAAGAAGGGCTCAAGGAAAAGATTAGTGAAATCCTGAGTGTGTTGAGTTTAAGGGGTCTATGGGACATACAGTTCAAGATTTCCAATGGACAGTTGGAAATATGATGTAAGACTGGAGGTCAGGAGAGGGGTTAGGGCTATATAAGTACAATAAAGCATAATCAGCATAGCAATATCAATTAAATTTGTGGAAGTGGATGAGATCACCAAGTGAAATAATGTGAAGTAAACAGCGGAGAGGCCCCAGGATAGAGCCTTAGGGGATGCTCACAGTCAGTGGATATGACCTGAATCAAGATCCAGCAAAGGAGACTGAGAAGGGACAGTCAGACAGATAAGAGAAAAACCAGGAGAGAACGGTATTATGAAAAATCAGAGAGCAGAAAGTATCAAGAAGAAGAGGATAATTGACTATTCAAAGAATGCAGAGAGGTCAAGAAGTATGAAGATTGAGAAAAGTCAATTTGATTTGGAATCTAGAGATCACTGGTACCTTTGAAAAGAGAAGTTTCAATTAAACAATGAGGTCAGAAGCCTGACTGCAGAGAGTAGAGAAGGCAGTGAGAGGAAACGAAGTGGAGGCATCTATCGCAGAAGGCCTTCTTATGGAGTGTTAAAATGAAAGGGAAGAATGATATTCTTCAGACATTTTGAGAATGCCAATGGTGCATTATGGTTGTCCACTTGTTATCCCTTGATCTTGTTATGTGAGCAGCTAATCTTCTTTTGTCCACTATACATTTCCCGGGTTGTTCTTTGTAATTCCTTATGTGTTATATTACATGTTATATGTTGCTGCCTGCTTACACCAACTATTGCCCTATGTGTGATTCTCATTTTTGATCCTTTGGAGATTGGAGTGTTCCATGAGTTGTATGGGGTCATACAACAACGCTGTTAGAATTAATATTAAAAAGATAGTTTTCAGCTAGGTAGTGCAGTGGATAGAGCACCAGCCCTGAAGTCAGGAGGACCTGAGTTCAAACCCAACCTCAGATCAAACACTTGACACTTACTAGCTGTGTGACCCTGGGCAAGTCACTTAACCCCAATTACCTAAAAAAAAAAAGATAGTTCTTTGCTTCTGGCAGAAGTTTGAGGTGATTGTCTTAGCCATTATTGAGAGAGAAGAATCTAGCCCATGGCAAGAGAGATTTTCTTGGTATTATTTGAGGGTGTGACCTGAAATAATTAGATAGTAGAGAGTTTTTGTAATTGTTGTAATTTACTAAAACTATACCAGAACATATCCACTAAACTGACTTTGAAACCAGAGAGAGAAAACTAGTAATGAGTTGTCAGTAGCAGAGAGGAGTGGATGTTGGTAAGGTTGTCTTTCTGTATACCTAAAAATAACTTCATTATACTATCCCCCCACCCAAGTTCTACAAGGAATCTTGAATACTTTTGATTAATAGATGAGATACTTTGGTAGAAGATACCTTTGAAGCAGTATTTTGTTTTGTCAAATCAAAATCTTTAAAAAAAAAACAATTGACAATCACAGTAGGATTTGTTTCTTAAGGCACATTCATAAATCATAATTTGTTCAGCCATTTCTCAATGTTCCATTTGACATTCATCACACTCTAACAATTCCTCAAACCCTTAGCTGGTTCTTTGCCACCACCAAAGGAGCTGCTATAAATATTTTATACAATTTTGGTGGTGGGAAGGGTGATGGTAGGAAGAAGGAATAAGCATTTATGTAGTACCTACTATGTGCCAGACACAGTGCTAAGCATTTTACAAATATTATCTCATTTGATCCTCACAACCCTGAGAGGTAGGTGTGGTTATTATCCCCATTTTACAGTTGAAAAAACTGAGACAGAGGCTAAGTGACTTGCCCAGAGTTCCACAGCTAGGAAATGTCTGGGGCTGGATTTGAACTCAGGTCTTCCTGACTCTAGGCCTGGTGCTGTATCCATTATTCCATCTAGTTGCCTCAAAGGACATATGCATCCTTTTCTTTATTCTCTTTGGAGCAATGGCTTAGTAATACTATCACTGGGTGTACTTTATTAGCCGCACAGTTTAATAACTTTTTGGTCATAGTTCCACAGATTGCTATCCAGAATAGCTATGCCAATTCACAACCTCAACTATAGTGCATAAATGCAACTGTTTTCCCCAGTCTTTCCAGCATTTGTCATTTTTTTCTAATTTGCTAGGCACGAGGTAGAACCTCAAAATTACTTTAATTTGCATTTCTATAATTATTATTGATTTGGAGCATTTTACAATGTAATTAATAGTTTGAATTTCTTTCTTTGATAACTGCCTGTTCATATCAATTGGGAATCTATAATTTTACAAAAAAAGTTAGTATTCTAAAGCAAGATTGCCTTTGGCAGCCATCTCTTTTCACTTGATAATTGTCAAGGTTCATTTTAGGTTCTTTTGGTCCCCTTGTTATTGCAACTGGTTTACATTGATTAAATATGTGAAGTTATAGTATGTCCTTTGTTATGTCCATATTTCATTCTTCATCATCAATAGCTCAGTAAGATAGGTCAGCCTTTGGTTGTTTCAATTGCATGACATATCTTTTTTTTTCCTTTATACTTTTAACTTTATACTAACTTCGATATTTGCTCTGGCAGTCTCTCTGAATATAGACAGCAAATTCAGCAATACCACCCACATCAGTAAAGCGTTGCTTCCTATCAAAATATAATTCATTTCATTTTTTGGTGGTATTATTTGATCCTCATCATGTCCAGTGCCTATTGATTTTTTTCTCAAAGAGTATTCATGATATATACTGTGAGAGTTCTCTGTAGTACAAAAGTCTTTGACTTTTCTCATTCCTGATCCATATTTTCTAATCTATTTTTCACCATTCTGCTGCTACCTTTTCTTTTAAATCACCATGTAACAAAAAAAAATATTGATTTAATTTGGAGGGTCTTATCAAGCTCTTCATAGAATTTCACTACAGTTTCATCTTTTATAAAACATGGTGGTGCACAAACTACACTTACTTTCATGTTGTTTTTTTTTTCTGAATGTTTATCACAATCGTTGCAAGGTGAGATGACCAAATGCCCAACGAGCGATGTCTCTTGTTGCCTTTGGGTGCATAACAAAGCCAACTCTGTTTGCCCCTTCGTTTGTCCCTCTAAGATGAATTTGTGAACCAGCCTTCTTTTTAGTGGCAACTTCCTTCCTGCCTTTGGTTTCATTTATAATTAAAATGTCTAGATTTATATGATTCATTTACTTCAATAATACATCTACCCATTGATCACTGGACAAGAACCTCACACTTCATAGAACCAACGTCTCCATTGTGGTTTATAGGTAATCTAAAACTATGATTGTTGGAACCTTCTGTTAACCCTTTCTTCCACTTTTGCTATAAAAAAGGCATTGATCCCTATTTCATTAAAATTTCTGGCATTACTAAAAGATCAGGTCATTTTTCTTTTTATGCCTTTTCCACAATGCAATTTCTGCCTAACTAAAAATGGTGTATTTGTTGTCTTATCTTCCATAAAGCATCAACAAGAAGATTGGCTGTTTCATCTCTTTGTCAACCTTATGGTAATCCTCCAAAGTATTCCCATAATTCTCCATGGACAGCCAGCTGCTTTGCAGTTAACAACTTAATTAAGTACCAACAAAAAGGCTGTGTTCAGGAAGCAGATCGTCATATGTAACAATCTTAAATGCTAATATTTATTCCAGAAACTTCAATAATTTTTCATTGTGCTGAACACACTGGAAGCACATACATATCCTGTGGCACATTGTATGGGCAGATCCGTGGAAGAAGCCATGATGTTTCAGCTCACACTGTGAGACACATTTCAGAAAAATATTTGCAACTTAAAAAATAGTTACTCCTTGGAAGTACCAAAAAGACTGAAACAGTCTTAGTTTTTACATGGACCTCAATTAAATGCTCCCTGTTCAGTCTGATTCTCGAGGGAACACAAAAACGAGTAGGCAGAGATAGGCTTAAATCTGCTGGGTAAAGCTGACATAAACATTTGCCTCATTGCTTACAGTGGGAAGTGTCTCATCCAGTCATTCAACAAAAACTTATTAAACTTGGTGTTCAGTGATAAGAGAGACTAAGATAAGATAGTTTTCTGCCCTCAAGCTGCTTAAAAACTAGTAAGGAGAATTGTTTCCCCTTTCTTTTTATACTCTACTATTGCATACGTTCATAAGACATAAACCTTGGAGAGCAAGGCTGGGGGTGGGAGTGGAGAGAGAGGAAGAACCTTAATGCAAATTCTACAGTTTATCCTGAGCAGTTTGGAAACACCACAAGACAGTACACAGAAAAGGTTCAGTACTGACACTAAGGTGAATATGTGGTTTTGGGCAGCAGGAAAATAAAGAGGTAGTGGGAGGTAATAAGCATTTATTAAGTATCTCTTAAGTGCTAGGCACTATATTAAGCTCTTTACAAATAATATTTCATTTGAATCTCATAACAGTCCTGTGAGATAGGTGCCATTAGGATCTCCATTTTGTAGTTGAGGAAACTGAGGCAGAGGTTAAGTGACTTTCTCAGGGTCACACAGCTCGTAAGTATCTGAGGCTGGTTTCAAACCCAAATCTTCCTTAACTCCAGACCCAGGGCTCTATCTACCACACCACCTTGGGTTTCTGCAGAAAAGTAGAAGTTTGCATGTTTGGATTAAGAAATTGATGACTGGAAAAAGTATGTGTGTATGTGTGAGTAAGTATGTATATATGTACATATAGGAGAAAGGACAGAATGTACTGGGCTGGATATCCCTTAATTACCCCTTTGTCAAGATTATATGCTTCTTTTTAAAAAATAATATTTTATTTTTCCCCAATTACAGATCAAGAAAATTTTTAACATTCATTTTTACAAGATTTTGAGTTCCAATTTTTTTTCCTTCCCTAACTCTCCTCTTCTTTTCCTAAAATAGTAGGCAATTTGATATGGGTTCTACATGTGCTATCATGTAAAACATATTTCCATATTAGTTACAGTTGTGAGAGAGGAAACAGATCTAAAAGGAAAAAAAAGCAAAAAAATAAAGTAAGTGAAAAAAGTATGCGTTGATCTGCATTCAGAGTCCATCAGTTCCTTATCTGGATGTGGATAGCATTTTCTTACATGAGTCCTTTGTACTTGTCTCGGATCATTGTGTTGCTGAGAAGAGCTGAGTCATTCATAGTTGATCATCACGCAATGTTGCTGATATTGTGTACAATGTTTTCCTGATTCTGCTCATTTCACTTTGCATCAGTTTGTACAAGTCTTTCCAGGTTTCTCTGAAATTTGCCTGTTCACCATTTCTTATTGCACAATAGTATTCTGTCACATTCATATACCACAACTTGCTCAGTCATTACCCAATTGATGGGAATCCCTAAATTTCCAGTTCTTTGCCACCATGAAAAAGGCTGCTTTAAATATGTTTGCACATATAGGTCATTTTCCCTTTTTAAAAAAATCTCTTTAGGATACAGAACTAGTAGTGGCTTCAGTGGATCAAAGGGTATATACAGTTTGGTTACCCTTTGGGCATAGTTCCAAATTGCTCTCCAGAATGGTTCGATCAATTTACAACTCCATCAACAATTCATAAGCATCCCAATTTTCCTACATCCTCTCCAACACTTATCATTTTCTTTTCTTTTTTTTTTGTCATGTTAGCCAATCTGATAGTTGTGAGGTGGCTCATCAGAGTTGTTTTAATTTGCATTTCCCTAATCAAAAGTGATTTTGAGCACTTTATTATATACCTATAGATAGCTTTGTTTTCTTCATCTGAAAACTGCCTGTTCATATCCTTTGACCATTTATCAATTGGGGAATGAATTGTATTCTTATAAATTTGACTCAGTTCTCTATTTAAGAAATGAGGTCTTTATCAGAGACACTCGTTGTAAAGATTGTTTCCCAGTTTTCTGCTTTCCTTCTAATCTTGGTTGCTTTGGTTTTCTTTGTACAAAAACTTCTTAATTTAATATAATCAAAATTATGTATCTTACATTTAATAATGCTCCCCATCTCCTGTTTCATTATGAGTCAGTAACTCACTTATATTCTCCTTTAAAACTTGGATGCTATACCACTTGGTGCATATTTGTTTAGTATTGATATTACTTTGTTGTCCATTGTACCTTCAAACAAGATGTAGTTTCCTTCCTTATCTCTTTTAATTAGGTCTATTTTTTGCTTTTCCTTTGATTGAGATCAGGATTGTTAACCCTGCTTTTTTTTTTTTTACTTCAGCTGAAGCATAATAGATTTTGCTCCAGTTACTTACCTTTACTCTAGGTGTGTCTCTCTATTTGAGGTGTTTTTCTTGTAAACAATATTTGTGGGATTCTGGTTTTTGATCCACTCTGCTATCTGCTTCTGTTTTATGGGAGAGTTCATTCCACTCACATTCGCAGTTATGATTACTAACTGTGTATTTTTTTCCATCATATTTTTTCTCCTGTTTGTCCTCTGTCTCCTTTCACCCTTTCCCTCCTCAACAGTGTTTTGTTTCTGTCTACTGCCTCCCCTGGTCTGCCCTCTCTTCTGTCAGTCTGTCTCCACCCCCTCCCCCATTTATTTAAACTCTTCCTCTCTTACTTTCCTGACAGGTAAGACAGATGTCTATATTCAATTGCTTGTGTATATTATTCCCTTTTTGAGTCAACACTGATCAGAGCAAGGTTCAAGCAATGTCTGCTGCCCACCATCCCATCTTCCCCTCCACTATAATAGGTTTTATTGTGCTTCTTCATGTGAAATATTTTACCGCATTCTACCTCTCCCTTCCTTCTGCACCCAGTGTACTCCTGTTTTTCATCCCTTAATTATTTTTTTAATGTCATTCCTTCAAATTCACCTTATACCTATACCCTCTGTCTATGTGTATTCCTTCTAGCTGTGCTATTACTGGTACAATTTTTAAAAATTACAAGTATCATCTTCTCATGTAGGAATGTGAACAGTTCAGCTCCATTGAGTCCCTTATGTTATCTTTTCCTTTTTTACCGTTTTAGGCTTCTTTTGGGTCTTGATATTGGAGATCAAATTTTTTTTGTTCAATTCTGGTCTTCCCCTTATGAAAGCTTGAAATCCTTCTATTTCACTGAATGACTATTTTTTTTCCTTGAAGTATTATGCTTAATTTCTCTGAGTGGGTTATTCTTGGTTGTAGTCCTAGCTCCTTTGCCTCAAGATTGTATGCTTCTAAATGGATCCTCAGGAAATAGGTGTGTTTTCCTCATCACTTCCAGCTGGTACTACTCATCTGTATCAAGTAAGATCACACACCATAGCTGCCTCTGTCAGGATTATACATCACCAGTTTGGCTAATTCTTTTCACATCATGGCCTGGGGATTAGCCTCATTCTTGCAAAGCAAGTGACCCTTGAAAACCCAGGCTAATGTCCACCCATAAGCCGGGTCAAAGACAGCTTCTACAGCTCAGGTGGCCACCAGGAACTTTAATGAGAGGCCAGAGGTCAGGGGATATGTTCCGGGAACACATGTAATGAACTGCATGCATGATAGTTACACAACCTTGCCTTCTCTGTCATACTCATTTTCTGAACTGGAGATATGTAACCTGGCATCTTCAAACCTCGCAATTCTTTTGCTTTTTTAAAAAAAATAGTTTTTTTTTCGTTTTTATATTACCTAGATTTCATTCTGCATCTTTCCTCGTCCTAGGGAAACATCACTTATCAAAAAGATTTTTGTTATAAAAAGAAAAATAATTCAGCAGCACATCAAAATAAAATGTGATGTTATCATACTCATGGACCATTCCCCACAACTGCAAAGGAGCTGGAGGGTTGGAGTGGTGTAGTCTCACAACTCTTCTTTGGTGCCAAGCTTATTATTATTATTATTTAATAATTAACAATACTCAGTTTCAATTGCTTTGTGTTTTTTTCCCTACACAATTGTAGTTACTGTGTATATTGTTTTTCTGGCTCTGTTTACTTTGCTTTGCACCATTTTACTTGCCTTTCAATGCTTCACTGTATTCACCATGTTCATTGTTCTTTACTGCACAGTAATATTCCATTATATTCATGTACTGCAATTTACTTAGTCATTCCCTAATAATTGGGCATCAACTTTATTTCCAGTTCTTTGCCACTACAAAAAGGGCTGCTGTAAATATTTTGATGTATATGGAGACTTTCTCTTTGTCAACAATCTACTTGGGGTACATGACTAGCAGTGGAATTTCCGGGAAAAAAGGTATAGCCATTTTAATCACTTTATTTTCTATAATTCCAAATAGCTTTCCAGAAGGATTGTCCAAACGCAAAGTTTCACTAACAGTACTTTCCTGTTTAACACTCCTCCAACATTGATTTTTCCTGTCTTATGTCTTATTTGTCACTTTGTGGGGTTTGAGGTGAAACCTCAGTCTTATTTGATTTGCATTCCTCTTATTACTGGTGAGTTGGAGGATTCTTTCTAATGGTTGTTAATAGTTTGGAAATCTTCTGAGAACTCTTTGTTCATATCTTTGCCCACTTCTCTATTGGGAAATGGTGTTTTGTCTTAACATATTTCAATTATTTGTTTAACTTTGGTACCAAGCCCTTATTAGAGATATTTGATACAAATATTTTTCCAATCTTACCTCTTACCTTCTTACCTTAGATTAATTTTATTTCTGCGAAAGCTTTTTAATTTAATAGAATTAAAATTATTTATATTATATTTTGTAATTATCTCTATCCCTTGTCTGATTAAGAATTCATCCTTTACCCATAGTGGTGAAAGGCACATGGTCTGTTTTTCTTCTGATTTTTAAAAGGCTTAATCTTTAATATTCAGGTCATGTAACCATTTAGAATTTATTGTAGACCATGTCAGTTTTCCCAGGCATTCTTATCAAATAGGTAATTCTTTTCTAGGAAATTTATATTTTTTGAATTTATTAAAGACTTGGTTACTGGGTTCACTTTTTTCCCATTCTTCCTTGTCTAGTCTGTTCCACTAATCTATTTTTCTGCTTTTTAACCAGCACTAAATGGTTTTTTATGATTGCTTAAAATATAGTTTGAAGTCTAGAAGTGCTCCTCCCTATTAATTTCTACTTTAAAAAATATTTCCCTTGATATTCTCTATCCTTTGTTCCTCTAAGTGCATTTTGTTATTGTCTTACCTTGTGCTGTAAAATATTCCTTTGTTAGTTTGAGTTAGTTTAGTTCTACTAAAGAAGAAAAGAGGTGTAGGAAAATTTATGAGAAGCTCAAGCTGGAGAGGAACTTAGAAATCATTGAATTCAAACTTCCTCATATTAAGGATTGAAGCATCGAGAGGTTCAATTTCTTGATCGATGTCCCAGGCCAGGGGCTTCTAGTAGGAGAGATGGCCCTAGAACCTAGCCTTCTTGACTCTCATCCAATATTCTTGCCATTATAAAATGCTTTTTTCTGCAGTAGGTGGCTAGGCCAAAAGTGATATTTATACAATTAATGGTTAAGTAGTAATTAAGCACCTAGCAAGTGTAACTCCTGTGTCAGAGGGGAGGGGATTTGTAGAATCACAGAATCATATGTTTAGATTGGGAAGGTGTGTAAGAGGCTGCCTGTTCCTTTTAGAGAGTTTTTTTTTTTCACTTTACAGATGAGGAAATTGAGGCCCATGTAAGTGACAAGGTCACACTGGTAGCAAGTGAAAGTATTGAAATTCAAATCAGATCTGTGATTATCCCCAGGCAATGAGGCAGGTAGGCAATGTGGTGCATAAGGTACTGGACGACATGAGTTCTAGTTTGGCCTCAGATACTTACTAACTGGTTTACCTTGGGCAAGTCATTTGTTTTGCCTCAGTATCCTCAACTATAAAATGAGCATAATAACAGCACCTACCTCCCAGGGTTTTTTGGGAAATGAATGAGATAATACATGATTAGCAAAGTGCTTGGTGCATGGTAGGTGCTTAATAAATCTTCCTTTCCCCCCTCCCTCCCTCCTTTCTTCCTCCTTCCTTCTTCCCTCTCTCCCTCTCCTTCCTCTGTCCTTCCATTTCTTCCTCTTTTTCTTCCTTCCTTCCTTCCTTCCTTCCTTCCTTCCTTCCTTCCTTCCTT
>NW_020954585.1:26277912-26308658 GCF_900497805.2 Vombatus ursinus
CTTCCTTCCTTCCTTCCTTCCTTCCTTCCTTCCTTCCTTCCTTCCTTCCTTCCTTCCTTCCTTCCTTCCTTCCTTCCTTTTTCCTCCCTTTCCTTGCTTGCTCAGCTCTGTGAAGGGTACTCTAGTAAATCTATTTAATGTACCAATGAGTCTCTCAACTCTGCAATTCTCTTCACCAAAACTATCAGCACGTTTCCCCTCAGACTCCCTACAGGCTTTCTTCTTCAGCTTGAGAGTACATTAGATTGTCAGGTTTTTGAGGCAAAGATTATGTCATACTCATTTTTGATACCCCCACTATGCCTAGCGTAATGTCATGAAAGTAAGAAGTGTTCAATAAAATTTTTATTGTAGAATCATTTTACAAATGTAAGTCATAGCCCTGAAGTAGCCTTGACCTTTCCTATGTTTTTTTTTGTCCCACAATAACAAATCCTACAATAAAAAACCACACAATACCAAATCTCACTGTGTGGTGAGATTTCAGAACAAGCCCTAGGAAGGGGTATTTAATTGAAGTACCCATACTCATATTGGCTTTTCCAAGAGGAAGTGCATATGACCTGGCTCGTGCCATTCCTTTACACACCTGGAGAAATAACTGAATTATTTCTTTTCTCTTTTCTTTGCATATGTGTTGCATACATATAATTTATCCAGGGCATACATATTATAAAAACAGAAAATGTGATTCTTTTAAAATAATCCATCATTATCCATTCAATTTCAATCATTCAAGGAATTTTAAATGTGTTTTTCTTTCCAGAATCAATGAAAAGGCATTTGTTCTCAGCACCCACCTCCCTAGCCCTGCTGGGTGCCAAAACTTTTTTCCCTTTTGCTCGATGTGACGTCAGTTAAATGTTTTGCTCCTGTCTGCTATTCCAGCTGATAGCCTGTTGGTATTTCGATGAAAGAGGTTTTCTCTCTGCAGGAGCACATGCTCCAGCTTCTTCCATGCCACACCTGCAATGCAAATACATACACATACACACACAGACACACACACACAGACACACACACACACACACACACACACACACACACACACACAAACACTGTGGAGTACAATAGATTGACGTACAGGATGCTTTGCAGAAAGAGGGCACTTACCATCCACGCCCAGGCCTCTGAAACCCAGGCCAGGGCAATAACATTGGCTGCTATCAGTGCAAATCAGCATCCTGGAAAAGGAAGGTCTCATTTAGCAGGAAGGAATATCTCATCCTGAGGAAGAAAGATTAGGTCTATTCTGTGTGATTGCAAGGGGGATAACTTACAAATTCACAATGCGTTACAGCTCTCAATTTAGCTTCCTATCAGTCTGAGATTATTAGGCTGTATTTAGAAGAAAGAGCACATTCATTCTTTTTATAAGAAATCTATTTTTAGAACTATTTACAGAATAAAATGTTGGGATATGATAATGCTAAATTCTAAATGTGACTAATAAAGATTCTGGTATTTCTAAGTTTAGCTACTGAAGACTATAATTACAATACAGGAGGAAATATAGAAACCTCTTTTTTCCCTTGGGTGAAGCGGTAGAAAATTAAAGGATTTTGTTCAGTATTCTATGGATGTACTAGCTATTCATGCCCAATTTGCTATGGACATTTGAGGTAGGATAATGATCTTTTCCAAGATATGGAATATTTTATTAACTGTAGAATGTCAATATAGAGACAATGGCTTTAGAGGACAGCCCTTAGCCAATTATTGGTCCTATATGCTAAGCCTTCCAAGCTTGGTAGGGCCGGTCAGAGTTTATACTTTCCTGGCAATACCTTCTAGAGCCCAGAGTTGTCTTCACATCATGGCAATTGATTGGAGGACTTTAGAGGAGGAAAATATGGAAATGTGTAGGTATATTTTCTAATAAAGTTCTTCTCTGATGCATCAACATGATGTAGAAGGGCTGTAGAAGGGATGTAGTATTCCCAGTTGACTAAAAGCTCTGGCAGGTCCTATCAAAACAAAAGGACTTAAAGCAGGTGTTCTCTCATTTTGCTGTCATGGACCTGTTTGGTTGGCACTGTGGGGAAGTCCATGGTCTTCTTCTCTGAATAATATTTTGAATGCATGAAATAAAATTCATAGCATAACAAAGGAAACCAATTATGGCAAAAGACACTTATAAAAATATTTTTTAAAACCAAGTTTATAGACCTCAGGCTTAAATTATTGTTAAATTGTTGGCTTAAAACATCGGCCCAGTTATGATCTGTTTTTTTATTGTCTTAGGCCAAGTCTAGCTAAGTTTAGAGAATCTCATTACCAGACTGGCTTCAAGGTAATTCATTTTTCAAACACATCAACTTTATGAGATCATCTTTTGGATGGTAGAGGGGTTGCCATCTGCATCAGTGGAGAGAATGATGACAATGAAGACATTTCAGATGCTTTAAGTGAGTTTAACACACAAAATAAACATTTTTTATTTTCTGGTTTTTGATACCCATCTGATGTCAAAGAAGTGGATTAATGGATTGATTTTTGTTTGCTGTGTCTATGAGAACTATTTTTAGAGCTTTCTGGGATGCTTTTATAAGTTCCTGGTAAAGGATCTAGCCCTATTGTATTATGGACAGTTTCTTAGGGATTCCAGCTCTTTTCAGAATGGATAGAGGGACCTTACCTTTAACTAGACTTTCTCCTGTACTTACAGCTTACTTATCTGTCCCAACTTGAATCAAGTCTTTGCCCTAGCCATCCTACCTGCTTGGTCCCAGAGAATGCCTGGTTTGCCCGCTTCATATAACAGTTACATATCGTCGCTAATTATCTGTCACTCATATTTAGATGGTGCTAACATAACTGGATTCTTGTTTCAGTCTTCCATACATTTCAAAATGTAGAAGTGTATTTTCTAGTGTTTATTTATAAGGGATAAGAACACACATGGTCAGAAATAATACAATAGGTTAAGATAATTAAAGGGATGTGAGAAATAAACTACCTAGTCACTCACCTTTCTAACCCAATTTTTAATTAAATTTCCTAGTTCTAAAATGATCCTCATGCTTCTGTCTAGTCCCAGAGGCCATGCCAAAGTCTCCTTATTAGCAGCTGAAAGAATGATGTGTTTTGCCCTAGAACATAGTTTCTGGGATTTGTCCACCTTGATACCTTGGATAGAATTCATTCACCTGCTTATACAATCCCAGGCTTACTTTCAGCTAATCTCCAAATCACTGGTGGTCTTTTTTTTTTGTGTTCCATTTGCATTTACGTATGTTTATATTTTCTCCCAACCAGTGTCATATTAAGAGGTAAAGATGTTGTTCACATTATACCCCAAAACAAAATAAAGACCCACTACACACTCCACCCTTCAAGTTTTTTAATGGCAACTTTTTCATTCACATCCTCCGTCCTAGGGCAGCTAGGTGGTATAGTGAGTAGAGTGCCAGGCCTGGAGTCAGGAAGACTCATCTTCTCAAATTCAAATTTTGTCTCAGATGATTACTTGCTGTGTGATGCTGGGCAAGTCATTTAATTCTGTTTGTCTCAGTTTCCTCATCTGTAAAATGATCTAGAAAAGGAAATGGCAAGCCACTCTACTATCTTTACCATGAAAACCCCAAATAGGGTCACAGAGAGTCAGACACAGCTGAAACACCTAAACAACAACATTGTGGATAAAATGATTGTAAGAATGCCTTGGGAAGGCCCAGTCTTTGATTTGTAATCAAATTATATTTCTACTAATGCAACCCAGCTTTACTTTAGCTGCAAAAACACTTTAAATTCTTGCCCACCCTACCTCAGTAGGGAACATAAACCTAGGCAGAACAAGGAATGTCTGCCCTTGGGTAAGAGGTCTTATCCCTACTTCCTAATGATATTTTTACTTATCTACTTGTTTCTCACTGTCTTGGTTGATCTCTTTTGCCTTTAGAAATCAGTCAGTTTCTTCCCTTTTTGAACCACCAAGACTTGAGAATCTGTGAAGAACTATGGTACTTACTTGTTCCTTCTCCACTGACCAGTCTCTTGGGCTCAAACAATTTTCTCCCCAGACCTTTAGTCTGAGATAATCTGCCTGCTCCTGGTCTTCCCTAGGTGACATGCTGTTCATACTCCAGGGCCATGAGCAATAAAGGAAAGGCACAGACACCCGTCTAGGGAAAGGATCTTAACACAACCTAAAATATAATGGAAAAAGATGTTATAACAATGTTTGGGAAAATGGAAATTAAGGATAAAAGAAAAGATTTAGTATGGGATGAAATTCCTCACCATCCATGCCAGAAGCAGCCTCAGATAGAGGTTAAAGTAGTTTCCTTAATTTTATCCCTTGAATATTACATGTATTTTCGTTATTAAGTCAATGGAAATATAATTGTCAGAAAAAAACCTCTCCAATTTCTGTAATTTCCTTAGGCAAACAAATTAAGTATTTGGATAAATTCTGATGTGTCTTTCTTAATTTTAAAAGCTCATGCATGATCTTCATGCTTGTCTTGAAATGAGTTAAAATAAATTTATGGAGATTGATATGATCAATGTCTAAAGTGGATAAACTACATGAAGCTTTAAAATCTCCCATATGGCCTTTTGTTCATTAAGGGAATTGTCTACTGTTTCTGCCTAATTAGATAATGTTAAGTCAAACACTTCTGGATGGAAAGTATATACCTATTGCCTGTAACAAATCCAATGTCTATTAGGGCTGATTGGTTAAGGAAGCCGTAGCTCTCAGTGATAAATGACTCAGAGACCAAGATAAGACATGAGCCCTTCCATTGAAGTTTTTCATGTCATGGAAGAGGAAACAAGATTGGCATATTTGAGAGTGATTGGTAATGATTGTTATTGGATGCTATTTATAACCAGTACCACAAGAAACTAATTAGTTGTTTTTCATCTGCACTCAATAAGGTGACTCAGACTACCCTAATTAAAAAAAAAAAACATTCATTTGAGTTTTGTTAGAAGTTTTTCTTGTAAAGGAAGCATTATTGTTACTGACCTTAAGTACTGGAAATGCCCAAATGAGGGGAAATTGGGAAGGAATTATGAAATAATTGACACAATAGTAGATGGAATACTGGACTCGGAACCTAGAAGAGACGAGTTTGAATTCTGACTCAGACACTAACCAGCTATTGAACAAGTGACCCAGGTTGTCACTTAACTTCTCTGACCTCAGTTTCCTCGATGCAGATAATAATAGCACTTCCTGGGTTGCTGTGAGGATCAAAGGAGATAATGATCTGTAAAGTACTTTACAAAATGTGTATCACTATATGTTACATAATATTAGTAATTGAAAAGTTCACTTTTATGAATTAGATGAAACCTGCAATTGTTTGTTTGTTTCTCTGAATACAATTTATAGTAAATTATATCAACATTAGAGAGGCATCATGGCAAATTAGGTAGAAAGTTGGCCTCAGTGTAAGGAAGACTTGGGTTCAAATCCTGACTATGGCAAATACAGGTTGTATGACACTGAGTAAATCATTTAACCTCTCTGCCCCTAGGGAACTCTCTAAGACTCCAAAGGCAGAGCAGGTGCTGATCTGTGTTGGTAATAACAACAACAATAGCTAATACTGATATATTGCTTTGAGGTTTGCAAAGTGCTTTACAAATATTATCTCATTTGATCCTCAGCAACCCTGGAGGCAGGTGGAGGTTAAGTAACTTGTCCAAGGTCATATAGCTAGTAAATTTCTGACGCCAGTTTTTAACCTGACTCCAGGTCTAGTGCACTCAATTCATTGCACTCTCTAGAAATACACTTGTACCAATAAAATCACGTTTGTTCCTTCTTCCCATCTCGTCCCTCCCCCCTTTCATCCAAATGGCAGCACCAATTTTGGGAAAAAAAACTTGGGAAGCAAATTGAAATATTTTATTTGATCAAGACCTAAGATTTCATGGGTATGGGGAACTCCCTGTGTGAAAACTCGAGATTGGAAAAATATTGAGAAAAACAGTAAAACATTTTTAAAATTCTGCTTACAGTTAATATGATGGGAGAAAAAGATGTCAGGGGCAAGACCTTACAAAGACTGGATTACTGATGTTTGGACAGAAGTGATTGTTACTATTGAAACTCACTATTTTGTTCAAGGCTACACCAAAAGCATTGATAGAAATCTAAGTGAGCCTTTAAAATCTGTACATCTTCATTGGATTGTATAACATTCCCAATCCAAAATATTTTGGGGATTTTATACTTCTAGTGGGCTAAGAAGTCATTCCCACTGGGAGAATGATGCACTCTCGTGAATATACTGAGATGTAACATTGTTTCTGACTTAAAGAAACTCTCAAATGAAGATGAACTACTGCAATACAGTCTTGCTTCATGGAGCCCACCATGAAAGGTAAAGAAAAGTATCCGAGAGATGCATATAAACATGTTTCAGTGTTCTGGGAATCTGACTTAGAGCCCACTAAAAATGTATGGGGCCTTAATCAAAAAAACAAACAAACAATTAAACTATTCCTTAAAGGTACACTTAATGTCAAATTAATAAATGTAGTTTCTTCATAAAGAAATAAAAATATTTATTAAAATATTGTGAATTGATCAGGTCATGTAAAACAAGTGATCATAGCAGGAGGAGGGCAGAATATATATATATATCCAAAGATTTTAAAGATTTTAAAAGTTGGAAGTTATAATTTGTAGTCATTTTGAATAGGGAAAAAAGTAATACTATATTAAAAATACAGTTTAGGGTCAATATTCTATAACAATAGTTAGTTACTTAATGTCCAGCTAAAACTTATTCCTTGACCATTTCCCTCAAGGATTGAAGGGGAATCCTCTCTGGGATTAATATCCTAATTCCTTCTGAACACAAAAAGAGCACTGCTTTAGGTGGGTTATAAGGCTAATTGCTTCAGGGGATGGAGAAAACAATGATCTTAACTAGACAAAAGGTACTTTTTAATTTTGAGTTTTATTGCCACCTTTAATACATTTTCCTCAGACCTTAGGTTTTTCTTTTTCCTTTTCCTTCCTTCCTTCCTTCCTCCCTCCCTTCCTTTCTTTCTCCTTCTATACATTTTTCTAAAGTGAAAAAGTCAGAAAAGGGTTTTAGGCTAGAAAAATATGATTCCTTAATATTTTCAGTTAAACTAAAAAAGAGGTTTTTAATGTGCTTCTGCACTAAGTGTGGTGTGTCCAGTTGACTCTCTCTGGCCCATCTACTACTTGGAGTCACTCAGTACTCAAGGTCCCTGCTCCTAAATGGAGTATGCATGCTGAGGAAATGACTCAGGTCTCCCTCAATTGGCAGGTCTCCTTTCCCCTGGGATAGTTCAGACAATTACTTCCCAGAAAGGTGTTGGAGAACTATGAGGCAGAAATGTTGGGATATGTCTTTATTTCTAACTACCCAGGGGGGATGAAACTGTCTCTGCATAACTGACCAATGTACATTTCCCTGGAATAATGGCTATCCCTTAGTTGACAGGGTAGCAATCCTGAGTCTCTGGATGAAGGTGAGAGAGAATATTTGCTCAGTTTCCACATTAAGTAGTGGGCAAAATAATTCCAATGTACCACAGGGTTCCCAGAGAGGTACTGGGTGGTGGCTAGTGCAGGGGAAGTCTCAGTGTCTACCTTACCCTAACACTGGGACAGGATACAAGAAGCTAATGACCTCTTAGTTATCCTGACCCATGAAGAAGAATAGTGACTGTCTTCGAAGTGTCATCGTCTGTTCTGTAGAATTATCAGTATATTCTTGGTGCTGTTGCTTCTACTCATCATTGCCACTTTATATTAGGATATCTTTTGTGAAGTGCTCCCAACATCACCGACCACATAGAAGATCCAGAACTTGACCTTTTCAAAGAGAGGATGTGAAGCCTAGGGTTTCTTGTCATATCTCTTCTCTATATCTGATCTCCTAGTTGCTTCACTCCTTTAGGTAAATATTACATTGATGTTCTTTTGTCTTGTTTTTTTTTCTTTTACCTGTACTAAACTGTTTCTTCAATGCTGCCTTCTCATCCTGAAGATGGTTCTGTCTCTGTGGTCCCCTCCTCCAGATGGGTTAGTTTCTTCCAAGAATCTCCATTTGAGAAAATTTTAAAGACAACTATGCTTATTTCTCTCCCAACTCCACCACTGACTGTTTGGAATTTTACAATTTTTATTATCCCATTTGAGGACCTTTCCCCTTCTATGCTACTTTTGGGCTTCCTTTTTATGTATTTTAATCCTTCATTAGCACAGTGTCTGACACATAGTAGGTACTTAATAAATATTTACTTATTGATTGATTATAAACACCTTGAAGGTATGCCTGCTTTTTTTGTCAGTCATCTTGCATTTATTAAGTGCCTACTATGTGATAGACACTGTGATAAGCACTGAACATTCAAAGAAAGGCAACCACCCCCCCAAAAAACAAGAAAAACAAGCAGTTCCTGCTCTCAGGGTGTCACAGTTTAATGGGAGAGATGACATGAAAACAACTATGTACAGATAAGATCTATACGGGATAGATTATGGGGAAGTCTCAAAAGACATGAAGATTAAGGACTGGGAAAGGCTTTTTGTAGAAGATGGGACTTTAGTTGAAACTTGAAGGAAACCAGGAGATGAAAATGAGGAGAGAGAGTGTTCTAGGAATGAAGGACAGAAAGTGGAAATGCCTGGAGTTCCAGCTTATTCATGGAACAGCCAGAAGGCCAGTGTCACTGGATGAAAAACCACATGGTCAGAAGTGAGATATAAGAAGACTGCAAAGAAGGGAGGAGGGCCAGGTTACAGAGGGCTTTAAATTTGATCCTGGAAGCAGTCAATCAGTCAGTCAGTCAGTCAATAAGCATCTCTGAAGTACTGTCTGAAGTACCAAAGAGAAAAAGAAAGGTAAAAAAACAGTCCTTGCTTTAGGGACCCCCTTGAGTTTATTGAACAGGGTGGTGATATGGCCAGATGTGTGTTTTAGGAAGATCTCTTTGGCAAATGAAAGGAGGATAAATCAAAGCAAGATGAGACTTAAGGCAAGCAGATCCACCAGCAGGCTATTTCAATAGTCCAGGTGTGAGATGATGAGGTCCTGCACTAGGTGGGGGCAGTCTCAGAGGAGAGAAGGGGGCATATTCAAGTGCTGTTACAAAGATGAAATGGACAGGCCTTGGCAACAGATTGGATTGGGGCAAGGTGAGCTAGAGTGAAAAGCTGAGGATGATACCTAGGCAGCAAGTCCAGGTGACTGGGAGAATGATTGTACCCTTGACAGCAATTAAGAGATCATGAGTAACTTCTGAGAAATCCCTTTCAGTTGAATGGTGAAGGTCAAAGCCAGAGTGTAAGAAGTTAGGAAGAAAGTGAGGGAAAAGGAAGTGGAAGTACATATTATAGACAGCCTTCTCATAGAGTCTAACCACAAAAGGGAAGAATGATATAGGATGATGGATAGTGGGGATGGGTATATCAAATGAGCATTTTTTTTTTTGGAGCACGGGGGAGACACGGAAATGTATGTAGGCTGAAGGTAAGCAGCCAATAGGCAGAGAGTAATTGAATATTAATGAATTGGGATGACAGAGAAGGCACTTTGCTGGAGAAAAAAGGATGGAATGGGATCACTTGTAATGTAGAGGGGTTTGGTTTGGCAAGAAAAAGGGCAGCTTGTATGAATGAAAAAGAGGTGAAGGGGGGATAGTAGCAGAAGGTATCTGAATGACATGAGTCAAGGAACAGAGGAGAAGAGGAATCTTTGCTTAGAACAGTATTGGCACATAGTTTGTGCTTAATAAATGTTTTCTCTGTCTTTCATCTTTTAGTCAGAGTCTTTTCTGATACCAGGGGCAAGAGTTGTCCAGTAATGCCCCTAAGACCATGTAAGTAGGGACAGGTTTTCCAGAAACCCTTTAAGACCTTGACAGGAGGGGCTAGGATATGGTAGGTTTCCTACCTTGTAGACTCAGGTAGAATTTTCTTAACAGGTAGAAGTACTACAGACTAGAAAAGATTTGTTCAAAACACCTAGGTAGGGTTCTACCTGTTGACACAACTTCCTTATCACCTAGGGCATGAAACAGCCAATCTCCTCATGCCTGACAGATGTCCTATTGTCATAGGAGTCAGTACATCATTCTGACCAGTTATGTTTCTTTCATCTACATCTGTTAGAAAGTCAGGGGTTGGAGGCAGGAGGAAAGGACACATCTTTCATAATCAGAACTGCACCCTTTCTGCATATCCTGTCCATGCAAAACTTCTTTTGTTAACTGTTAGATGGTCTATGACTGGCTCATTTGGTTCCAATCCTGAGTCTGATTTGGTTGAACCACTGGACCAACTTTAGTGGGTCTTGCCACAGAACATCTTCCATTTAGTGTTCTTTTTATTTATATTATTGTAGTTATTGAGCATAATATTCTTTTGACTCAGCCTAAATCATTTATAAGAAATATTATTTTAGTTTGCTTATTTCACTTTTATATGAAATATATGCATAGGTACAAGTGTACCTTATATCTATATCTAGATCTAAATATTTGATCTTGCTGGTTAGTTGGGCTCTGGTCACTTGAGTTTCTATTTTTTTTTTTTAGTTTTATATGATAGGAATTACTTTTTTTGGGACTGAACCTGTGCTTTCATTGGGAAAAGGAACCCCCAATGATGAAAATTTCTGCCATTGCAGATGGTAACTACTACACAACTTTGAGTGTTGCCTATATAATAGTGGGACCTGTAGAAATAAGTTATTGCAGGTAGACAAAGTCATATATTGTATTTAATGGAGCTTGAGTATTCTCCTGGTGAAAGAAAGACATTTACAATGAGACAATTGTACCTGACATGTTACATAAAGTTTTATATTCTCCCAATGCATAACTAGGGACTCGTTAACCCTCAAACACTAATTTCTTCCAGTGCTCTTTCCTTCATCATGCAGTATGGTTTTAAACATACAAAATGATCAACACCAGGTCAAAGGCTACTTTCTGACGCTTAGATCTGCCCAGGGAATCAGGGACAGCTGCCTGCCTTCCTCTCCTCCCCCCAGCACTTCAGACACACAGCTGTTTCTCCTTTCATGGCATCCTGCATGTTTGACAGAAGGAGCAATTGAAGAAAAGGTCAAGGATACAGTGGAATTGGTTTATAATAGAGTGGAGATTCTGAAAGGTACAATGAAAGTGACTAATAGAGGATCAGAAAAGACTGGTTTGGGCTTGGGGAGGAATAGGATGGGAATGAGGGCACAGGAGGAGGAAGTATTAGGAGAAAGATTCTTCTTCCTCTCTCCCAAACCCATACCTAAGTACTAATGTTCAGGATGATATTCCTTTGTGAAACAGTACATAAAGAAATAGGCTGGAGGGGTATACTAACGATATAGCAAGGAGTTTGGTTAGTTCAGCATTAAAACTAGAATGTTAGTAATTTTCTATTCCCCTGGTTCTGCCCAGGGGCAGAGTTGGCCAGGGGCTAAGGCCAAAACAATTCAGTACAGCCATTCTGTGGTTGAAAAACTGAAATAATGAGTCTTAATTTGTGAGGAGCAAGAAGAAAGAATTGGGTCATACAGAGAATGAGGGTCAATTGTTGGAATGGGATACCCACAATACTATGTAAATGGGGGCCTAATGCAAGAGGATTAATGGGGACCAGAGAAATTGGTTGGTCTAGAATAAGAAGAGAAACTGCTGAGTGAGGAGAATAATCTTTGCATCAAGAATCTCAAAAATTTGATATTTAAGATATATAGGGAATTAACATAAATATGCGACTAATAGCTGTTTTCCAATAGATAATAGGTCAAAAGACATAAAGAAAAAGTTTTCAAAAGAATTTCAAACCATCAACTATGCTGACAGGATATATTGTAAATTCATGTTATCCAATTTCAACTGGGCCTTTAATGCAAAAAGGCATTTTCTTCTGTTCTTCCGTAATTGATACCCTGTCACTACATACAAAAGCATTTCCGAATCTTTCCTCTTTCCTCAAGCATCCTGAACCTCTTCCTGCCCATCCATCTCAGCTGAGGACTTCTCCTTTTACTTCACATGCAACCAAATCATCAAGAGTTCTTTTTCCTCCCCCCTTTCCTCATCTCAAAATGCCTTGAAACCATCCCTTACTCCCTCCTTCTTTCCCCCAGTCTCCGACAATGAGGTGGCCTTTCTCCCTGACATAGCCAACCTTCTCCACATGCCTTGATCCCATTTCCTTCTGTCTTTTCCAGCAGATTACCATTTCAATCATCCTCCCTCCAAACTTCAATCTCTTTCTATCTACTGCTTCCTTTCCTACTGCCTTCAAACAAAATCAACTCTCCCATACCCTTAAAAAACCCTCAGTAGGCTCTACCATCCTTTCAAGTTATTGTCCTATATCTCTCCTTACTTTCTCAGCAAAACTCATAGAAAAAGTTGTCTTCAGTCACTGTATCCATTTTCTTTCCTTTTGCTTACTCTTTAACTCATTGCAGTCTCTTTTCTGGCCTCATCACTCATCAGAAACTACTCTTTCCAAAATTACAGATTATCTCTGAGCAGCCAAATCTGATGGTCTTTTTTTTTTTTTTCAGATCTAATCCTTCTGAATCTTTCTGCTGCATTTGACACTGTGCACTGCACTGTCCTCCTCGATACTCTCCTCTCTGGACTTTTGTGACACTGCTCTCTCTTGGTACCCCCCCCCCCCAGTTTCCTTTGCTGTCTCATTATTCAGATCATGCCCCCTAACTGTCACAGTCTTCCCTGTCTGTCCAAAGCCCCAGACTTTTTTTCCTACACTGTCTCCTTTGGTGACCTCATCATCTCTCATGGGTTTAATGATAATCTCTATGTCAATGACTTCCAGATTTGCATATCTAACTCCAGTGACTCTTTGGGCTTCAATCTTAGGTCACCAATTTCCTATTTGACATTTCAAGCTGGATGTCCTGGAGACATTTTGAACTCAATATGTAAAAAAAATAGAGAATATTTGTGTGTGTGTGTGTGTGTGTGTGTGTGTGTGTGTGTGTGTAATATTCTCCCACACAGATCCCTCTTCCAAACTTCTCTATTTCTGTCCAAGATACCACCATTTTAGTCTTTCAGATTTGTAACATTGGTGCTGTCTTTCATTCTACATATGCAATCATTTGCGCAATCTTTCTGCTTTTACCCATGTAATATCTCTAGTATTCATTCCCCTTTCTCTTCTCACACAGCTAACACCTTAGTTATCACCCTGCACCTAGGTGACTCAGCAACTTAATTAATCCCACTTCAGACCATTTTTCTCCTTGCTGCTGCCAAAGTGATTTTCTTTAGTTGCAGACCTGGCCCTATTGCTTTCCAAATCAGGAAACTCCAGTGGCTCTTTATTCTAGAATCGAATCTAAGCTCCTTTGCTTAGTTTTTAAAGCCCTTCACAACCTGGCCTCAAACTATCTCTCTGGCCTCTTTGGATATTACTCTCCCTTGCTGTTATTGTTCAGTCGTATCTGACTCCACATGACCCTATGAACTTTGTCCATGGGGTTTTCTTGGCAAAGATATTGGAGTGGTTTGCTATTTCCTCCTCTGGCTCATTTTACAGATGAAGAAATTGAGGCAAATAGGGTTAAGTGACTTGCTCTGGGTCAAATTAGAACTCATATTACTGACTTCAGGCCCAGTGCTCCCATCCACTATACCACCTAGTTGCCCTATTACTCTCCCCACCTTCAACAAAACTGTCCTTTCTATTCCTCACATTTGACACTCCATCTTGTACTGACTGTCCCTAGTCCTTCCTCATCTCTACCTTATACAACCCCTTTGTTTATTTAAGATGGAGTTCAAGCCCAACTTTCTACATGAAGCTTGAACCAGGTTAAAATGTTATTGGGAAATAATTAATCAAATAAATAATGATACAAAAATAAATACCATTACATTTTAAAACTAAGTCAACATGTGACCTGGGTTCCTATTTGAGTTTGACACCACTGCCCTATATTAAAGCAGTCACAGTAGATAAACAGGGTGTTCCACACATCTTAGTTCAATATTAAGCTTGTATAGCTCACAACTACACAAAGACTTCTGGAATACCCTGGCTATCTCATTCTTGTTTCCCTATTATAATGTAAGCTTCATGGCAGTGAGGATTGTTTCATTCATTGTATTTATGTTCCCAGCACCTAATAGACTGCCTTCCACACACTAAATATACAGATATGTTTAGTAAATACTTGTTGATTTATTGAGTGATCAATGACCATGTAAATATGCTTCAATTTATTTGTGAGGGAGTCATCTCTGAAAGCCCAGGATCTAATCGTTGAGAAAGGAAAGGGACCGTAATACGGTTCTAAGCTAACTAAAAAAATAGGGGGGAAACCACATTCTTTTATGAAGTTCCTTGATTAAATCAGAAAAAGCGTAATGCATCTGGCAAAAATAACTCCCCCACCCCCACATTGCCCTTAAAAGACAGTGGACCTGTTTGCAAGGAGGTCAGGTTGTGTGAGACAGACTCAAAGAACTCAGCCTCTGACAAGATGTGAAAAGGAGACACTTCACAATAGGAGAGAGGCAACACAGACTAATTGGGCACAAGACATGCTGGGAAAGATGCTATGTTTCTGAGACTCTTTCCTTAGACTACAGACCACAAGATAGTAATTCTCTTTTTCCTCTGAGAGGGGAAAGCTTATTTCTTAAAAGTCTGTTTACCTTTCTTTGTTTTAAATGTTTATTTTATCTTATAAACAGTTGTTAACCAGGGCATTTGCTAATCTTGGCATACTTCTTGGGAATGTATTTGGTTGGAAGTAATTAGGAGTGACAGAGAGGAGAGAGATAGATTTAAAGTGAAATGTTTCATCAGTGTGCTATCTCTGGCTTGGAGCTAAAAATCAGAGAGATTGTGAATCCTTTCTTTATGACTTCCCAGAGAAGAGAGAGAATATTTTTAATGGGGAGCCAATCCAGGGATTGAGTCAATAATAGGCTAGGGAGGGAATAAATAAGAATGGTTGAAAAATCTTGTTCACTACCCCACCCCAACATTACTGCACACTATTAATGAGTAATAAAAATTAAACAGTTCTGTGGTTTTTACCTCAATCTTATCAGAATGGCAAAAATGATAAAAGTTAGAAATTGTGTGTTGGAAGATCATTTGAAAGATTGGAATGATAATATAACATCTTAGAAAGCAATTTGAAATTATTTTGGGAGATTAAATTGTTGATAACTTTTGATCCAGGAGTATCCCTACTGAGCATGTATCCTAAGCAAGTCAAAAACAGAAAGAAATGTCCCAAAAGTATAAACAGATTCCTAGCAGCACTTTTTGTTATAGCAAAAACTGGGGAGAAAGTAGACTCCCATTGATTGGAAAATGGCTGGACAAATTGCAGTATATTAAAGTGAAGAAATATTGTACTGTAGGAAAGGCAAATATGAGGAATTCAAAGACACGGGTAAGACTTGTATTAACTGATATAGAACAAAGAAAACAGAACCAGAAGAAGGACACTTTCAATAATTATAATAATATAAATGAAAACAGCAACAAAAGAGAGTTGAATTCTGATTAAAGACAATGACCAATATTGGTTTCAAAGGTCAGATAATGAAACAAAGTTCCTTCCTTTTGGTAAAGGTAGGGAATTACTATTGCCAACTCTTATAAACATGGTCAGGTACAGTGGTTATGTCAGTTCATTTTATCTTTGTGTAAGGGATAGTTCTAAGGTGATGGGAAGAAGTATCAGGAAATATCTGCAGTGTAAAAAATAAAAGGTACTAAGAAAAGATTTTTTTTTTTGATGGCTAGGCATGTGACATTAATGAGATCCAAGGGGCATGGAGTAAACACAGCCTAAGGTCAGGCTAGAGTTCAAATAAACTAGGTGGCCAACATGGGCTGAACTTAAGCAAAGCAACTACATTTGTCATGCTCAATTAGGTAACAGGGCCTGCATTATTCTAGGTCTGGCTTGTTCTATTACCCCTGCTTTTCTTGCTCCTCTGAATGACCTTCAGCTGTGGACTTTCAACATTAGACTGGTGGAATGGAATGCTACTCAATGTGGCACCCCCAAATGGTCAGAGAGCCTGCTAATGGGAATAGTTCTTGGGTTCATTACCTCTTCAACCCAGATTTTATTCTATAACAAATACTTAAAACTTTTGTTCTTAGGATCATAAATACAGACCAAGAATATTCCTTGGAGGTTATCTAGGCCAATTTAATTTTATAAATGAGGAAAGTAAGACCTCGAGGGGTTCGAGAAACTTGTCCAAGGTTACACAGGTGATAAAGAGCAGTACTAGTAAGTATTTGGGTTCAGGTCCTTGGACTCCAAGTTTAGCAACTTTTCCAAAAATGGTACTGAATAAACAAAGAAAGAAAAGGAGGGAAGGAAGAAAGAAACAGAGAAAGAAAGAAAGAGAAATAAAACAGAGACCTCAAGGATAATTTACCCTTTTAGGACCCAAAGTTAACACTTACTTGCTTGTGGCTGTAATATATTGTTTTTGACCTGAAATAATTAATGAAGTTTCCCAGAGTGTCTAATTAATTATTTCTTGGTGACAGATGTACAATGAGAATTTGGATGTGTGTAGAAAGGAAGGATACACGTATGCAGGTGTATATGTATGTGTGTATATAGACATATACACAGTGTGATACATATATATGTGTATATATACACACATATGTATGCATACACATAAACTTCCTTTCTACAGTTACTCAAATTGATATGTATATATGTTTATACACATATGTATGCTACATATGCTTTATAAATATGTTCTCTCCCAAACCCCTCCCCCATCTATTGGGTTGATCTCCCAACATAGTCTTGAACAAATTACTTAACTTTTAAGTACCCCCAGGCAACCCTCGAAAACTACAAAAATTATGAATTGCAGAGAAAGGGCCTATCTACACTCATAGAGGAAGATCCTCACTAGGAGCTCCATTCACAGATGAAATCACACCATATTGCTTTTCTTCTGACATTTTCATACTATGTTTCCTGACTCCAGCTTGGCAATTCCCATCATGCCCTGGGGACTTGTACTCTGATCAATGAGAATTCTTCCCAAACAGTTAAACCCAGAACCACAATGCCACTCTTCTCCGTCTATCTTCATGCCATGCTACTCTTTCTCCATCCCACCTACTTAACTTTAGCTTTGGGAACAATAAACAAGTCATCACTCCCGTTCCTGGAAAGAACATGTCAATCAATTTTGTCCCATGGCTACACTCACCATCACTGTGACTTCCTCAATCCAAAACACTTCTCCCTGGCCATCTCTATTTTATGCATTCTTTTATTAGAATGTAAACTCCTTGAAGGCAGGTACTTTCTCTCTCTCTCTCTCTCTCTCTCTCTCTCTCTCTCTCTTTCTCCCTCCCTCCCTCTTTCTTTCTTTCTTTCTTTTTTCTTTCTTTCTTTCTTTTTCTCTCTCTCTCTCTTTTTCTCTCTTTCTCTTTCTCTCTCTCTCTTTCTTTCTCTCTGTCTTCCTTCCTTCCTTCCTTCCTTTCTTTTTCATATGTATCTCCAATGCTTTGCACAGTCCTTGGACAGCTTTTTTTTTTCATTTGTATTCTCTAGTCCCTGCAAGCTTGTGAGAGAGACTATACATTAATTTAACAAAGGAATGAAAAAGCATTTATTAAGTGTTTATTATGTACACTATGCTAAGTATTTGGGATAGAAATAGAAAAATAGAGATAGTCTGTGCTCTCAAAAGGCTCATTTTATAATAGGAGGAGACAACCCATATAGGTTTTGGCAGTAAATCAGATGGAAAGAGCCCTTCCTGAACTTAGACAGCATGTTACATGGTAATATATCTTCTTTAATGTAATTCACATCAATAAAACTTTAGTTCTTTGTTAGAACTTTCTTTTCTCAGTCTTCAGTAGCTGAGGCTGGTGAGAAGGCAGGGTTGTAGCCCCTGTGGAGGCAGTTGCCAGGTTGCAGGTCCACATCATCCATGTGATGATGGTCAAGGGAACAGAGCTAGAAGCATGGCTGGTAGTGGGGCAAATAAGGGGAAGCAGCACTATTATTGTAGCTCTTGGGTTTATTGTCCTGGACTGTCTCCATCAGGGTTTGAGGGGAGGTGACAGTCAAGAAGATATCAGTGGCTTACACAGGCAGCTAGATGGTTGAGTGGAGAGATTGCTGGGCCTGGAGTCAGGAAGACCTTAGTTCAAATCTGACCTCAGATGATTACTAGCTGTGCGAGCCTGGGCAAGTTCCAAAATCTGGTTGCCTCAGTTTCTTTAACTGTGAAATGGGGCCAACAATAACACTTACCTCCCAGGGTTGTTGTGAAGATCAGCTGAGATAATAATTGTGAAGTGCTTAGCATGGTGCCTGGAGCATAGCAAGCACTACATAAATATAATAAATAAACAAATAAATATGTATCATATGAATACTATTATTATTTATTATTATTACTATTTGACTGACTCGTGTTGCCGCTGTCTTTCCATGATGCTTCAGGTAGGTTTGCTTTCATGCCTGTTGGTGGTGGTCAGTTGGTAGTTTCTGTTGATGTTGTTGGTGGTGGGGATGGTGGCCCCTTCTCCTCAGTGGTTGTTCCCTTGGATAATAGCTTTTGGGGTGAGGCTGGTGGTGTTGGGGGCACTGATTCACTGGGGACATTCACACATTTATATTCACAATATACCTATACATTTGTGTGTTATAGTGCAGAGTGGGAGAAGAGGGAGCTAGACAGGAGTTCATGTGAAAAAGTCTTAGGGATTTTTAGTTGACTGCAAAATCAGTACGCCAGCAATGTTATGCAGCACCCCAGAAAGCCAACACAATTGTGGGTTGCCTTAGTAGAAGTGTAATATGTAGATCAAGGGAGATATCAGAAAAGTAAATGGTAAACTTATAAAGGACTATAGAAATATGCATTGTTATTTCAATCAGTTACAATTGCCTGGGAAAGGCACCTTCACTTTCTTAGTATTTAGGATTTGTGCAAGTTTAGGTGATTTTAATAGTCACATACAATGGGGGAAAAAGTACAAATGACCCAGTCATAATGTGTCTGGAGTAAGGGTGGAGGATGGGGGAGGGACAGAAACTGAGGAGAGAGAAAAAAATAGTAAAAGAAACAAGAGAAGAAATAAGTACTTCTGAGTATTGTCCTCACCACATGATTTTCTTTGTGGATGATATGCTATAAGCACCAGGCTCGCTGAATTTGAAACTTCAAGTGCAGTCCCTAAGTGGCATGTTTCTAATAGTCTATGTATGACATATACTAAGGTGACCTGCAATCACATTATGTGTGTGTATGTATGTATTTGTGTGTGTGTGTGTGTGTGTGTGTGTGTATGTATGCAGAAAGAGAAGTAGAGAGAAATGGGAGAGGAAGGAAGAAAAAAGAAAGAAAGAAAAGGATGGAAGGAAGAAAGGGAGGAAGGAAGGAAGAAAAAAGAAAGAAAAAAGAAAAGAAAAGAAAGAAAGAAAGAAAAGAAAGAAAGAAAGAAAGAAAGAAAAAGAAAGAAAGAAAGAAAAAGAAAGAAAAGAAAGACGCTGTATGTGATTTTCATCAGTATTAGGAACTCCCAGACAAGAAGTTAAAATAAGGAATGCTACCAATCTAGGCCAGTTCCAGAGTCATCAAAATCAGTAAGCTTGGTGCTCAAAACAAACCATATAGTGAGGATGATATTCAGAAGTACTTGTTTTTTCTCTTGCTTGTTCTTAGTATATTTTTATTTTTATCTTTCCTCTGTCTCTGCCTTTCCTCAAAAATATTATGGCTGCATTTTTTTTTGGTTCTATGTAGTTTTATTAAAGAGACCTAAACCTTCCAAAAACTAAGTAATGAGAAAATGAAGGTGACTGTCCCATGTGACCTCAATTGATCAAAATAATAGTGTACATTTATATGAAACTTGACAATTTTATGGCACATTTTCCTCTAATCCTCCTGGAACTATGCACTATCCTTGTATTAGCAGGGATATAGGGAACTCTTAAGGGAGGAAAACTCCTGCTACCAATGCAAAATTGCTACCTTCTCTGCAACTTATGGTCTTAGAGAGCTAACAAGAGCATTGAGAGGTTGGTGACTTGTCCAGATTTACAGTCAGTTTGTGTCAGGTCTTTCGGCTTCCAGGCTGCTCTCTATCCATTACATAATCCTACCTTTCTATAGTTCTGTTCATTCAGCCTGCAATTGCAATAGCTTTGTGAGTGGTCATGTCACTTTGTTGTTCAGTCCTATTGAGTTTGTAGTTAATTTAAATCCCCAATACTTTTTCACCTAAGTTGCTGCTCCATCCTGTCCCATCTATGATTGATTTTTTTTGAAATCAAGTTCAGGATTTTATATTTATCCCCATTTCTATAGAAGGATATAGAAAATAAAGTCTACATATAGAAAGAATTTTCCATTGATCTTGATGTCAGTAGTCTACATAATGGGAGCCACCCACTTTCTCATTTCTTGTGGAATGATTATCTCCATCAAATCCAGAGTTTGTTCAGTAAATGAGACTTTTTGATAAATAACTTTGTCTAACGATTCAGATGCCAAGTTGTTCCCTTTAACTTTGCTAAGAGGTTTTACGGTTTCTTCTTTCAATGGATGTATTTTAACTGCCATCTCTCTTTAACGTGCTCTTTTTCTAGTCTCTTGCAATCCAGTTTTATGTCAATTTTCCACCTAAAGTACTCTACTAAAGGTCACCAATGATCTAATAGCCAAATCCAATGACCATTTCCCCTTGGTATTAATTCTTTTTTAAATATTTTAATTTTTTCCAATTAAATGTAAAAACAATTTTAACATTCATTTTTTAAAATTTTGAATTCCAAAATTCTCTCCCATCGCCCCTGCCTGAGAAGGCAAGCAATTTGATATACACTGTACGGGTGTAGTCATGCAAAACATATTCCCATATTAGCCATGTTATGAAAGAAAACACAAACCAAAAAGACCCCCTAAAACAAGAAAAATAAAGAAAGTAAGAAAAGTGCACTTCAATCAGCATTCAGACTCTATCAGTTCTTTTTCTGGAAGTAGATAGCATTTTTAATCATAAGTTCTTTGGATTGTCTTGGATCATTGCATTGCTGAATTATTCAATTAATTATCATACAATTTTACTATTATTGTTCTTGATTTCTCATGGTCTTCTTGTCCTCTAAAGGTATTTCCCCAAGTTCTTTCCTTCGACAACTTCTTTTTTCTCTATATACTCTTTCCCTTGACAATCTTATTCATTCCTTTGGTTTTAAAAATCGTCCTTATACAATTGGTTTCCCAGTTTATACCTCCATCCCTAACTTCCCTCCTGAGCTCCAAACATCCATCTCCAATTGCGTACAAGACCAAAACTGTATGCCTCATTGGCATCTCAAATGCCACATGCTCTAACCAAACTTATTATCTTTCCTCCTACACATACTCCATTTTTTGTCTTCACTGTTTCCATAAGTGGCACCACAATTTACTTAGTCTTCCATTTTTGAAATGTTGGTATAATCTTTGACTCTTTACTCTCCCTCATCATACCCAATCAGTTGTGAAGACCTATTTCACCACTACAACATCTTTCTCATCTATCCTTTTTTTGCCATTTCCTCTTACATTGTAAAGGCCCTCATTGCTATCCTCCCAGATTATTGCATTAACTTCATTACAACTGCTTTCACCTATGATTCTGTTCTCTTACAATCCATCCTTCCTGCTACTAACAGAAAAATCTATTTGACTTAGCTTTTGAGATGGTCACATTACTCCTCTGAACAAAAATCTTTAATGTTCATTATTACTTAATAAAATTAAAATTCAAGGACCCTTTACAATTTAGTATCATTTTACTTTTCTAGCCTTATCTTAGAACACTCCCGTCCACATACTGTTTGCTCTAGCCAAACTAGATAACCATCCATCCTTGGATCATATCTTAGTCTTTCTTCCCTCTGTGCCTTTCCTCATTCTCTTTCCTATGTTTTATAATACCCTTTGATTTCTCTATTTTAAAAATTCTTATCAATTCCTTAAAATCTAAACCAAATATCACCTCTTCTCTGAAATTCTCGCTGAGTTCTCCTATTGGTAGATATATTCACTTAAGACTTTACGTTACACTTTATTTGTACCCCTGCAAAACAATCAGCATTTTCAAAAAATCCAATGTGTGTTTTAACCTCTTGTAAACCCCACAAGATCAGAGATCATGCCTAATATAAACTTCCTACCCTTTCTAAGACATACCACATGGTCATCAGATAGTAGTTATATTGTACATTTTGTTGAATACATTTCATTTTGTTAGATTGTCATCCCAGCCTGCCAAGATCTTTTATGATTTCAACTGTGTCATCCAAGATGTTAGTTAGCACTCCCATTTTGTCTTCTCTGAAAAAAATGCTGAGCATTTTCTTCTGGCATAACTTGTTTTTAATTAACTCCTCTTGGATGATGGTGATTGTTACTTCCTTTTTAAAAATTTTAAAAATCTATCCATTTACTAACCCATCTGAGAATTCTGCCAAAATTTATACTTTTGTAGTAGATTGCTACCTCCCTCTGGAAAGCAGGAAGATACCATTCTGCGGACACAGCAGAAGACATTGTGAATGTTCAGTCTTGCTTTGAGACTTTCTTCTTAGGTTGAATCAGAGATTGGGAGGAAACGATGACGTATTCATCCTCTTTTGTCATTCCTGGATCAACCATCACTAGCTGGGCTGATGCTGTTTGACAACTTTACTTGTTTTGAACATAGGCAGAAAGAACAAGAAGAGGTAATCTCCTCCTCTTAAAATGAATTTCACAGATTTGTTGTGCTACAAAATTATTTTTGGTGCCCTATTAGTAAAATAATATCAGGAAAATTGTTAATATTGGTAGTGTTAATAGATATTTGAAAACTGGCTAAGAACAATTTAGAAAAATTAAAATTTGGGTTGAATGTATGAAAGAAATACTGATTAGTCATTTATGAGAACTGATTACTATTTATTGCTAATTATCCCACACACAAGAACCATCATACATATTATTGATGTATAAGATTAATGTTCATGCAATTTCTCTTTTATAAAATCTTTGTTTACATATTCTTAGATTTTTCTTGCTCATATAGTGTGGTCACTTAATAAAACCTTTAAAAGTTTAATAGACATTTTAAGGGATTTTAAATAAAAATATATTTAAAATAAGCTATTATTTTGAAAAGATGACAGATAATAAATGCATAGAAAATTAATTAAAACTAAATAGATGTATAGAATGATTTATATATACATATTTGTGTCTAATGGTAGCCATCTCTAGGGCAGGTAGGAAAGGAAGAAAAAAAAAGAAATTTACATGATAACTTTATTGTGTTTAAAGGGAATAGCAAGTTGGACATAATAGATTTGCAGTTTCATGCGCAATCTTCCTTTTTATTATACTATGTTATGAAAATGTTTCTTTTGTTCCATAAACTAAAAATAAAATTAAAAAAAATTTAAAAATTCATAAAAGAGATGATACAATGCATAGACAGTCTCAGGGCCAGAAAGACCTGGATTCATATCTTGCCTCTGCCACATATTGACTACTTGGACCTGGGCAAATTACTTAACTTTTTAGTGCCCTAGGCAAATCTAAATACTGTAAGCTGCAGTTACCTCTCTACATTGGCATAGTGTTTTTTTTTTTATTTTGAATAGTTCCCTAGACCTTATTTATCTTTATATTTATTAATTTTTAACTTGAATACAAAAAGACAAAAAAAGAACATTTCCATATACACAGCGCAGCATAAAAAGAGAATTCAGTATAGGACCATGACTTTCCATTTCATACTGTTTACTTTATTTTTATTTATTTATTTTTTTAGTGAGGCAATTGGGGTTAAGTGACCTGCCCAGAGTCACACAGCTAGTGAGTGTTGTGTGTCTCAGGCTGGATTTGAACTCAGGTACTCCTGACTTCAGGGCCAGTGCTCTATCCACTGCACCATCTAGCTGCCCCTGCTGTTTACTTTAAAAAACAAAACAACAACTATATAATAAATACCAGACAACATTTTCAAAGTTTCATGACTTTTCTTTGCTTCCTTCTAAGTTTTCTTTTGTTCTCTATTGTGTACTTTTAATTTTTTTCCCCTTTATTCCCCATTCGGCCCTAGAGAAGGCTACCTTGAGATTCTAAAATGTGTGTGTGTGTGTGTGTGTGTATGTGTGTGTGTGTGTCTAAAACCATAATATACATACTTCTATTTATGAGTTCTTTCTCTGGATGTGGAAAGCGTATTCCTACATAGGTCCTTTGTAGTTGGTTTGAGTATTTATAACACTCAAAGTGACTTGGTCATTCAAAGTTATTCTTAAAACAATATTGCTATTACAGTGTACAACATTCTCTTGGTTCTGCTCATTTCACTCCATTATTTTATGGAAGCCTTTCCATGTTTTTCTAAAATCAACTGGCTTATCATTTCTTATAGTGCAATAGTATTCCATCACAATCATATATTACAATTTGTTTAGCTATTCCCCAATTGAAGGACATCCCCTCAATTTCCAGTTCTTTGATACTACAAAAAGACCTTCTATCAATATTTTAGAACATGTAATTTCTCTTTCTTTTTCCCTAATCAACTTGGGAAAGAAACCTAATAGTGGTATTGCTGGGTCAAAGGGAATACATTTTATAACTCTGAGCATGATTCCAGATTGTTCTCCAAAATGGTTGGATCAGTTCACAGTTCCACCAACAGTGAATTAGTATCCCATTTTTTTCCATATCCCTTTCGATCTTTGTTGCTTTCCTCTTCTATCATTTTAACCAATCTGATAGGTATAAGATGATATCTCAAAGTTGTTTTAATTTGCGTTTCTTTAATCTATAGTGATTTAGAGGACTTTTATGTGACCATATATAGTTTTGTTTTCTTCATCAAAAAACTGTCTGTTCACATCCTTTGACAATTTATAAATTGGAGAGTGACTTGCATTCTTATAAATTTGACAAAGTTCTTCATATATTTCAGATATTAGACCTTTTATCTGAGAAACTGTCTATAAAGTTTTTCTCCTAATTTTTTTTGTTTTCCTTCTAATCGTGCCTACATTGGTTTTATTTGTTTTTTAATTAAATGTAATGTAAACTATCCATTTTACACCTCACAATGCTCTCTATCTCTCGTTTATTCACAAATTATTCTCTTATCCATAAATCTGATAGGTAATATGTTCCTTGTTCTAATTTTCTTATATCTCCCTTCATATTTAGGTCATGTATCCTTTTTGTCCTTATCTTGGCAAATGGGGTGAGATATTGGTCTATGCCCAATTTCTTCCATATTCTTTACAACTTTTCCAACAATTTTTTTTTTTACCAAATAGTGAATTCTTATCCAAAATGCTTAAATGTTTCCATTTTTCAAACATAAGGTTACTATAATAATTTGCTACTGTGTGTTGTATGGCTACTCTGTTCCACCTATCTACCTTTCTCTTTTTAGAAAGTACCAGGTAGTTTCAATATTTACTGCTATACTTTTTCACTAATTGATATTCTTGAACTTTTGCTCTTCCAAATGAATTTTTTGTTATTATTTTTTCTAGCTAGGTTAAATAATATTTTCATGATTTAATTGAGATGGCATTGAAAAAATAGATTAGTTTAGGTAAAACTATCATTTTTATTATACTGGCTCTGCATACCCATGATCAATGAATATTTCTCCAATTATTTAAATCTGTCTTCATTTGTATAAAAAGTGTTTTATAATTATGTTCATGTAATTCCTGGGCTCATTTTGGTAGGAATACTAACACATGTTTTATACTGTTTATAGTTACTTTAAATGGAAGTAACTCTTACTGTCTTTTCTTGCAGGGTTTTGTTGGTGGTACATAGAAGTGTTAATAATTTATGTGGATTTATTTTATATTATACTACTTTGCTAAAATTATTGTTTCCACTAACATTTTAGTTGAATCTTTAGGGTTTTCCAAGTATATAATCATGTTGTCTGCAAAAAGATGATAGTTTTATTACCTCATTGCTCATTCTGATCCCTTCAATTTTTTCTTTCTTCTCTCATTGCTACTGCTAGCATTTCTAATATGATATTGTATAATGCTGGTGACAATGGGAATCCTTGTTTCACTCCTGATCTTGTTGGGAATGCTTCTAGGTCACCCCCATTACAAATAATGCTTACTGATGGTTTTAGGTTGATACTTCTTATCATTTTAAGGAAAAAAATCCCTTTATATTTATGCTTTCAAGTATTTTTAATAAGAATAAATGTTATAGTTTTCAAAAGCTTTTTTGGCATCTATTGATCTAATCATATGATTTTCATTTATTTTGTTGTTGACATAATCAAATATGTTAACATTTTCCTTCTGTTAAATGATCCCTACATTCCTGGTACAAATCCCCCTTGGTCTCAAAGTATAATCTTTGTTACATATTGTTGTGGTGTCCTAGCTAGTATTTTATTTGAGTTTTTTTGCGTCCATATTCATTAATGAAATTTGTCTATACTGTTCTGTCTGTTTTTGCTCTTCCTGATTTAAGTATCAATACCATATTTGTTTCATAAAAGGTATTTGATAGGGCTCCTTCCCTGCCTATTATTCCAAATAATTTATTTAATATTGGAAGCAGTTGATCTTGAAATATTTGGTAGTATTCACTTGTGATTTCATGTGGTCCTGATGCTTTTTTTTTCCTTAGGAAGCTCATTTATGACCTGTTAATTTTTCTAAAATACAATTATTTATATACTTTATTTCCTCTTCTGTTAATCTAGATAGTTTATATTTTTGTAAATATTTTTCCATTTCACTTATATTGTTGAATTGATTGACATATAATTGGGCAAAACAATTCCTTATAATTGTTTTATGTCATCTACATTAGTGGTATATTCACCCTTTTCATTTTTAATGCTAGTAATTTGGTTTTCTTCTCTCTCTCTTTTTAAAAAAGTAATATTAACTAATGGTTTATCTATTTTATTGTGTTTTTTCCATGAAACCAACTATTAGTTTTATTTGTTAATTTAATGGTTTTCTTATACTCAATTTAATTAATAACACCTTTAATTTTGAAGATCTCCAACTTTGTGTTTAATGGGGAATTTTTAGTTCGTTCTTTTTCTAGTTTTTTTTTAAATTTCATAACTTGTCAATTGGTCTACTCTATTTCTCTTTTACTGATATAAACATTTAGAGATATAAATTTTCTTTTGATTACTGCTTTTGCAGCATCCCAAAGGTTTTGACATATTGTCTCATTATTGTAATTTTCTTTAATGAAATTATTGATTATTTCTATAATTTGTTATTTAACCCACTCATTCTTTAAGATTAAGTTGTTTAGTCAGCAATGAATTTTTAATCTGCTTCCATGGTCACTTATTGAATATAATTTTTATTGTATTGTGATCTGAAAAGGATGCATTTAATATTTTTACTCTTCTTCATTTAACTATACAGTTTTCATTCCCTAATATATGGTCAATTTTTGTAAAGATACCACGATAAAAAGGTGTATTCCTTTTTATTCCCTCTCAATTCTTTTCAGATATTCATTATATCTAGCTTATCTAAGAGTCTATTCACCTCCTTAACTTCTTTCTTTCATTTTTGTGGGGGGAGGTGGTTAGATTAGAGGTGAAGATTCAATCCCCACTATTATAACATTACTATCTGTTTCCATCTGTAATTAATTTAACTTTTCTTTGAAAAAATTAGATGCTATAGCATTTGGCGCATATAGGTTTAGGATTAATATTGCTTCATTTTCTATGGTACCTTTTATCATAATGTAGATCCCTGTTTATCTCTTTTAATTAAATCTATTTTAGCTTTAACTTTGTCTGAGATCATGATTGCTACCCCTGCTTTTTTTTTTAACTTGAGGTGAAGCATAACATACTCTACTCCAGCTCTTTATTTTTATTCTTTTGTGTATCTCTGATTTTTAAATGTGTTTATTGTAAACAACATATTGTCAGATTCTGACTTTTAATACATTCTGCTCTCTGTTATTGTTTTATGGGTAAATTAATCCCATTTAGAATGACTAGTAGTGCATTTCCCTCCCTCCTTTATTTTTCCTCTCTATTATCCTTCTCATCCTCTCTTTTTACGCTATCTCACCTCACACATTTGATTTACTTTTCACCACTACTTCCTTAATTTGTACTGTTTTCAAGAATCCCTCCCTTATCCTCTCTCCTTACCCTCCTATTACTTAATCTACCCACTCCTCTAAGAATCCCTTTCTTATCCTCTCCCTTCACCCTCCTAATTCTTGACCTACACACCCTTCTAAAAGTCTCTGCCTTATCTTATACTCTTGCTCTCCTTTCTTTATAAATTCAGAAGACTTTTATACCCTTCTATATATCTGCATATTATTCCTCTTTAATCCAGTTCCATGAGAATAGTTCCAGCACTACCAGCCCTCCACCCTCACCTATTTCTACTGTGACAGCTTTTCCATTTATGCCTCATTTGTATGAGATAATTTTTCCATTTTACCTTTCCCTACTCAATTTTTTTTAGACAATTGGGGTTAAGTGACTTGCCCAGGGTCACACAGGTAGTAAGTGTCAAGTGTTTGGTCTGAGGCCAGATTTGAACTCAAGTCCTCCTAACTTCAGGGCCAGTGATCTATCCACTGAGCCACCTAGCTGCCCCCTCAATTTTATTTTTTAGAATCATTCAGACCTGAGTTCAAGGCAGAGCCAAGATGGTGGAGTGAAAGCAGTGACTTGCTTGAGCTTTCCCCCAAACCCCTCCAAATACCTGTTAAAAAATGGCTCTAAACAAATTCTAAAGCAGCAGAACCCACAAAAAGACAGAGTGAAACACACTTCCAGCCTAAGAAAACCTGGATGATTGATCAGAAAGGTAAATCACACCAGGCGGGGAGAGGAGGGCAGTTTGGCATTGGCACGCAGGCTGCCGTGACCCTGGAGCAGGCCTCAGAGGACTGAATTGCGGGCAGCTGTGGCAGTTTCCAGACTTCCCAATCCATGAATGCCAAAGATAACTTAGAAGGTCAGTAGGAAAAGTCTGTGTCTGCAGTGAAAGAGAAGCTAGGTCTCAGTTACAAGTTCCGAGCATGGCCTCTGGGGCAGCGGCTGCCTCCCGAGCTTCCAGCCCACAGACTGAGGGGGAATCGAGTGGCTGATCAGAGGGGAATTGCAGGAATCTCTTTGCCAGTGCTGAGGCAGGAATCTCTTGCTTTGCCTGTGCTTGGATCTGGGTCACAGTTCTGAGGGGCAGTTGTAAGGTGAGGAGGAGTGCTGGCATGGTGAAGCTTGTTGTGGCTGTGGAGAGGAAACACCGCGCTCCTTATCATAGCACCTTGGAAGAACTGAAAATTTACAGGTCCCTAGAAGTATCTCTGAAAACATCTGTACAAACCCCCGAAGCTTGAGACAGTACATTCTTCACATTGAAAGCAGACTCTTACCTTAACAAAGAGTTTAAAACTCAAGTTACTGGCTGGGATCATGAGTAAGGAATGCAAAAAGAGTCAGACTTTATTATCTTACTTTGGTGACAAAGAAGATCAAAACATACAACCAGAAGAAGACAACAAAATCAAAGCTCCTACATCCAAAGCCTCCAGGAAAAATATGAATCAGTCCTAGGCCTTGGAAGAGCTCAAAAGGGATTTTGAGCAGCAAGAAGAGAAGTAGAGGAAAAACTGGGAAGAGAAATGAGAGTGATCCAAGAAAATCATGAAAAACAAGTCAACAGATTGCTAAAGGAGACCCCCCCAAAAAATACTGAAGAAAATAACACCTTAAAAAATAGCTTAACCCAAATGTCAAAAGAGGTCCAAAAAGCCAGTGAGGAGAAGAATGCCCTAAAAAGCAAAATTGGCCAAATGGAAAAGGAAATCCAAAAGATTACTGAAGAAAATACTTCCTTAAAAATTAGAATAGAACAATTGGAAGCTAGTGACTTTATAAGAAGTCAAGATACTGTAAAACAAATTCAAAAGAATGAAAAATTAGAAAACAATGTGAAATAACTCATTGGAAAAATAACTGACCTGGAAAATAGATAAAGGAGAGAGAATTTAAAAATTATTGGACTATCTGGAAGCCATGATTAAAAAGAGCCTAGACATCATATTTCAAGAAATTATTAAGGAAAACTGCCCTGATATTTTGGAACCAGAGGGCAGAATAGAAATTGAAAAAATCCACTAATCTCCTCCTGAAAGAGATCCCCAAAGGAAAACTCCTAGGAATATTATAGCCAAATTCCAGAGTTCCCAGGTCAAGGAGAAAATATTACAAGCAGCCAGAAAGAAACAGTTTAAGTATTGTGGAAACACTATCAGGATAACACATGATTTAGCAGCTTGTACATTAAGGCACTGCAGGGCATGGAATATAATATTCCAGAGGGCAAAGGAGATAGGATTACAACCAAGAATCACCTACCCAGAAAAACTGAGTATAATCCTTCAGGGGAAAAAATGGTCATTCAGTGAAATAGAGGACTTTCAAGCATTCTTGATGAAAAGACCAGAGCTGAATAGAAAATTTGACTTTCAAATACAAGACTCAAGTGGAACATGAAGAGGTAAACAGGAAAGAGAAATCATAAGAGACTTATTAAGGTTGAACTGTTTACATTCCTGCATGGAAAAATGATATTTGTAACTCATGAGACCTTTGCCAGTATTAGGGTAGTTGGAGGGAAAAAATTATATCTATGTATGTATATAGATAGATAGATAGATAGATAGATAGATAGATAGATAGATAGATA
>NW_020954585.1:26308668-26385936 GCF_900497805.2 Vombatus ursinus
ATAGATAGATAGATAGATAGATAGATAGATAGATAGATAGATAGATAGATGGATAGAGGGCACAGGGTGAGCTGAAGATGAAGGGGTCATATCTGGAGAATAAAATTAAGGGTTGAGAGAGGATTATACTAGGAGAAGGAGAAAGGGAGAGGAGGAAAGAGGTAAATTATCTCACAAAAAACAGAAAAGGCTCTTACAGTGGAGGAGAAATGGGAAAGGTGAGAGGGAATGAGTGAATCTTATTCTCATAGGATATGACTTAAGGAGGGAATAACATACACACTCAATTGGGTATGGAAATCTGTCTTACTCTACAGGAAAATGGGGGGGGAAGGGGACAAGAGAGTAGGGGGATGATGGAGAGGAGGGCAGATTGGGAAGGAGGGGTAATCAGAAGCAAATACTTCTGAGGAGGAACAGGGTCAAAAGAAAGAATAGAACAAATGGGGGGGGGGGCCCAGGATAGGATTAAGGGGAATAGAGTTAGTTTTTCACAGCATGTCTACTATGGAAGTGTTTTGCGTAACTGCACATGTATAACCTATAATGAGTTGCTTGCCTTTTCAATGAGGGTGGGTGGGGAAGGAGGAAGGGAGAAAATTTGGAACCAAAAGTTTTAAAAACACATGTTTAAAAAAATGTTTTCACATGCAACTGGGAAATAAGAAATACAGGAAATGGGGTACAGAAATCTATCTTGCCCTACAGGAAAATAGAAGGGAAAGGGGATAAGAGATGGGGGGAAAAATAGAAGGGAAGGCAGACTAGAGGAAGGGGTATTCAGAATGCATGCCATCCTGGGGTGGAGGGAGGGGTGAGATGGGGTGAAAATTTGGCACTCAAAATCTTGTGGAAATAAATGTTGAAAACTAAAAATAAATAAATTTATTAATAAAAAAAGAATCATTCTGTCATATTCAACTCAACCCCAACCTTCCATCTATGTATGCTCTTTCAAACTACCCAAATAATGATAACATTCTTAAGAGTTAAGATAATGTTTTTTCATGTAAGAAATAAACAATTTGACATTATTGAGTCTCTTATAATTGGTCTTCAACATTTACCTTATGTTTCTCCTGGATCTTATTTGTCAAATTTGCCATTGAGTTCTGATATTTTTGTCACAAATACCTGAAATTCTTTCAATTCGTTTAAAGTCCTTCACTCCTCACCCCAATTTAGGATTATACTCAAGCTTTGCTGAGAAAGTTCATTTTGGTTGCAGCCCTAACTCCTTTTCTCTTTGAAATATGATGTGCCCTTTGTTCTTTTAAAGCAGAAGCTGTTAGATCTTGTTTTTTCCTGACCATAGCTCCCCAGTATTTAAATTATTTTTTTCTTGTTACTTGTCGTATTTTTCCTTAACATGGGAGTTTTGAAACTTGGGTATGATAATCCTGTTAAGTTTTCATCTTGGGATCTCTTTCAGGTGGTGATTGATGGATTTTTTTTTCTGTTTCTATTTTACCCTCTCATTCTAGAACTTCAGGGCAATTTTCTTCAATTATTTCTTGCAATATCATATATAGACTCTTTTTTAAAAATCACAACTTTAAGGTAGTCCAGCAATTCTTATATTGTCTCTCCTTCATCTATTCTCTACATGTGTTGTTTTTCTAATGAGATGTTTCACATTCTTTTCTATTTTTTCATTCTTTTAATTTAATTTTTTTATGTCTTGTAATATCATTAGTTTGCCCTTGCCTAATTCTCGTTTTTAAGGAATTATTTTATTCCTTGAGTTTTTGGACCTCTTTTTTTCTATTGGTTGACTTTCTTTTCATAATTAATTTCCCTGGATTGTTCTTTTTTTTTCCCCTCTAATTGTCCTCAACCTCTCATTTAATTTTTAAAGTTCTTTTTAAGCTCTTCCTAGAACTTTTTTTGGGCTTGTGACCATTTGATATTTTTCTTTGAAGTAGAGGTGGCTTTTTTTAAATTTCACTATCTTCTTCTGATTATGAACCCAGATCTTCTTTATCCCCATAGTACATATCTATGGTTGGGGGTCTTTCTTTTTTGCTTACTCATTATTTATTTATTTAATTCATCTATGTATTTATTTTTAGCAGATTATTGTTATAGTTAGGTTCTAGTCCCTAGCGTTTGTGTGTGTGTGTGTGTGTGTGTGTGTGTGTGTGTTGGGGGGATGCCTCAGACTTCAAGTTTTTCATACTATTATTTTCTAAGTATTGTCTGGGACCTGACTTTAGGCCCCAGAGCCATAACTAAGGCCTGCAGCTGGGCTGTCACCACAAATGCTCTTGTTTCCTGTGGTTCCTCTTGTGACTGCAAACTTCAGTTCTCCCCTCTGCCCTAGCAGCAAGAACTCCACTCTCCTGAAATTGCCTACAGTCAGCAGGATCCCTGCCCATTTCTTACTGCACTCACCAGGTGTATGAGTGCTTCTCCTCACCCATAGCCACAGCCCAGGGCCATGTCTAGTCAGCACAACTGGCCCGGCATCCTCCCGTTGAAGGACCCCTCAATCTTCCCTTACTCAGTTTTCCAATCCCCACACTGACTGTGAGGTGAAATTTCTAAATCTGAGGTTGCCCCTCCAACCCATCCCCACCTGCTCCCAGGGTTTATGGTTTGTTGATTCAGTGGAGTCTGCTTGGAAGTGTTTGTACTTCACTTGGGCCAGTCCTCTGTCTAGGGAGGCCAGGTCTTTCCTGAGGTCCTCAATTGTCTTAGGAGGACAACTGCTTTACCCTCACTTTTACTTATTTCTGTAGTTTAAAGTTCACTTTGAAGTGACATTTTGTCTTGTTTGTGGGAGAAATTTGGAGAGTCCAGTATTTCCTGTCTTATTCCACCAAATTCCTGTATAATTTTAGTTTAAAAAATTTAAGTAATTTTACTTACTATTTATAAATATTGTGATGACTATATTTCAATATAATTGATTTCTCTTGTAATCCTATGTATTTTATTTTATGTATTTAAAAACCTTATACTGAGAAGGGGTTCATAGGTTTCATTATGTCAAAGGGGTTTATGCTACAAAAAAGGACAAGAAGTCCAGAACTAGATGATCTAGGTTCCTTTTAGCTCTAACTTCCTAAATTTTTTTTTAGAAAGTTTGACTTCAGCATTCCCAACCACCTCATTTTGTACCCTTTCTCTTTTCTGCCCGTGATGTCCTTCCCTTTACCTCAGATATGTATTGGGCCACCACCTCATCAGCACTCCAAATCACCTCTTAGGAAAGAATTTATCAGCCATTTGAACCTTATTGTTAATTAAAACCAATGTATTTTTCGACTAACGGCATATTTGCCTTTTAAGAATACTTATGTGTGTAAAAGTATTGTTCCTAATTAGGGATATTTGAGGCATGATTAAACTTTCAGAGAGGTCATTTTGGTTCGGGGGACCTTTTTGTTGCCCCCAAATCATGCCATTGTTGGCTGCTGAATCAACCTCAATGTAGTTCAGCATAGGTGATGAAAAAATTCATAGAATCAGAGTCAAAAGGTATTTTAGAGGTTTGACCCACCATTCCTTTCAGTAATCCTATCTACATCATTCTTGATAGACTTTTATCCCACCTCTGCCAGAACCCCTCCAGTGACAGTGAATCCTCTGCCTGCTAAGTAACCTACTGAGATTTTGATATAACAGCATTTGAAAGGATTTCTTTATGTTGAACCAAAAGTAATTTCTTCTTTGGCAAAGAATTTGGAGAATATAACTTTGAGAATGACTTCTCTTACTGTGGATTTTGAATCAACCCAAATCTAAATTGTTCTAATTACATGACTGTGACCACAGCTAACCAAGGCACTATGGGCATATTATCTTCTATGGTTACAAGGGTTAAAGAATGAAATATGAGCAACAGGACATGTTAATTGCTCAATCAATAAAAAAGAAAAGTGATAGTGCATCTCATACTTGATTTTCAACCACAAGAAGAACAAGGATGAGTTTTGTCATATTATCAGTAAGTCAAAGAGTATTTATTCAATACTTATTATGGTCTAGATGTTGCAATAGAAAATAACGAAAGGACAAAAAATTAATAATCCCTACTCACAATGAGTTTACATTTTAAGGGGAGAGACAAGTACCTATAAATATGCCTATCTCATAAATAAAAAGTGAGTATACACACACACACACACATATATGAATTAGTGAAATTCAAGGTAGTTTAGGAGGGAATGAATTAACAGTTGGGGGGATCAGAAAAAGCTTCATGCAGAAGATGGTATCTAAGATATATCTCAAAGGAAGAAGACTCTATGAAAAAAAGGTAAGAAGGACCTAACCAGGCATAGGGTATAGTCACTGAAATAGCCATGGAGTTTCCTGTGTGAGGAAAAAGGATCAAAGTGTGGAAGAGGGAGTAAGGTTCAGTAAAACAGGAAATATAGGTTGAGTGGGGCTTTAAAAACTAAACAGAGGAGTTTATGTTCTATTATCTTAAAGGGAAAGAAACCATTGGAGTTTCTCCATCATTATCATCATCATCATCATCATTGAAATGATAACAATGGCTAGCATTTATATAACACCTTCATGTTTGCTAAGAATCTCACAAATATTTCACTTTGTTCCAGTGAAACTCTGGGAGGTAAGTGCTATTATTATGCCAATTTTACAGATGAGGAAATTGAGGCAGATAGAGTTTGTTTGTGATGCCCAAGATCATACACCTAGTAAGTATCTAAGGCAGCATTTGAAAACCCTGATCTTCCTAACTCCACGTGCAGTGCTTTATTAACTAGAATGGTAAAGAAAGCACTGGATTTGAAGTGATAGGGTTTGGGTTAGCATCCCAGCTCTACCACTGGCTAGCTGTGTGATTTGGGACAAGATATATTTAATAGCTGTGTGACCCTGGGCAAGTCACTTAACTCTGTTTGCCTCAGTTTCTCATCTGTAAAATAATCTGTAAAATAATAGAATAATCTAACACTCCAGTATCTTTGTCATGAAAACCCCAAATGGGGTCATGGAGAGGTGGACATAACTGAAGTGATTCAACAACAACAATTTTTACCTTTCTGAATCTCAGTTTCCTTATCTGACCCAGTAAATTGGACTAAGAAGATGTACTCTAAGTTTCCTTCCAGCTTTAACTCTCTGATCTACAGCAGATTGTGTTGTTGAATTGCTTTGTAGTTGTGTCTAACTCTTTGTGACTCCATTTGGGATTTTCTTGGCAAGAGTGATTTGCCATTTCCTTCTCCAGCTCATTTTACAGAAAAGGAAACTAAAGCAAACAGGGTTAAATGACTTGTTTAGGGTCACACAGATAGTCAGTGTTTGAGGCCATATTTGAACTCAGGAATGTGAAACTATCTGACTCTAGACCTAGCACTCTATCCACTGTGCCACAGCAGATTGTACCATTGTGGAAAGATTTGTTTTCACATTGCCTGAGCAGTAAATGCCCATGTGAGATTTTGTGTCTTCCAGTCAGCTCAATATAGAAATGGGGAAGAGCAAAGGCTGTTTCCTTATGTGACTCTGACAAAGGATCTTAATTCTAACCTGCAGAGCCCCCCTCCAGGGATAAGAGACCGTTTGATTTACTAAACCACTATTAGCATCTCACCTGGCACTTACAAAGATCTCCACTGAGCAACTGTGAATCAGTGATATATTTTCCTTTAGGATTTGAATGGCTTTCTCCTTTCTGCAAGGAATCATGAGAGAAGTCAGATAAGAACTGGCTGGTGGGTGAATATATGTGTTGGTCAAGGGTCAGATACCTGAGAAATGGAGGACAGGAGCCTGAACTTTCGGGCAGCCGTAAAAGTGGCAGATCAAGGAAGGACATTACTAATTAGGATGCAGGTTGATTAAGAGTTCTCTAAATCGTCATACCTCTCGACACCTGGTCTTGCTGTCCTGTTAACTCAGTTACCTGCCTTTCTAGGGAACAAAGGCCCAGGGTTCAAATTTCACTTCCCATCTTTCAGTTCTGTTGCTTGCTACTTGTGTGGCCCTAAGAAATTCACTTCATCCCTATGGATCTTAGGTGCTTCATCTGTAAAATGAGAAGGTTGAATTAGATGATCTCTGAAGTTCCTTCTAACTCTAAACCTATCATCCTATGATCAGAGGTAGAGTTTTGGGAAACTGACTCTCACTGCTCAAACTTTTAAAAGACCAACAAGTGAACCAGTGTTGACAATGGAAGAAATATCTGCTTAGTGACTGGAATATTCATGTGCCGTTGTAACAGAGGTTATTAGGGAAACCGTCACCTGTACAAGGATACTTCCTATGGAATTGGATATGGATACTTGGGTTCTGCTGGAAAGAGCTCATATTCTGGCTTAAAGCCAAAGCATCTGAACTTTGAGATGATGCAATGTTCCCTTATTGGTCCCCATGACCAGGAGGCTATGTTAAAAGATGATTGATGACTGTCAGGAAAAGCCACCCACTGTGGTGAAAATAAAATTTTTTTAACCTTAATGATAAGAGTAAGAATAAGCTTGTCAATTTATAAATGACTTCATTTTGTTTTAAGCCTTGAACTGTTTAAGTAAGTTGTTTTTCAATTAATATAAATACTTGGGTGGTATGATGAGGTAATCAATATGTGTGTATTCTTAAATAATTGTTGAACATGTAGATTATCAGATAAGACAAATGTTACATAAATGAAAAAAATGTTACAAACATCTTTATCAGTAATTATGAAGTTAACTACCAATCCAAGTATATGGCAAACATAATTTGGGGTAAACAACTGGGAATAGGGGTAAACAACTTAGGAATACCTGTAGCAGAAAGCATAAAAAACCCACTTGAGACTGTAGCCATCAGTCTGTTCCCAAGGCTAAACTAGGATTGTGTCCTGTATTCCCACCTTTGAGACTTAAACAGCCCGTGTTGGCTGGAGGTTAGTGCTGACTGATAGAGTCTTGCCAGATAACCATGACAGCTGGGCAGAGGGCATCTTGTTGATCTGATAGAAAAGGAGCTTATTGGAACTTTTATTGGAACCTTTAAAAGGCAGGTTGGTGATTTGTTCTTAGAGGAGGGTATTGTTTTTGTGCTTTGATTACTAAAAGTTGATTGCATGGATTGAGAAGTGTAAGTCTAATTAGTGTTTCCATCTACTAGTTAGCATAACTAACAGTAAATCAGCTACTCATATGCATGGTATAGTATGCCATTCTGGGTTATATAAAATCATGAGAGAAAGTCCCTGTTTTTCTTCCACATCCCTTCTTTTGAGAATATCACTTGGGACTCTGTCAGTTGTGCCTTGGAGGGGATTTCTCCCTTGGGTCCAACTCAGTCCAAGCACAATGAACAATGAACCCGAGAGATGGACACTTAGAGCCTTGGTGGCTGCTTGGTGAGTTAGAGATATAAGGATTTCCTGAGTCGGCTGCAGTTGCCCAGCAGGTAGTATTTCCTACAACACTTTATGGAGAAGAAGACACACCACCATCTGGAGAAACCACTTGGAAGATACCGCAACTGAAAAGACTGGTTAAGAAATTCCTACAAGATAATACCCATAGCCCAAAGGATGCCTCTCCCATAATGAGCCCTGGCTCTGTACTCATGTCAACTGTGTTCAATTCTGGCTAAACAATACCAGTAATAATGTTAGAATTTATATACTGCCTAGGGCAGCTAGGTGGCACAAGTGGATAGAGTGCTGGACCTGGAGTCAGGAAGACCTGAGTTCAAATTCAGCCTTAGTCACTTACTACCTGTGTGGATCTGGGCAAATCACACAACCTTGTTTGCCTCAGTTCCTCTTCTGTAAAATGACCTAGAGAAGGAAATGGCAAACTACTCTAGTATCTTTGCCAAGAAATCCCCAAATGGGGTCATGAAGAGTTGGACACGACTGAAACAATTGAATATCAACATATACTGCCTACTATGTCCCAGGAACTGTGCTAAGTGCTCTACAAAGTATCAGCTGATCCTCATAACACTGGAAGGGAGTTACTATTACTACCTGTATTTTACAGTTGAGGAAACTGAGGGAAATGAAGGTTAAATGACTTGCCCAGGGTCATAGAGTTAGAGTCTGAGACCATAATTGAATTTCCATCCTCCTGACTCCAGGTGCAGCACTCTATCCACTGCATCACACAGCTAACTTAAGAGGAATGAGGCTTTTCTTATATTCTGAAGCCCCTCCTCCTTGAGTTCCAGGAAAAGGCTCTTAAATAAAGCTACTGCCTGACTCATGTCTAAGATCTCCCCTAAAATAAATTAATGGGATCCCTTCAAGTAAAGGTGCTCAATGTAAAAAACTAGATATTGTGTCTGATATGTATTTCTTCTATTATAAAAGAAATGTTTTAAGCACAGAAGAATCATAAATGTGCATTGACAAACACTTCAAATAAGAAATAAGAACCCATTGTGTTTTATGCTTTTCTGAAAGTAAAGATGCTTTGTGGGACTTTGAACAGATATTTAACTTTTATTTCTGAACTATGCTAAGTACAGAAGGACTTAACACTTTTAGTTCCAGAGCTCTCTTCCTAGGGTCCCACTGTTCCAAGTGATGGATCCGTCATATGACCTACCACCTATGTTTAGCCAACCATACTTCCCTCTACAGCTTGACTATCTTCTCACCAGCCACCCTGCTACTTCAGTGTAAGAGCAGGTACCATGCCCTGGAGAATTTAATCTTTACATATTAGGAAATCTTTGACTCTTCATTAGTGAGTGCATCAAATGGTCTACTGTATCTAGATAGTACCTTATACCCCATTCATCTTCTGCCTATTCATGCATCTTCTGCCTATTCATCTGTCTATGCCACCTCCCTCCATCATTCACATCCACCATTCCCTCTTCCAACCCCCCATCCCACACACTTTCTAATTCTGGAACTACAATCAAATCAGTACTGCCATTGTTCATCTACTGGTCTCTAGCTCCATTCATCAGATCCCTGGCTCTTGTTCCCCTAGATGTACTTTTCCATTTATTAGAATGTAAATTCCAGGAAGGCAAGGCCTATCTTTGCTCTCATATTTCTATGAACTGGAGAAAAGAATTGGGGGAGGAGTAGAGTGATAGTGATGTCAAAAAATGAAGAGAGAAGGGAAAAAAAGAGAATGTTAATGAAGCTTTAAAGCAATACACAACACAATTTAGATATAAAGGCTGATACTATAAGTAAACTAGGAGAGTAAGGAATAGTTTACCTTTCAGATTTATGGAGAACAGAAGAATTTATGACTAAACAAGAGATAGAGAACATTATAAAACACAAAATGGATGATTTTGATTACATTAAATTGAAAAGTTTTTGCAAAAACAAAACCAATGCAACCAAGAATAGAAGGGAAGCAGAAAGCTGGAAAACAATTTTTACAACCAGTGTCACTGATAAAGGCCTCATTTCTAAAATATATATAGAACTAAAATAAATAGAGTCATATTTATAAGAATACAAGTCATTCCCCAATTGATAAATGGTCAAAGGATATGAACAGGCAGTTTTCAGAGGAAGAAATTAAAGCTATCTATAGTCATATGAAAAAAAATGCTCTAAATCACTATTGATTAAAGAAATGCAAATCAAAACAACTCTGAGGTACCACATTACACCTATCAGATTGTCTAACATGATGAAACAGGAAAATGATAAATGTTGGAGAAGATGTGGGAAAATTGGAACACTAATGGATTGTTGGTGGAGTTGTGAACTGATCCAACCCTTCTGGAGAGCAATTTGGAACCATGCCCAAAGGGCTATAAAACTGTGCATACCTTTTGATCCAGCAACACCTCTTTTAGGTCTGTATCCCAAAGAGATCATAAAAATGGGAAAAGGACCCACATGTACAAAAATATTTATAGCAGCTCTTTTTGTGGTGGTCAAGAATTGGAAATTGAGGGGATGCCCCTCAATTGGGGAATGCCTGGACAAATTATGGTATATTAATGTAATGCAATACTATTGTTCCATGAGAAATTATGAGCAGATGATCTTCAGAAAAACCTGAAAAGACTTACATGAACTGATGTTGCATGAAGTAAGCAGAACCAGGAGAACATTGTATACAGTAACAGCAATGTTGTGTGGTGACTAACTTTGATAGACTTAGCTCTTCTCAGCAACGCAAGTATCTAAGATAGTTCCAAAAGACTCATGATGGAAAATGCTATCCACATCCAGAAAAAGAACTATGGAGTCTGAATGCAGATCAAAGCATACTATTTGATCTCTCTCTCTTTTGTTTCTTCTTTCTCAAGGTTCTTCCTATTGGTTCTAATCCTTCTTTACAACATGACTAATGTGAAAATATGTTCAATATGAATATATATATAAAGTCTATATCAGATTACATGCCATTTTAGGGAGAAGGGAGTGGAGGGAGGAGGAGAAAATTCAGAACTCAAAATATTATGGAAGTGAATGTTGAAAACTAAAAATTAATTAATTTATATATATGTATATGTATATATATATGTATCTATGTATGTGTATATATATATATACATATATGTATAATGGTCATAGGGAGAGATGGACAAACAGGATAGCTTTGAAACCAGTGTGTTGAATTTATTGTATATCATATAGAACGGAAATGAGATAAATGTAGTACCTATGTGCAGTTTCATCTGCAATCATATCTTTCTGTTCTTCTTTGTATATGGAGATATTAATGTTTGTTGCTTGTCAAATTTCAAATAACAAAAAATAAAAATTAGGAAAAAATAAAGTGTATTCTTGTAGACAAACATGCATACACAAAGTTAAATGCTTCTGGGCTTTAAAGTTAAAGGATATGAGAGAGCATACTCTTTCCATGAAGAAGTAGTAGCAGGCCAGCCCAGGACTCTTACTGAAGCCAGAAGTTTCAAGTGTCCAGTATAACTGTGCTTGGTAGCAGTCAGAAGAGACAACATGTCTATCAGAGATAATGTGTTCAGTGAAGATGACATAGATAAGCTAGACAGAAGCTTCATGCTCAGTTGAGATCAGTAGAAGCAATGCAAAGAATTCATCAAAATCAGTAACTCTGTTGCATTAGAGGTGTGAATTGTTATGTGTGTGTTCTAGCCACTTGTGTTTCCCACAGGTGGCCCTCTCTGTGCATGCTCACTATATATTCCTCCAACCTCTTGTAGGAATATATTATTGCTACTTTTTTATTACTATATTTCATGAAATGCCTTTCCTCTGAACTCATTTTATTCTCTAATTATTTGTTAAACAAGTTGATGGGAGTGTATAAGCTCTGATTTCAAGGGGACTGGGATCCACAGAGTGTTTTGAAGCTGGCATAGCCTCACCTGGGTGACCCATGATATGAGTTGGGAATTTTCCTGGATTCTACATCCAAGTCTAGCCAGCAGGAAGGTATGAAGGAAGAAAAAAGCCATTTATTAAAAGCCTACTATGTTCCAGGCACTGTGCTAAATGATTTACAAATTACTTCATTTTACCCTCACAACAACCCCATGAGGTAGCTGCTTCTATTTTCCTTATTTTACAGTGTAGGAAACTGAGGCAGAGAGAAGCCAGATTTGAACTCATCTTCCTGACTCCAAGGCCAGAGCTCTGTCTTCTATTCCACCTTTCTGTGTCCACAATCTGAGCAAAGGTTTCATGTGGAGACCCATATTTGAATTCCAGTTCATTTATTCGAAAGGTAGTCTATCCACAACTTTGTTTCTGTTGCTTTTGGTCCTCGATCTAATTCCTATAGAATGAAAGAGCTAGAAGAGATCTTAGTGATTTTATTGTCCAAATTCTTGTCACCTCTTCCATTTTACAGATAAAAAAACTGAAACTCAGAGAGATTGATTGAAATTTTCAAGGTCATAAGGTTTATAATGGTACTGCTGGAATTTGAACCCAGGTCCTTTGACTCTTGGTACCTTTCTACCCCATTGAGGGAATACTCCTATCTCCTAATTTCTCTCATCTCTCCAAGGACACAGAATTTAGACCACCAGATGTCAGAGGAGTAAAATAGTCTCTCTGGGCTTCAATGGCCCTAAACCCTAACACAGAGTCAGAGAATCAGACTCAGGACTGGAAGGAACCTCAGGGGCCATGTAGCCCAACTCATCACTGAACAAGAATGCCCTCTACAACATCCCAAGTTGTCATCTGGCCCTTGTTGAAAGATCTCTAGTTACCAGGAAACTCCTCCTTGTTGAGAATGCTCATTCCATTTTTAGATAGTTCCCATTGCTATGAGGTTTTCCTTACTTTAATCCTAAATTTGTGCCCTTGCAATTTCATTCATTCATCCTAGTTCTACTCCAATGGGCCAGACCAAACAATCTAATCCCTCTTCTATGTGATAGTACTCTTTTCCAGGTTGAACTTTGCTGATTTCTTCAACTGATTATTGTGTGGCAAGAAGTTAAGGCCTTTAATATTTCTCATTGATCACCTCTAGAGCTTTTCCAATCTGACAATGCACTCCCCAAAATGTGGTACTCATTCCAAACTTAAGCTTTCTTAGAATGTCCTAAAGCATCTATTCCAAGATATCTATCTTGGAAAAAGATCTGCCTTATCCTAGTTACTGAGCTTAAATACCAGGTTTTTCAGTTGACATGAATACGTGTCCCTTCCTAGAGGCAGTGTGGGAAATGACTAGGACATCAGACCTATAATCAGGAAGACTTGTGTTCAAATCCCAGCACTGATATTTACTAGCTATGTGAGTCTGGGTTAGAGGCAGCTAAGTAGATAAAGAGTACAGTGTCTAGAGTCAGCAAGATCTGAATTCAAATTTGACCACACAAAATTGGTCATACAAAAAGCTTATGTGACCCTGGATGAGGCACTTAACCTCTGTCCACATCAGTTTCCACATATGTAAAATGGCACTGACCTCTCAGCATTGTTGTGAAGATAAAGTGAGATAGTATTTGTAAAACATTTTGCAAATCTTATAGCACTATATAAATTCTATTATTATTAGTCACTTAAACTTTTTGTGTTTCCTCTTAAGTAAAATGGGAATAGTAATTCCAGTAATATCTCCAGATAAGGTTAAGAGGATCATATGAGATGATATATGTGAAATGCTTTATAAACCTTTAAGTGCTATGATAACATATTTAAAAATAGTACTTATAATGTATCATGTGTTATATTATGTTAGATATCATATCACATCATTTCTCATATCATACCATATATCATATCATATCATACATCATGACATCATAACATGCCAGAAGATGACTTGGGGTAAAGTACATTAAATTAATAATATATGTTATATCATATTCAAATGTTATATTAAACATGTCATTCCACACTATGTTATGTGATCCTATATTTTGTTGTCACATTTTATTACTTTATGTTATATATGTAATATATACTATATAGTATAATAACACAGTTATGATAATACATATTACCATCTGGTTGAGAGCTTAAAAGGATTTTAGATTTGGAGATCTGAAGAAGCTCATGGTCATCCAGTTCAACTCCCTTGTTTTACAGATGTTCAAACTGAGGCCCAAAGAAGAGCTGACTTGCCCAAGGTTACATAAGTCCTGTCAATTTTTATTATTATGAAAGACTATTGTGAACATATGTTGCATCTTTATATCCAGAATAGTTTTCCTTTTTCTCCAAGGAGGAAGGTGGCTTTCAAATAAAATCTGTAACCATGGTATTAAGGGCAAATAAAGCACAATTTTGCTATTCAAGGACACATTCCCTAGTCTCTTCTTCAGATGTTCACTTTAAAAGCAACTGATTTTTTTTTAAGCTTCTGAATTTGAAATTCTATGATACCTGCCCTATTTTAAAAACCAGGTTAAAGAGTAGTTTGAAAGGAGAATCCAGAAGAAATTTTGAAGACTTTTCCTTGATTCTTGTTTCACTAGGACTTTTTAATTCTCTATTCCACAATCCCTCCTAGAAACCTGGATGCATATTTCGTAACTGAAAAAGAAGAATTGAGTATCCATGTCTTCAAGAAAAAGAATTAGGTAGGAAGCAACCTTTGTGTCCAATATGGAGGAAAGAAGGAGGGTATTAAAAATTATAAGGTCTTCACTATGTATCAAGTACTATGTATCTGTAAAAACAAAAGTGGAGATAGTCTCTGCTCTTGAGGAGCCTATATTCTAATGGGGACTGATAACATGTATAGGGGAGTGATACTTTAGGAGGGGTATTTTGGTTTGGAAAGTTCTAGGGTGTTGAGTGTAGCCTTAGGAGAATGGACCAATACATTATTTCTAGTAGCAATGGCAAAAATGACTTGATTATAGTACCAGAATTAGAGAACTGGAGCAGGGGAAGGAGAGAGAGAGAGCATTATATATAGACAGGGGCAGGCAGCTGGCAAGAGATGACTTTGAGTAAAATGAAGCAGAGCTGGGGCAGCCTAGATATACTGGCACATGTGAGGACCTTGCCAATCAGGAGAGCTGGGGACCCAAAGGGAGAGTTCTAGAGCCAAAAGAGCTAATATATTGGAAAAAAGATGTTAAAACTAATTCAGCTCAGAAGCCAATGTTGCTGAGTACTGGTGGGGGCTAAGTTTCTTAGGAATGGCAAATTAAATGGTGTGCCTATTTATTTAAGAACAATACACAAATTCAATAGCAAAGCAAATGTCAGTTCAACTTGTCATTAACATTTTCCATTTCTCTCCCTTTGCATTTCTAACTCCATTTTCTCTATCTTGCATGGAAGTTTCCCGGGAGACCTTTTCTATGAATGGAAAAAATGAGGAGGTTAGAATAGATCTGAGAGAGAAAAAATTCTCATCTAAGAGGTCACAAATGAGAGTGAGGAAACTTCTGACCGCTTCAAGGACAGGTGGAAATTCTGACCTTTCAATATTGAGTATCACTAAGAATGTTCCTTACTCAATAAAACAGCAGCGTTTCCTTTCTCTCTGAGTAATGGAGAGGTTTTAAATTGCTCAAGTAAAAAGAACCACGGTGATGTCTTCTCAGTCATAGATAAGCATCACCTCTTTTTTTTTTTCTGATCTTCTATATTGTCAGCTAAGTAATGACCGATTTTGTGCATTGTTCTCTGTGTGAGGGAATACACGAGAGAGTAAACCTTATCCACAGTCTCCTGTTACCCAGTAGGCATTCCTCTGCAATCAGAGATAGGCTTTCTGGAGGCACAGGTAGTGCACTAACAAATTAAAAGAAAAGAAACAGTCAACATTTACACAAGTTATTAATACACCAGTCTATCCCATTCAGCTCTGCTCTGTGGTTTTATCTGAGCATTGCCTTAAACACACACACACACACACACACACACACACACACACACACACACACACACACACACACCCCTAAGAGAGATACATAATACTACATGAGTTTGTCAGGTAAATATTCAACAATCCCAGCACATTCCTTCAAATTAGGGACTTAAAACATCTTGGAATTTCAAACTTCTCCCATTTTCTTTCTACTATAGTATCCTGGACTCCAGTAAGCAAGCATCCCATTCCTGGGATAGGTAAGACCTGTCTTTTTGCAATGTCATCTTATTAACTCATACAATGGCTCTCTTCAGGTTTGGAGTTAGAGTACAACTAGTCTGAGAACTTGACACCTGTGTGACCTTAGGCAAATCTCTTAACCTCTCTGCGGCTTACTTTCCTCAGCTGTAAAATGAGGACATTAACCTAGGGCATCTCTAAAGTTCCTTCCAGTCCTAAGTCTATGATCCTATGATAATATAGGGTTTATGGGCTTCATTTGTGATTTCACTGGTAGAGGGGATTCCCAGATGAGGAAACTTGCTCTATTAATGCTGGTCAGTGACTTCTCAGCAACTTATAGTCCCAGAGAATTGTGTAGAGTGCTGACTTTAAGTGACTTGACCAGAGTGGTACAGATATCACATGTCAGAGGAAGGACTTGAACCAAGGTCTCTCTGGCCCTGAAGTCAGTCCTCTAGTCACTACTCCATAGTGCTTCTCATATGATCCAAGGATTTCCCATAAAACTGCCGACTTATCTTGAATGGTAAATGATCAAAAGACAAGTCTCATCACTGACTTATGATTGAATTCCATATCCAACAAAATACAACTATTGGTCTCAATCTGTATTTATATATCCAGTATGTGACTGACAATCTCCAGTAATAAAAGTAACTGTTTTCTAGATTGGATCTGTACTTGGAGATCTCTAGTAAAAGTTAGTAAACTCAAAATGCATGTCGATATTTCCCTAGGGAGATGAATTCAGTCAGTACTTCCTATGGAAATACTTTAAAATGATGCATGAAGCAGGATTTCAACCAATATTAGGTCTTAGGAGTTGGAGCTTGGATGTGATACCCTTTAAAAATAGATTTGTTTCTGAAAAAAACTATATGTTAAGCATTTTATGATTTTCTCCTAATACCTTCCCTTCAAAAATTACTTTTCATTTAATTTGTATATATCTTGTATACACTTAATGTATGTACATATAAGAATCCAGAGGACAAGGACTTTTTCATTTCTTTCTTTTTATGTCCAGCCCTTAGCACAGTGCCTGGCACATAGGAAGTGGGCACTCAATAAATGCCTGTGGATTGATTTATTGATTGTAAATGGAGGTTTTATAAATTGAATAATATTTTAAATTTAGAAAGGGGCTCACTATTTAAGGGAACCCTAGCATAAATCATTTTATAAGGTAAATCATTTATCTGACCAATATTTTATCTGTTCTATAAATCCAGGTTTTCTCTATGTTGTAACTATTATAAAGTAAGGTAGATTTAAAGTTCAAATCTCGCCTTTGACAAACACTGGCTGGGTGACCCTCAGTAAACCAGTTGACCTTTCAGAGACCCAGACAACTATTTCAACTGCAGAGCCGATGTCAGTCTGCACTGGTATACAGAGTTCCCTTGTTGAGGAATTCATTGAGGTGGTTTAAAAAAGTGTATTTATAAATAAAATAATTCATCTTCTTAATGAGTTTCTCTGACCTTGTCACTTCTTTACTCAAAAACCTTTAACTGACTTCTCATTGCCTATTAAATAAAATATAGACTATTGATCCTGGTATTCAAGATCCTCCATGAACCGGCTCCAAGCTGCCTTTATCACTTAGCTCATATTAATCCCTTTCATGTATTCCATGTTTCAGCAAAGCTAGGCTATTCTCTCATTTTTATCCTGCCTTGTCCCATCCCTGTATCTTTGCTCCTGTCATTCTTTGTGCCTAAAATGGACTCCTTTCTTCCCCATGTTTCCCCCACCCCAATATCAATCTGTTGAAACCCCAAACTTCACTTAAATCTTAATTTAGTTGTTATTCCCTTATGAAATCTGCTTTGACTGTCTGACCATCCCCCTCAGATGAAAGTGATCTCTCTCTCCTCAAATTATTTCCAGCATGTCATTACCTGGGTCTTTTCTTTACAATTTTCTCATTGTTCCTTGGGTCACAGTTGTGTATATCTTCCCTCACCGTTGAGCATTATTAGGTTGTAAGCTCCTTGAGAGCACTTGAACACAACATTTCAGAAATGAATCTTTTTTTAAAGAGAGGTACATGCAAAGATGTGCTGATAAATGTTTAAAAACTGGCTCTCCAAAAAAAAAAAAACCAAAACAAAAAACCAACATGATACACTTTAAAGTTTGATCTACATTATTGACATTTTCTCAATCTCTTAAGTCTAGACAATCACCATAACAATATATTAAACATTGATTAGTGTATAGTGTTTGCCAATTTCTAAAGTGAAAATTTAACAACCAGCTGCTGTGAGTTGATTCAAGCTGGCCCTAGCATACCCCTGGATATATACTTCGGTTAAAAAACCTCAATATTCATTTGTTTAAATTCTGAAGTTCAGGAGAAGAGGGAAGGACTTGAGCCAACTAAGAAGGAAAAATACTGTAGATGATTTTGAAGGGGTGCAGACTAGATAAATTGGTCAGAAGTTGATTTTGGGAAGGAGAAATTGGACAGAATTTGACAGAAACAGGAAAATTTGAAAGAGAAAAATATTCAAGCCTAGATGCTGATCTGGATTCTACTCACAGGTTTTAAGAGAAGCAATATTAAGGGAAAAAAATATATAGGTGTACACACACACACACACATATATATATATATATAGGATTAATGTGGATTATGGAGGATTAAGGAAGATTAGGGAGTAGTACCTGAAGAAGTAGACTCAAGAAAGACAAGGAAATGGTAATTGGCAAGGCAAGGCAAGTAAGAAAAGGTAGCTATAATAATTATAGCCAGGTTCCAATTAGTGTGAATAATGAATACCTTGAATTGGTTGCATGTATTCAAAATTGCACTATTTAAAGCCATAATTATGTAAAATATGATAATTAGTTCTAGCCCAATGGAAATATGCAGTGTAAATTCAAATAATTTTTATAACTTCAGGGGATTCATTATTTGAACTAATAGAGACCCATCTGTAGAAGGTTAAATAAATTTATACAGTAAATGCAAATTGGAACAAGTTGGTAAAACAGACAGGATATTGTTGCAAAGCTGAAGAGAAGATGGGTGTGGCTGGGGAATATGGAACTTTTTTTTAGAAGAAGGAAAGGAATTTGAGTAGGGTTTTAAGTTATCTGGTGGTAATAATTGGCCGTAAGAGTTTGAATTCTTTGATTCAAGCTGATGTGCAAATATACACAACCAGTTCAATGAAAGAAGATTAAAAATCTCAACCATCGTAGAGAGTAGGGGGGATTGTTCAGCACCTTGGATGAAATGTTCATTGTTTATCTATACTCCATGTATAGTCCAATTTCCCTTCTAGAGAAGATGAAGGAACTCAAAGTCTATTCACCCTTTAGTTTGTTAGGGGCAATGAAATGTTCCTGAAGGAAACAGTATGGAGATTTCAGTGAGAATTAAAGGGGAGAATCTGTGGTGAAGGAGGAAAAGCTCGACCCTTGTCCATGATGATAGAAAATGTAAGGATATAAAAGAGGGGAGAAAGGGAAGGAAAAGGCCAGCTGTAGATTTAGAACTCATAAAAGAATTTTTTAAGGAGGCTCTTTCTGAAGATGAGAGAACTAGATACTCTGAGGAGAAGAATGTTGCTTGTACTTCCAAGAATGATACAGATATTATCTAGTTAGGGTCAGAGGAAGAAAGAAGAAGTACTGGTTGTAGAGTCCTTGCTTAGTGGTACCAAGGAAGCTATGTGTTAACCTAAAAACAATAATAGAAAGGTCTGTTGTCTTCCCAGAGCACATATCCAAGACATGACAGAGAATGTCCAAGACTTAACAGAATATAGGACAATTATCCACTTACGATTACTCACATGGGCACAAATGATACTTCCAGAATGAGCCTAAAAAGCATTGCCAATGATCATGAACTCCTGGGTCAAGAAACTAAAGACTATTGGACCATAGGTTTTGCTTTCATCACTATTACTCATTGAAAGAAAGGGGCACAGAAAAGAAAAATTAATTTGGGAAGAAACAGCTATCTGAGAAGGTGGTAAGTGAGATCAGGATTTGGATTTCTGGGCCATGATTGGTTTACAATGTAGGGATGATAGATTACTGAGTGCCAGAGGTTTTATATCTAACAAAAACTGATAAAAATGTATTTGTTAGCTATCTTCTCTCTCTCTCTCTCTCTCTCTCTCTCTCTGTTTCTGTCTCTTTTTTCTATTACGTATATGTATAACACAAGTATAATAGGCATATATGTATGTAAATGTGTCTATATTCTCCAAGTTAGATACCTCAGAAAATAGCTACAAAGAAGGAAGAAATAGAATAGCTGCTGAGAAAAAAATCTAAGAAAAGAGACATTAGAGAAATCTATAATTTTAAATGTCTATACATAAATACCCAAACTTTAGGCAATAAACAAAGAATAAGAAGTCCTAACACAAAGAAGCAAATCTGACCTTATTGAGACTTGGTGGGACAAGTTCCATAACCAGACCCTAGGCTCTGGATGAGTATACCTTATTCAAAATTAAAGGGGGCTATAACTTTGTGTATTAAGAAAGTATAGTTATGTAAGGAAATCTAAGAACCAGCATGATACAGAGTATTTGGGTGAAAGTCAAAGGAAGAAATAGAAATGACTTCAACAGTGGAGAATACAGTTATACCTCATTTTATTGTGTTTTGCTCTATTGCAAATATTGCACAAATGCAGATAATCATTTTTTGAAGATTTGTGGAAACCCCATGTCAAGCAAGTCTATTGGAGTCATTTTTCTAAAAGCATGTGCTCACACCATGTCTCTGTGTCACATTCTGATAATTTTCACAATATTTCAAACGTTTTCATTCTTATATATATAATGACAATCTGTGATCAGTGATCTTTGATGTTACTCTTATATTAATTATCAAGCAAGTTGAAATGAGATTTAATTTTAGAAATTTGAGAGAGTATGGAGAGTTCTAGCTGAAACCCCTGAGAAAGAGAAGGAGAGAAAGAGAACTTTTGGCCTCAGCTCTTTGCTACTTGGTACCTTCACTCCTACTCCCCTTTTACTTTGACTAGATGAGGATCTTACAAGCTTTGAAGTGTATGGAATGTGTTGGTCTTCTCATTGATGTCCTGTGGGCATATATAAATCAGTCGATGACAGTGGCTGAATTGGAAGCCAAGAATCAGATAGACCTAGGTTCTTGGCTCCATAAGGAGCCAAACAAAAAAACTACTCGATGCCAAGGAAAACTTCTTGAGCACTCCATGAATGGGAGAAAATGATTTCCAGAAACCAGAAATTGAGAGTCACCCCATTTGTCACCTATACTCTCTAAGTTTATGCCCACTTTTCTGCCACCTGTATGTATTTATGGGAGCGTATATAACAGACTTTCGGGAAGGATATTTTTGTACCAACTATTATCACCATGTCACCATAGTAAATACTCTCTTATTTATTTATTTTTTAATTTTCATATTAGTCATGTTATAAAGAAGAGTTAGAATCAATAGGAGGAACCATGAGAAAGAAGAAACAAAACAAAACAACAAAAGAAAAAAAGAGATCAAATAGTATGCAATAGAAAGCAATGGAGAAAATACTAATAATGAAGATTAAACTTACAAATGTGTCAGTCATGCTTTTTAAAAATTTTTAATTAATTTATTTGTTTTTAGTTTTCAACATTCACTTCCATAAGCTTTTGAGTTTTTAATTTTCTTCTTCTCCCTCCCCTCCCTCCTCCCCAAGATGGCATGCATTCTGATACAGGCTCTGCATATGCATTCATATTAAATATATTTTCACATTAGTCATGTTGTAAAGAAGTATTAGTACCAATGGGAAGAACCATGAGGACGAAGAAACAAAACAAAACAAAAGGAAAAAAGAGATCAAATAGTATGCTTCGATCTGCATTCAGACTTCATAGTTCTTTCTCTGGATATGGATAACATTTTCCATCATGAGTCTTTTGGAGTTATCTTAGATCCCTGCATTGCTGAGAAGAGCCAAGTCTATGAAAGTTAGTCATTGCACAGTGATGCTGTTACTGTGTACAACATTCTCTTAGTTCTGCTCACTTCATGAAGCATCAGTTCATGTAAGTCTTTCTAGCTTTTTCTGAAGTCCACCTGCTCATCATTTCTTATAGCACAATAATATTCTATTACATTCATATACCACAACTTGTTCAGCCATTCCCCAATTGATGGACATCCCCTCAATTTCCAATTCTTGACCACCACAAAAAGATCTGCTATAAATATTTTTGTACACGTGGGTTCTTTTCCCATTTTTCTGTTCTCTTTGGGATACATACCTAGAAGTGGTATTACTGGATCAAAAGGTATGCACAGTTTTATAGCCCTTTGGCCGTAGTTCCAAATTGCTCTCCAGAAGTGTTGGATCGGTTCACAACTCCAGCAATAATCCATTAGTGTTCCAATTTTCCCACATCTTCTCCAACACTTATCATTTTCTTGTTTTGTCATGTTAGCCAGTCTAATAGGTGTAATGTGATACCTCAGAGTTGTTTTGATGTACATTTCTCTAATCAATAGTGATTTAGATAATTTTTTCATATGACTATAGATAGCTTTAATTTCTTCCTCTGAAAACTGCCTGTTCATATCCTTTGACCATTTATCAATTAGGGAAGGACTTGTATTCTTATAAATTTGACTCAGTTCTCTATATATTTTAGAAATAATGCCTTTATCAGAGACAATTGTTTTAAAAATTGTTTCCCAGTTTTCTGCATCCCTCCTAATCTTGAATGCATTAGCTTTGTTTGTGCAAAACCTTTTCAATTTAATGTAATCAAAATCATCCATGTTGCGTTTCATAATGTTCTCTATCTCTTGTTTGGCCATGAATTCTTCCCTTCTCCATAGGTCTGGACAGGTAAACTATTCTTTGCTTTCCTAGTTTGCTTATAGTATCAGTCTTTATATTTAAATCATGTACCCATTTTGACTTTATCTTGGTATAGGGTGTAAGATGTTGGTCTGCCTAGTTTCTGCCATACTATTTTCCAGTTTTCCCAGCAGTTTTTGTTAAATAGTGAATTCTTATCCCTGAAGCTGGAGTCTTTGGATTCAACAAACAGTAGAATACTATAGTCATTGACTATTGTGTCTTGCGGATCTAACCTATTCCACGGATCCACCACTATTTCTCAGTGAGTACCAAGTAATTTTGATGATTGCTGTTTTATAATACAATTTAAGATCTGGCATGACTTGGCCACCTTCCTTGCATTTCTTTTCATTAATTCCCTTGATATTCTGGACTTTTTGTTCTTTCAGATGAATTTTGTTATTTTTTTAGCTCTATAAAATAATTTTTGGTAGTTTCATTTCATTTGGTAAGTCATTCATGAATAACTTATTCATAACTGAATAAGTTAATTAATTTAAATAGAATTGTCATTTTCGTTATATTAACTTGGCCTACCCATGAGCAATTGGTATTTTTTAAATTATTTGGATCTGACTTTATTTGTGTGAAAAGTATTTTATAATTGTGTTCATATTGCTTCTGGATTTGTTTTGGCAGGTAGAATCTCAAATATTTTATAATGTCTGCAGTAACTTTGAATGGAATTTCTCTTTCTACCTCTTATTGTTGGGCTTTGTGAGTAATATATAGGAATGCTGATGCTTTATGTGGGTTTATTTTATGTCCTACAACTTTGCTAAATTTGTTTATTATTTCAAGTAATTTTTTACTTGATTCTCTAGGATTCTCTATGTATATCATCCTATAATCTGCAAAGAGTGATAGCTTTGTTTCTTCTTTGCCTATCCTAATTCCCTCAATTTCTTTTTCTTTTCTTACTGCTAAAGCCAACATTTCCAGTACAATATTGAATAAAAGTGGTGATAATGGACATCCTCGTTTTACCCCCAATCTACTGGAAATGCTTCTAACTCATCCCCATTACATACAATGCCTGCTGATGATTTTAGATAGATGCTACTTATCATTTTAAGGAAGACTACATTTATCCCAATGATCTCTAGCATTTTTAATAGGAATGGGTGTTGCATTTTGTCAAAAGCTTTTCTGCATCTATTGAGATATTCATACAATTTCTGTAAGCTTTGTTGTTGATATGGTGAGCTGTGCTGATAGTTTTCCTAATATTGAGTCAGCCCTGCATTCCTGGTATATCGTACCTATTCATAGTGTATTATCCTCAAGATAAGTTGCTGTAATTTCTTTGCTAATATTTAAAAAAATTTTTTTTACATCTATATTCATTAAGGAAATTGGTCTATAATTTTCTTTCTCTGTTTTGACTCTTCCCAGTTTAGGTATCAGCACCATATTTGTATCATAAAAAGAATTTAGTAGGACTTCTTCTTCACCTGTTTTCCCAAATAGTCTATATAGTATTGGAATTAATTGTTCTGTAAATGTTTGATAGAATTCACTTGTAAATCCATCTGGCCTTGGAGACTTTTTCCCTGGGGAGTTCATTGATGGCTTGTTCAACTTATTTTTCTGAGGTGGGGTTATTTAAGTATTTTACTTCCTCTTCTGTTCATCTGGGCAATTTATATTTTTGTAAATATTCACCCATTTCACTAGGATTGTCAAATTTATTGGCATACAGTTGGGCAAAATAGTTCCTAATTATTATTTTAATTTTCTCTTCATTGTTGGTGAATTCACCCTTTTCATTTTTGATGCTGGTAAGTTGGTTTTCTTCTTTCTTTTTTAAATCAAATTCCCCAAAGGTTTATCTATTTTATTTTATTTTTTATAAAAACAGCTTTTAGTTTTATTAATTAGTTCAATAATTTTCTTAATTTCATTCTTATTAATCTCACCTTTGGTTTTTCAGAATTTCTAATTTGGTATTTAATTGGGTATTTTTAATTTGTTCTTTTTCCAGCCTTTTTAGTTGCTACTCAATTCACTAATCTCCCCTTCCTCTATTTTATTCATGTTAGCATTTAGAGATATAAAACTTCCCCTAAGAATTTCTTTTGCTGCATCCCTTAAGTTTTGGTATGTTGTCTCATTATTGTCATTCTCTTAGATGAAGTTATTGATTGTTTCTATGATTTATTGTTTGACCCCCTCATTGTTTAAGATTCACTTATTTAGTTTTCAATTAATTTTTAATCTATCTTTCAATGACCCTTTATTACATTTAATTTTTATTGCATCATGATCTGAAAAGGATGCATTTAATATTTCTGCCTGTCTGCATTGTATTGTGAGGTTTTTAATGCTGTAATACATAGTCAATTTTCATGTAGGTGCCATGTACCACCAAGAAAAAGATATATTCCTTTCTATCCCCATTCAGTTTTCTCCAGAGGTCTATCACATCTAACTTTTCCAAAATTCTATTCATCTCTTTAACTTCTTTCTTGTTTATTTTGTGGTTAGATTTATCTAGTTCTGAGAGGAAGTTGAGGTCCCTACCAGTATAATTTTGTTACCTATTTCTTCCTGTAACTCCCTTAACTTCTCCTCTAACAGTTTGGATGCCATACCACTCGGCACATATATGTTTAGTATTGATATTACTTCATTGTGTATGGTACCTTTTATCAGGATGTAGTCTCCTTTTTATATCTTTTAATTAGATCTGTTTTTGCTTTTGCTTTGTCTGATATCAGAATTACTACCCCTGCTTTTTTTAACTTCAGCTGAAGTATAATATATTCTGCTCCAGCCTTTTACCTTTACTCTGTGTGTATCCCTCTTCTTCAAATGTGTTTTCTGTAAACAATATATTGTAGGATTATGGTTTTTAATCCACTCTTTTAATCCACAGCCTTCTGCTGGGAGCCCCAGACCTGGTCACTGGCTTTGTGTGCTGAGGCCTCAGGTACTGGCAGCTGGAGGCTATAAGGATCTAGCAGCTTATTTGGTGCTGAGTTGGGGTCAGCAACACTGAAGCTCTCAGGGTGGGGATGGAGGGTCTGGCCCCTGGAGAATGCCTGCTTACCTTGGCTAATTTGAAGCACTGGAAGGTTTGGTTGCTGGAGAATGCCTGTCCACCTGGCATTGTGCCTCTTGGAATTGTGCTTCCTGGAGCTGTGCTGAAGCATCAGGAGGTTTGACTGCTGGAGGATGTCTGCCTACTGGCACATGTGGTGGTTTTTCAAGTTGGAATCTACTGGTTCCCCTGCCTGTGCCAGGGCACTCAGGATGTCCTGGTGTTGCTGCTTGCCTGCTCCACCACCCTGGGGCTCAGGAACTCCCCTTGGTTTGCTGAGGTGGGGCTTGCCACTGGCTTTCTGGGATTCTAACCATCCTGTACTGCTCCCCTTCCACCACAGCAACAGGGACCTTTTCCATTAATCCCCCAAGCTTTCTGGGCTACAAGACTGCTGCACCCCAACTTTTTACTGGCTCAGCTATTCCAGGGTTTTTTCTGGGGTGATATTTTCTGGGTGTTCAGAGGTTGGTATGGTAGAGTGGGAATGACTTACTTCTTACTCTGACATCTTGGCTCCTGGAAAGCCCCAAAAGGGGCTTTTTTTTTTTGTTTGAGATTTGGTTGTTAAATATCTAGCATCACACTCCTGCTTATAGTCCCTCAGGAGACCCCTAGAACCCTGAAGGGAAGATATAGTTAAACTTTGGGGTCCTGAGACTCATTTCTGAGATGGAGAATTGAGATGAATATGCTCAGTTTCTGGCACTTTGGAGGCACTTAAATACTTATTAGTTGACTGATTCTAAGAGTTTGCTTAAGAAGAATTTCCTCTCGGTAGGTATTATTCTCAAATATTCATTGTTTACTAAAATGTTGCTGAATCCTATTTTCAAGAAAAGGACTTCAAAGTTAACATGGTAACTGTTATTGCTTGCTTATGCTTCATAAATATCTGTTTTATTCTTTGGAATAATCCCTTTTTAAAAAAATCATCACAATTTTCCAGTTACACTAGCGTGAGCTCAGATAACAGGCAGAATGTACCTCACTTGCAAGAAAATGGGTTATGATTATTTATACTCCAGTGCCCATTTGTTTCCATTTAGAATTGTAAACAATTACTTTTTGATAATCAATGGTGACAGCAAAAAAGATTTCCACCCCACTAACTTGTATTTCAGCCCACAGAGAAATACAAGCAATTTTTGTAAAGTGTCATATGCCCAGTGAAGTAATTTCCCTGTTACTTGGCTTTTAGTGAAGATCTGTAATTAAATCACAGGGGGACAAAATGCTAGCATGTCACTGAGTGGCACATTTATTTCTAGTGTAATGCTAGAAGCAATGAGGTAGTTACTTAAGGGAGCAGACGAGGGCCAAAGACCAAGAGGAGAAACCAGGCTATGTAGTCATACTGCTACTTTCCACTTCTCTTTTTAATATCATTCATTCATTCATTCATTTATTCATTCATCTATCCATCCATCCATTCAACATTAGGGATGAGTGCAAACAAGTGAAAGAATCAAAGTAGGAGGTGGCATGTGAGATAAGTCTCGAAGGAAACAAATATAAATGAAAATTCCTGACAAAAAGAGTACTTGTTGTTGGGGAACAACTTGGAAAAAAAAAACTTATCCCAACATTCTCCCGACAAGGTTGTTCTGTCAAGTCTGTGTTTTCAAAGGAAACTGCCAGTTAATAGAGAAAAGAAAAGAGTCATTCATAAAATATTCAAAAAATATCTAGCCCCTCTCCCTTTCTATGTCTTTATACACATTATTATTTAAAAGGCTGTTAAAAGACAGGAGACACATTCACCATGAAACAAGATTAAAACCATGTTTTATGACAAACTATTTAAAGCTCCAGGAATCCATCTTTAATTTGTACACATGAAAGTCTGTCTTTCACTTAAACTAGTGGTGATTGTACCATCTACTAGAAATATGGAAGCACTGTATAGAGTATATACACCAGTATTTTTTTCCTTTCCTCATTATAACATGGACTGAGGCCTGGAGCTAAACAAAAAAAATTTTTTTTTGAACATAATGAGCTGTGTACTGTAATGAAGGTGTTTGAAATGAGTTTGACTGCTATTTCGGATAAAAAAAAAATCCCAGATCAAAGAATTTAAAAATCCACAGACTTATAAGACACATACAGAAAAAGGAAGTTATGGGGAGGTTAAGACCCAATTCTTGAATGGAAAGGTGTGGTGGCTTAAAACAAAACAAAATAAAAAAAGCAAAGGAATCTATCAAGCACAGTCTTTCACTAGCACTTATTTCAGCTCCCTGTAAATCACTCACAAACTGCCATATGGCACTGAGTGATTTTGAGGATCATTATTTTGAAGAATATTCTGAAACCTGATTTAATTTCCCTCTTTTTCCATAGTGTTTTGCATTGCTCCTTTATCACAGTCATGGACACCCTCCCAGGCTAATTTGTAAAATGAATTTTACTGAATGCCATCTAATCTTATTACCATAGTTACAACCCAAGAAATCGAAGATTGCTATGCTGAGCTGAAAATAGCTGACTTGATACAAGGAAGAGGACTAATTCTTATGCAAAGCTCTGTACTCAAATACAGTCTCTTATTCAAAGAACAATAGAAAGTTTGATCCTTGGATACACAACCTTCTGATGTCTTTTCATTCTCAAATGATGAGCAGCCAAAGGGTTGAATGAAATGTGTAAAAACTAAGGAAAAGGTTCGGCTCTTAAACTGATGTTTAGCTTACATGTTATTGTTGTAATAAGCTAAGGGAATATTTTCCTTTGTATTTTAACAGCAGTGCTGGGAGTTTTAACTGCCTTCATATTGCAAAGCTAAAGTTCTATCTGGTGCATTGAAAATCGAGGGCCTGCTTAAACCGTCCCTGCAAGTAATACTAAATAAAATCCCCTCCATGTGTGTTATGCATACACATGTTTAATTTTTTTATTAGATTGATTTTATCAATATCTTCTGTTTTTAAATCACCTACATGCCCCAACATGTTCCTCCTCTTTTCTCCTCACAGAGAACCATCCTTCATAACAACAAAAAAAAGTTTAAAAAAGGGATTAAAAAAAAAGAATTGTTAAGCAAAACTAACGGACACATCAAAAATGCCTGACATTACATATATGTTGCATATATATACATACATATACACAAGTGTATATGTGTATTGTGTGTATGTGTATATGTGTGGTATGTTCCATACTCTTAGGGCTTCACCACTGTGAACAAGCAATGGGAGATACCTTCTCATATCTTCTAGGGCTATTGCATTAGATTATAAGCTCCTCCATTAGACTGTAAACTCCTCGAGGAATGGGATTTTTTTTTGCCTCTTTTGTCCCCAACAGTTAATATGGTGTCTGGCACATAGAAGTTGCTTAAAAAAATTTTTAATTGAATGACTGAACCTTAGCTATTATAGTTTCATAGCATTTGGTTTAAATTATTTTGTTGTCCTTTCCATTTACATTTTTGTAGTCATTTCACATATTATTTTCTTGATTTTGCTTGTTGAACTTCACATTACTTTAAATCTTATCTGTAGTTATCATATTCTTTGGTTTTTAAAAGTATAGTAATATTCCATTTAATTCATGTTTAACATTCTCCTATTGATTTGCATCTACTTTGTTCCTACTAATTTACTTCTACATGAAGTGCTGCTACATATATTTTAGTGTATATTGGAGGGGCAGAAGTGTTTTTTTTCCCATTAATTTCCTTGCGACATAGACTTATGCCCTGAAGTAGAATCTGTAGGTCAAAGAATATGGAAAGTTTAGTTGCTTTCTTTGCGTAATTCCAAATCATTATTTTTTTTTATTTTATTTTTTTTTGGTTTTTAGGCAATTGGGGTTAAGTGACTTGCCCAGGGTCACACAGCTAGTAAGTGTCAAGTGTTTGGTCTGAGGTCGGATTTGAACTCAGGTCCTCCTGACTTCAGGGTGGGTGCTCTATCCACTTTGCCACCTAGCTGCCCCTATTCCAAATTATTTTCCAGAGTAGTTGGACAAATTCAACTTTTCACCAACAGGGTATTAGTGTATACTCCTCTAACACTGACTATTCTCATCTTTTGTCATCTTTTCCATTTTCCTGAGTAAAACCTCAGAGTTATTTTGATTTGCATTTACTTTACTATTAGTGATTTGGAGCATTTTAATATGTTACTACTAGTTTATAACTTTTCTCTTGAGAACTTTTTATTCATATCTTTTAGCCAGTTACCTATCGGGAAATGGCTTTTAGTCTTATCTATTTCTGTTAGCTGTTATCTAATATTTTGGATGTAAGACCATCAGAGATATTTGATATGAAGATTTTTTCCCCAGTCAGCTACTTCATTTCTTATCCCAGTTTCATTAATTTTGTTCATGCAAAGATCTTTCAATTTCATTTAATCAAAATTATTCATTTTATCTTTTTGAAATCATCTCTATCACTTATTTGGTTAAAAATCAATTTCCTAACTATGTCTGTGAAAATAACCAATCCGGTTCCTTTTTATTTATTTATTTTTTAATGTATGACTGTTAATATTCAAGTTAAATAGTATTTTTAGTTTATTGTGGAATGTGTTGTAAGTTGATGTCAAAATAGTTAAAACTTAAGTGTTAGCAATTTCCTTTCTATTTTTCCCAGAAAATCTTGTCAATTAGGGAATTTTTTCCCAGATGATTTATGTTTTCAGATTTAGAGTACACAATCAGTTATTTTTGATTCTTCTTTGTTTAGTCTATTCCATTGACATACTTTTATATTTTTAAACCAGCAACAAAAAGTTTTGATGATAAACTTCATATAATAAAGGTCTAGAAATTCTATTTCTCCCTCATTCTTACTACCCCTCCCATAATTTTCATGATATTCTACAGTGTTTCTTCAAAAGGTTATTAAAGGCAGTGAAAAAGGGTTGTGAACCCTATATCCCTTAAAGCAAGTAGGTTAAGCAGTCTTGCATTGCATCCTTGGAGATATACATATGAAGAAAAGACAAAGAGCCAAAAAATAAGTGATAGCGGAACTTAAAAAATAAGTCTGAAATACTAAAGAGTTCAAGAGAAAAATTCAATAAAAGCTTAGAGAACAAACATATATCAACAGAACCTTTGAAAACCTGGAGGAAGAATGCCTGGTATACCTTCCAAGATAATATAACACTCTTTTAACAAATATTACAAGACAAAAGGAAGTGAACAAAGGACCAGTGAACTATTGGAAAACAATAAGAAACTCAGGAATATTTCAAAAAAGAAGAGAAATCCACAAAAGAAAGTTTAGAGCTATCTATGAAGAGATTTAAAAACTTAATTTGCAGATTAACTAAAGTTGAATCCATGATATAGTCTCTTCAATAAATGAGAGATGATTTGGAGCACAGAAATACTGAAGTGTAAAAACCACAGGATTTGGAGTCAGAACACTTGGGTTCAAATCCTAGCTCTGTCATTTATTGACTGTGGGGCTTTGGGTTAGTTATTTAATCTCTCTGGGCCTTCCTTTTTTCATCTGCAAAATGAAGGGGTTGGATTAAATGACATAGAAGGTCCCTTCCAACTCTAAATCTGAGTCTGAGAGAAGAGAAACTAAATGCAACAACATTAAAAGAATGCACAAATTCTATATAAGCCGAAATGATTGCCCATGAATAAAGGAAGCCCAGAGACAAATTAAGGATCTTTAGTTTCCCAGAAGACCATGGAAAATAAAATTTAAAAAAAAGACAACAGTCAGAAAATAATACAAAAAAATTGCCCAGAATATAGACAACATAGCACCAATGGAGAGAGAATCATCCACAGTTCGCTTCTGGAAAAAGAAATATAAACCCTTTGTTTCCAACTCTAAGACAAATAGGGATTAAATCGAACAATTTAAATGACAGACCACATTTTGCCAGTAGCCAAGATATATTCTTTCAAACATAAGGGCCATAAAATTGGAATAATATGATGTTATTCTATGGTCACATGTAGTAGTAGATGCTGGTAGAATGATTGCACCTGAGAAACCAGTTCAGGTAAAGAATGAAGCTGCTGGAGTTAGGGAAAGAAATCATGCCAGGAAGGTAAGCACAAACTACTATAAATGGCCTTGAACATGGACTGGGTTCTGAGCAGGGAGACAAAGGGGTGGGAGGGACAGTACACCAGTGGTGTACCTCCTCTCCCTGCTTCTGCCAGCTTTCTTTTACTTGGGTTGCCACTTATTTTCCTTGCAAAGAACAGACAAGGATTTCTTTGCAACATTTCATGTCTCATCTTAACAAGAAATCTGGGCATATGGACCATCTATTACCTTTTCTGGATGGTTGATCTCTTACTCCTTAGGGTTGTACTATATACAATGAGGGGTCCATGGTCTCTATTTTAGAGACTACTATCTTTGGGCAAAGCTATCCTCTTTTCTCTATTCCTGCTCCATTCCTGGGTCAAAGAACATATCCTATATGAAGGGGAGAATATACAAAAATCAACTCTTACACAATGTAGCTAACTCCTTTCTTTGCCTCTTGAAGGAATACCTATGAACTATCCTTCCATTTAGCTTCAACTTCCTTCTTTTCTTCCAGTTTTGTTTGTGGTGAGACTATCAAGAACAATATGATTCAGATCCTCTAGCAGTATTTTCACTCATCAGGCACTGGATAAAAATCTCATATTTAGAATACCAAAAGCCAAGCTCAAGTTTATAGATGCTGTGATTCTAATCGCTGTCTTCTCCATTTTCCTTCACTGTTACCATTACTAGAGAAGCAGAAGGCATCTGTATAGGACTGAGGCTGTTTCATGTTGTTCTCTGGGTTGTTTCAGTAAAAGAATTTATCAACTAAGTGGCCATCTTCTGCATATTCAACCGAGAAACAAGCATTTGTTAAGCATCTAATATTTGTATGTGATTCTGGGGATATAAAGACAAAAATAAAAAGACACTGCTCTCAAGGAGATTACACTGGACAAAGTGAACTAATATGTACTCTCTCTCTTCATATATGTATATACCTATATATATACACACACACATACATACATGTATATGTATATATACACATAAAAGAAAGTGATATTTTAGGGAGTGGGGAAGAGCTTTAGTGGCTGGGGAGATCAAGAAAATCCTCATGTAGAGGGTGACATAAGTTGAATCCTAAAAAAAAAAATTAGGGAATTTTAGAGGCATAGATGAGGAAAGACTATATCCAAGGGTGGGTGGGTGAATAGTTGGTGCAAAGACATCTAAACAGATTATGTATTGGCAAGAATAAAGAGGACAGTTTAGCCAGACTATGGAGTATGGGAAGGGGAATAAGAGATAATATGTTTGGAAAGGAAGGTTGGGGTGAGGTTGTAAGAGGAGTTTATATTTGATTCTAGAATTAAAAGAGAGCTACAAGAATTTGAATAGGGGAATGATGTCAGACCTACACCTTAGAAAAATCCTTTTGGCAGATGTGAAAAGATAGATTGATTGAGGCAAGGAATTGAGATCAGTTTGAAGGCTATTGCAATAGTCCAGGGGAGAAGTAATAAGGGCCTAAAGTGGAGTGGTGGCTGTATGAGTTTAGAGAAGGAGATGCATACAAAAGATGCTGTGGAGGAAGAAATGACAAGTGTTGGCAAGTAATTGGACATGTAGAATGATGAAGAATGATAGGTAGAGGATAAGGCTGAGTTCACAACCTAGATAACTGGAATGATACTGGTACCCTTGAGGAAAATAGAGAGGTTTAGAAACCAGCGATAATTGGAGAAAAACACAAGAAGTTCCATTTGGGACATGTAGGGTTTTAGATGCCTATGGGATTTATAGTTTAAAATATGCAATCAGTGAGATGTAGGACTGTGTCTTAGGAGACAAACTAAGGCTGGATATATTGATCTGGGAGTCATCTTCCTTGAGATGATAATTAAATTCCTGAGAGCTGATGAGGTTACTAAGATAGTATAGAGCAAAAAGAGAAAAGGTCCAGGACAAAACTTTGGGTTATACCCAGAGGGAGGGGGGGACAATGTGGATAATGAAGGTGAAAAACTAGCTTGGTCCTTGGAAAACAGATTCATTCTGTTATAAGAGCCTCAGATGAAGCCTTTTGAATGTGGTAGAACCTTTAAGACCTTCAACTCCACTGTCATAGCCTTTGAGAACATAGCACCTGATGATGACATAGCATCACAGGATTTTGTGGAGAATTATAGATTATAAGTGACTATAAAGAAGCCTTGTACCTTTATATTATGAATAATCTCTTAAAGAAATGAATTGATAGGCACTGCACATGTTGAGTACCAAATATATCACAAAAATTAAATTAAGTGTATTTTAACAGGCAGGAAAAAAAGGAGACATTATTATCATGGAAGTCATCCCTGAATCAGCTGTCTCTGTACAGTCAAATCATTGACATGTCAGAGCCAAGATCAGAATTGGTAAAAATCTTAGAGAGTAATAACGAGAAAAATATATGGCATGCAATCAAAACAACTCAATCCTGAGCTATTTTAATTCACAATTGGTAAGGTAAAGTAGATAATGGACAGCAGAAATGACATCAACACTGTATAAAAATTTTTAGGCAGAAGTTTAACTGAGGTAAATCCATTGCTGCAATGAGAAGAACAAAGGAACCAAGAAAGTACTTTAGTCAGCAAACATTTAATTGACTTATCAATCAGAGAAAGATGGTGGTCAAAGGCAACACAGATTTAAAATACAAAGTTCATTTGTAAAATCTGCTTCTTTTCACAAAGCAGAGAGACACAACACAGGGTGAAGTCAATTTTTTAAAGAAAGTTTAGCAGGAGATACAAGTAAGCAAAGCTTACTCAAACGGCTATTGGATATTGGATACACCAAGGGAATTAAAAAATGAAAATGGAAGAAAGGTAACAAATGGCAGGGAAGTGAAAAAGCTCTGCAAGAATAATTTTTAATTAAAAAATGTTGTCAATGATGGTAGAACCACCACATCTGAGCTCATAAATAGAAGTACCATATTTGTTTACATGGGATGTAGAAATGGTATTAAAGAGAAAAAGATAGGGGGAAACACATGAATTAGACTAAGTGTGCAAAGAAGGAATGCATGCTGGAAATGATTCTAAAGTCTCCAGTGTTTAGCACAGTGCCTGGCACATCATAAATACTTAATTAATACTTCTTCACTTGCCAGACTGACTTTGAAGGATTGATTCACAAGGTATCTGAAGGAGAGGAAGATTCCAAGGGCAAGGGGGGAAATCCCTGACCTTATTAATGCTGAAAAATCATCCTATGTGCCTACATTTTCATTTATGATAAATCTTTATGAGATTCAATTACACTCAGATTAAGGACACCCTCAATGAAGATACTACAAGGAAACAAGTAAGATCTTATCTTACCATTTTTCAGTTGAATGGAAGATATAGAGAATACAAGATTCCGTTGTGCTGATTATTTGTTGATTAAGCAAAATAATTTGATTGGGTAGAGCAAAATGTTCCCTTAAAGACTCTTTTGCAACAAGAGGTATCTCTAAAAATCATTTCTCTGATCATACCTATGGAGCTTGTTCATCAGTGTGTGTATTTGGGACATATAATACAGATGGACAACAAGCTGTGCTCAGAATTAAGACAGGAGAAGAGTGAATGGATTGTCTTTGGGAAATTCCAAAGCACCTTTAGCAATTCAAGCTTCTTTGTGAAATAAAGACATTTTAAAAAAATATTAATGTAATCTTGGGTAGCATTTGGACACACAGAGTTACACTAAGGTCTGACCATGGCAAGATTTTTGGCATTTCAGAAGCCATAAATTAAAGAGGAGTTGTACTTAAAAGTTATAATTGTCCAGGCTATGTCCAGGGACAATGAGGTTGAGGAAGCCACTGAATGAGAAATTCCATTAGGAGTCAGATGAGCAGACAAAATGGAATCTGGAGAGACAGAATAGAGATGGGATAACTACTGGACTCCGCCTTTACTCCTTCTTTCTTCCATCTCATTTAGATATCTGGCATAGACAGCATGAGGCCATAGCAAGGGGCATGTCCAGTTGGTGTTGAACTTCCCCTGGCAGAATCCACTCTCTTTCTGTCCAAAGGGGGAAATTTCTAAATAAAATCTTTTCTGTTCCTTAAAATTACATTTATAATTTCTGTTTAATTAGCTTTATCATGATTGATCATAACTTCCCTCATTTAAGTGCTCCATTATTTGTGTACAGGTTGTTGAAAAAGACAATGGAACAATAACTAGAATATTATAGAAAGAAAAAGAAGAAGACCAAGGTCTGGAGCCTGTTTAAATAGCCAGGATTCTGTAGTGACTGGAAGCTCCTACGTTCTGTGGGAGATATTGATTTTAATATTTTATAAACTCTTCCATTGAGGTAACAAATCACATGAACCCAAACATCATGATTCCTCCCAGACACACACAAAAAAAATTCAAATGGTGGCTTTAGGGGAAGAGCTTAGGTAAGCTGTAGAATTTCTCAGACAAATTCGCTCCCTGTCTCCTACCCCTTTCTCCCTGTTTTTCTCTCCTGGCTGACATGCTAGTCCCATCTGATACCAAGGGAGGCTGAACCATGAAGACATTGCCTGAGGGAAAGTCACTTCCCTTCCCTGGGAACGCTGAAGGAAAGAGTTGGGAAAGGCCCTGTCTATATGAACTGGGGGACATCAAAGAGGAAGTAGCAAATTTTCTTCTAACATAAACAACTCTAATCCTAGACAGTTATGTTAACATTTTTACTATTGATGTTGTGTGTCTTCAAGATATGGAACACCATAGTCTCTGAATCTGTGGACCCTCAACCAGAGAGCCTTAGGAAAGGCAAACTATTTCCAAACCACCAGCCTGTAGGCCTGTAGCCATTACTGAGGGGAAAAACCATTGTGAAGAGGGCCTTGCTACCCACAACTACTGACCAACTGCCTCCAAGAGACAGGTAGACACAGGAACCCTGGGAGCGGCAGCATCCTTCCCTCTTTCTCCCATTCCCCCAGGCAACTAGTCCTCCAGGAAACTAATTCTAGTGGAGAAAGATCCAGTCATCCTAACCAATTCATGGGGTGCTCAAGTCAGCCTAGCTGAAGCAGCAAAGTACCCTGAGAGAAAGACAGGAGGTAGCATGTGCCAGGCAAGTCAAACCATCAGCATCACCTTGACCACCATCTCCTCTCAGACCCTGATGAGAATAGGCCAATACTTTGAATTCAAGAGCCTTGGGAATAGCCAGCCGAGTGCCCTGAGATATGTTGGGAAGCAAACCCTGTGCAGATGCATCCTTGTGATTGCTCCTGCAAATGCTATAGACACAGTTACTAAAGACCCAGAAAGGAAAGTCCTTGGCACCAAAGTCTTGCATTGTCAGGGGGTTCAACATTAGAAACTGATCAGTGGAAATGACATTAAAGAAGCAACATTAACATTTGCTTTTCCATTGTACACTAAAGACCATAGGATTTTCCCAACTGACTTGTAGTTGAAATCTTCCATGTATATTGTCTTCTAAATTAAAATATGACATCCTTGAAAGCAGGGATTGTCTTTTTTTTTTTCTATTTGTATGCCCAGTGCTTAGCAAAGTACTTTGTGCTTAGTACATGCTAAATAAATACTTTGCCCATTCATTCATTCAAGACAATTATCTCACACAGGGCTATGGAAAGGCGCCTGATAGATATGAGCAGGCTACAACATGTATGACCAAACATAGATCTTCAAAGAAGGAAAAAGGAGGAAAAGATTGGGAAACATAACAAAGGAGAAAAAATAGCTAGGAATGTATTGGGGGTGAATGATGACAGGTGGATAGCCTCAATAATTCACTGACATCCTCACAATTACAGGAGAAATCAAGTAAGGCCTCCAGCACATTACTGGGTTGAATGTACCTTGGTGATTTTATGGGAGGACATGAACAATTGTCACACAGGAAAGGTAGGAATGGATGGGTTGTATTTTGCATCACTACCTGGACATCACAGATCCATTTGAGTATAATGTTCATTATTTGGTGTTGTTCGGGGACAACTGCCCTTACTATACCTCTCACTCCTCCATTTTCCCAGTTACAGTTTTCTCAATTGTAAAATGTGGATATTAATAATATCTACCTTCCAGGGTTGTTGTGAGGATTAAATGAGATAATATCTGAAAAGTGATTACCACAATGCCTGGCACACAGTAGGTATTTAATAAATGTTTCTTCCCTTCCATTTAATCCATATAAAATGTCTCTGTGGTACTTGATCAAACACTCAAGTGGAAAAAGAAGTTACAGATTCAGGCAGAATGCAGTTTTTATTTATTTATTTTTGGAGGGGGCAAGGATATTGGAGCTAGTTTATTCCATTGTCACAAGCAAAAGAACCCAGATATGATGCATGTACTTTTCTCCTATTATCTAAGAAATCCAAAGGAACTCATTTTAATGAGATCTCCTGTTATGTCCCTAAAACACTTTAGTCACCTGGGAAATATCAATCAGGAACAGATTATTAGGTTCATACAAAAAATAAATAAAAATCCCTGTGTGCAGCTTTTGACATTCTAAAAACTGAAAAGTACATGTGAACATCTCAGAGAAGGTAGAGATGGAAACACAGTTAGAATATCACAGATAGATGGGCAGTGGAAGTGGAAGGAGGAGCATATGAAGGCAGAGGAAGAAGGGGTCATAATTTTCAAAGGAAAATTATTTTGGAGGCTAGACATTAGTGTGAACTCTGAACCTTTTAAATCCTACCAATTTTTCAAAAAGCTAAGCAAAATTCACTGAATTCTGGAACTCTTAAGGGAATGAGCCAGGGCAAATCAATGTAGCTGGAAGCTGACATGTAATTCTAAATCAAAGGGTTTATAATTTTTTCTTTTTCTGAAGTAACTTGGAGATAGGATTGTCTCAATTTTACAAGGGGGAGGAGAACTTCAAAAAATATCTTTCACTCTTTTAAATGTGAAGGAACCCCCAAGAAACAATATCAAAAACTTCAAAGCATGAGTAGTTGAGAGTGAGGATTGCGGTGAGGATCTATATAACTATATATCTTTTTAAAGACCACGCAATATTAATGAGTCAGTACAGAGAATGATGACAGAATCTAAAGGGAGAAAAAGATGGAGAAAAGCTAGGGGGCACAGTAAGCTTGAGAATAGAGTAGCCAATAACATCAGAAAATATGCCTAGAGGATTCTAGGTATGAAATAAAGGATAGAAATTCTGTTCATATTGTGTTAACCTTTGACACAATTTTTAAAAGTTCTACTATGTATAGAATCCTGTGCTCAGTACTGGAGGAGATGCCAAGATTAAACAAGAATCTCAGTATCCCAGAGTTAGAAGGGACCTCAGAGACCATCACTAGACATATCTAAAAAGATATGTCTTCTATAACAGGCCTAAAATGCTGTTTTCCAGTCTTTATTTGAGGAATTATAGTGAAGGAGAAACATTACTACTTCTACCACCACTATTGCTCCTTCTCCTCCTCCTTTTTCTTCTTCCCCTTCTCCTTCTTCTTTTTCCCCTTCTCCTTCTTCCCTTTCTCCTCCTTATATTCTTCTTCTTCTTCTTCTTCTTCTTCTCCTTCTTCTTCTATTTATATGACGGTTTAAGGTTTGCAAAGCATTTTACAAACAGCACTGAGGTAGGTGTTATTATTATCCCCATTTTACAGATAATAAAATGGAAGCAGACAGAGGTTAAGTGACTTTCCTAGAGTTACACATCTAGTAAATGTCTAAGGCTCTGTTTGACCTCGGGTTTTTCTGACTCCAGGTCCAGTACTCTGTCTATTGCACCTATGTTACCCTGGGCAAATGACTTAACCTTGTTTCCCCTTGGTTTCCTCACCTAAAAAAAATGAGTTAGAGAAGGAAACAGCAAAATGTTCGAGTATTTTTGTGAAGAAAACCCCAAATGGGGTCACAAAGAGTTGGACTCAATTGAAAAATGACTGAATAACAAAAACAAAAAACTGTCTACTACCTCCTAAAGCAGCCTTATTCACTTTTGGAAAGTTCAAATTGTTAGGAATTGTTTTTTTTTATTTTAACTTTATATCAAATCTAAATCTTCCCCTTTTGCAACATGTACCTAATGCTCTAATTTCTGTCCTCTTGATCAGAATAGGTCTCATCCCTCTTCTGAATGAGTCTTCAAATATTTGTGGATGGCTATCATGTTCCCCAACTAAGTCTTTTCTTTTCTAGTCTAAATACTTCCTGAATCTCATAAGGCATGCTCTCTCCTGGATCCTCTTCAGTTGTTTCAACGTCCTTCCTAAAATGTAATACTCAAAAGTGAACACAATACTCCTGATTTGATCTGATCAGAATAGTGTACAATGAGACTATGAGATCCCTACTCTTGAATTTTATGTCACAATGCAGTTTAAGATTACCTTAGCTTTTGGAGAGAGTGATCACATCACAGTGTTTACTCAGATTTAGCTAGCAGTTCACTGAAACCACCAGATTCCTTTTTTTTTTCATGAACTATTATATAACTTCACCTTCCCCATCTCGCACTGTTGGGGCTGATATTTTCAATCCAATTATGGGATGTTACATTTATCCCCATTAAATCACATCTTATTAGATTCAGTCAAACATTCTAGGCTGTCAAGATTTTTTTTTGACCCTAACTCTATCATCCATCATGTTCACGATTACTCCTGGTTTTCTGTCATCTGCAAATTTAAAAAGCATGCCATCTGTGCTTTTATCCAAGTCATTGATAAAAATGCTAAACGGCACAGATTCCTGAAGTGATTTACTAGAGACCTCCTTCTAAGATGACAACAAATCATTAATGAACACCCTTTGGGTTCAGTCATTCAACCAGATCGGAACCATCTAACTGTCTTATCATCTAGTCCCATCTCCAAAGAAAAGATAGCACAAGAAAAAATATGCAGGAAAAACAACAAAATAGTCCCACAAAATAACAAATACTTGGACAAAAGTTAAACATAAAATAAATAAAATTGAAGCAACAAACAAAACCAAAAAATCCCAAGTCTGCGAAAAATTAAGCAAAACAATATAAGAAAGTCATTCTGAATTATCGTACAATAACCACTAAATTAGGGGTGCCCATGGTAGATACTAGAAATAAAATTCTCTGAGTTCAAGGAGTTTAAAAAAGCAGAGACTTGATAAGTCTTTTTCTTTTTGATATAGTTAAATTCTTTTATATAGCAACAAATGACTCTCTAGATGTGTGGGTTTGTGTGTGTGTGTGTGTGTGTGTGTGTGTGTGTGTAGTGCACCTTACTAAAAGACGTGAAATGCAGCTGAGATTGATGTCCACAAGACAGGACAGAAATCCTCAATGTATTCTGATCCAAGGACTATAGGGACTGTGACTTTTTGAAAGGCACAGTCTTTCATTCCTCTTGCCTAAAAAGGAAGGGAGAGATATTTCATAAGAAGTGAGAAAGTTGCTCTGAGGGAGGGGTGAGGATGAGACGTCCTCCACAGAACGACTAAGAAACAGAGGGAGAGTGAGAAAGCAGCCTCAGAGATAGTCTATTGTGACCACTACTGCGGCCACCTGGATCAGGAGAAGATTATTGCTTATATTATTATTCAACATAGTTATGTGGAAACCATATGAATCATGAGGCAGAATGACTCTAGCTCTTCCTATTTGCTAAGAATGAAACTGTCAATGCTCCAAGTTTCCTATCTTTCCCCACTATGGCTCTTGTGCTATACTCTATATTCCAATATATGAACCAATCACCCCACCTTCATTTCTTTAAGACTCTGTATTTGATATGTATTTTCAGAAGAAATTGGTTTCTCAAAGACATCCTTCACTGTGTGCCTGTGAGGATCCCTAGATCCACAGGAATTAAATGCAGATGAGGGTGAGGATATAGTCGGCCAAATATACCGAGGGAAAGAAAGTAATAGACTTTGTCTAATTGCTGGGAATACCATCTGGGGGCTCCAGCTGAACAAAAGAGATGTTATTGATACATATTAATATAGCTCCCCAAAAGCAAATTAATCTGAACTGTCATGAGCCAGCGGTTTTCTGGAAGGAGAAGGTTTGGTAAATGAGTAGATCGTCCCAGTATGACTTTCCATTTGTTTCTTCTGAGACATGTTTAAAGAACTCCATTTCCCCTAAAAGATGTTTACTGATCTGAAGCCTGGCCACAATTTCCTGATGCCTCTACTCTCATATCTCTGCATTTGTAGTAACAACTTATGTAAAGCTGATACAGTGCTTGTGGATATATTCTATAGTCATTTATCCCAAGATACTGGAGAAGAGAGTTCTTCCCTCATTCTGTGGCGGATAAACTGCTACCTCTTTTTGCTCTACTCTTTATAATTCTGATGAATTACCTAGGTGAAAACACTTTCTTCTGCTTCCTCTCCCCACATTCTGATCCTTCTCCAGATTTCAACTCATTTCCCTGTGCCTTATTGTTCTATTGCTGACAAATTGCTCCAAATCCTAGAATTCCTCATATTGCACTTTTCAGCAGGTAGCCTGCCCCCCACCCCGATCCTTTTCAGAAGGGTGGATAGATGCTAGGCAAGTCCAACACTCAGCATGGAGGTCATGACACTTCCACGCTCGCTACAAAAATGCCAAGCTCTCTGTGGTTCACAGAGGGTGGACAACTTCTACTTCCTTTTTTTCAGGTGGTCATGCTGAATCATCAATCAAGAACCTGTGTGAAATTAACCAATCAGAATAAACTCTCTCCATCCTATTGTCAAAGCCCCACCTCTTCCCTTAATAAGCTAAATTTCAGTGAGCCCTGGTCATATGACCTTAGTTTAATGGAGTTACCTCTCCATAGGAATGGAAAGAATATGTTTAACTGTGTACAATATTTTACTCAACATAGAAATCATTAAAGCAAAATAATGCATAATAAAACATCTACTTCATGGCTAAGTATCTACTTCTTCTAGTCCCAGATATATATCCCTCATACACTACATACATAAGTGTCTCCAAATCCAGAAGACCTAGGATTTATTCAGTTCACTACATCAACCCCTGCTAGTAGAAACCTGGCTCGGTCCAAAAGACAAGCTATCCTTGCCCACCTTTTGCAGAGCAGGTTATTCCTTTTCTCATGCTTCAAATATTCTTTAGAGGAGGAGTCTGTCTACTTGTTTCCCTTCTCATCTCTTTCCCCCTCCCTCTGTTGCCATCCTTTTATGATCTTTCCTCCTTGAGTTTCATTTCATCCATACCAACTTATCCAGGTCCTCTTGTTGTAAATTGACAGACTTCAGGTCATTCTTCCTTATTTCTAAAGAATTCCAATGCCTGGCTTACAGATATTCTCTGGGACTAGCTTTGTTTTCATATTTAGAAGCTTCCGATACTTGTTGATGTCCCTTCAAACACCTTTAACTCCCAACTTGTTTACTTAACAAGATCCATATTCTGGAGATTTTGGAGCGGAATTGAACCAGCTCATGAGAGTCCATTGTTAAATTTCCAGCATGAGCACTTCTACCTCAGAAATCAGCAAGTCCTACAAATCAGGGCTTGATTTATTGTTTTGTTGATTGTATGGACTTAAGAAAGTGGTGGAGAAAATGCTAATTAATGGAGATTGAACTTAAAGGTTTGTGGTACATCTATATATTTCCCCAGAGAGTTAGCTGTTAAACATTTATCAGCACACTTGTGCCTCTGTGCATCTTCACTCCACTTCAGTCACCCAGAAGAGGTGGTCATGTTTTGAACTTCACAATTACTGATAAGTGCGATGACAAGCATTTAAAAGCTTACTATGTGCCAGGTACTGTGCTAAATGTGGAGGATATAAATACAGGCAAGGAGAAGGACAATTCCTGCCCTTGATCTTGAACTCTGAAGACCTCTTTTCTGATCATAATCTTCTTCCAATTCTTTCTATCTCACTTCTAAACCTATTTGTCCTCCTGGCGTCCATTTGCTATTTCTCTCTGTTGTCCCAATCCATCAACCCTAATCTGGTCTCACTTCCTCTTCTTTATGGTTTTGATCTTCCAATTGAATAGTTCAACTAGGTACTCTTCTCTCTTGAATTACTTGCTTTTACAATCGTCAACCCTGGGTCACCCGTAATTGGCTTTCTTCACCTCCTAGTCTTATGGTACTGAATGTAGTTGGAGAAAATCACACAAACATACTAACTGGAACCCACTGCAAATTCACATAATCTCAATTAGGTCTTCACTTTAAAAGAAACAATGCTTTTATTTTTCCCCAGTTGACTTCCTATCACCATTCTTTCAGCAACTTTTTCAATCTTTCTTTTCTCAAATCCCTAAAGTCAGCCTCAACTTCTTTTTCCCTGCAGATGTCTCTGACTCCTACTTTGCTGAGGGAAAAAAGTGTGTATATATGTATATACATATACACATACATATATGTATGTGTGTATATATTCATACACATATGTATGTGTGTATGTGTGTATACACACACACACACACACACATATATATATATATATATATATTCCTTTATCTTCCTTCTTCCACTCCTCAAAATCCATCTATGTCTTTACCTACCTCCTCCTTTACTCTAGTCTGTTTGGAAGAAATGACCCTTCTCAGGGGCATCTAGGTGGTGCAGTAGATAGAGCACCAGCCCTGAAGTCAGGAGGACCTGAGTTCAAATCCGGCCTCAGACCAAACACTTGACAGGTACTAGCTGTGTGACCTTGGGCAAGTCACTTAACCCCAATTGCCTCATCAAAAAAAAAAAAAAAAAAAGAAATGACCCTTCTTCTTGTCCAGGCCAACACAATGATTTGGCCTTTGGCCAAGATTTCTCTTTCTTTGTCTCTATACTAGTCCATGAAATCAGAGACTGTGCCATATTGAAACTTGGTATCCATAGCACAATCAATGGGAACTACTCAGTCAATCTGATTTAATTAGATTGTAGTGACTGAATGAAGTAACAGGTTATTTGAAACATTTAAAGAATTTAACTGGATTAATTATAAAGCAATTCCTTCAACTTCTTAAGAGTTAGCTACAATTATGGTTTTTAATATCCAAATGTATAAAAAAATGGTAGCTTTGATTTTAATGTAGTTATAAATAGTAACCATTGAGGTCTATAGGTCTTTTTCAGCAGGTAAATTTTCAATGGTGAAGTTAACTCTCTCTTGCTCTCTCTCTCTCTCTCTCTCTCTCTCTCTCTCTCTCTCTCTTTCTCTCTCTCTCTCTCTCTCTTCCAGGACACAATGTTTCCATCAAGAGAAAGCGGAAGGTACTTATTAGTAGGGTAGAAAGGATTCTATGGCAATTTGTAATTGACTAGCAAGCAGATAGCCTTAAGAACAAGGATTTTAAATGGCAGTATTCTTACAAATTCATATTTATTTTTATTATATTACTACTAGTATTGTGCAAGTTTGAGAATTGACTGAGAATTTATCTTCTCCCCTACAAATCCAACCAAGAAGAGTACCCCAGGGGGAGACATGACAGCTGTCTTCAAGTATTTGAAGGAGTGTCATGTGGAAGAGCAATAAGACCCAGTCTTCTTGGTCCCAAAGAGCAGGCCGAGGAATTGTATATGGAAGGTGTATGGAGGCAAGTTTGGGCTCAATGAAAAGAATAATTTCATGGGTGTACTGGAGCCATCACATTTAATTGAACAATCTCATCAAATTTAAAAACCAGCAGCTTGTAAAAGCTGATTGTTAAATTTTCAGTGTGAGTACTTATACTTCAGAAATTAGAAAGTGCTACAGATCAAGGGTTGATTTATTGTTGTGTTGATTATCTAGACTTAAGAAAGTGATGGAAGAATGTTAATGCATATTAAACTTAAAAGTGTGTCACATGCAGGGGAGCAGCAAAGGGAGGCTAGTTGTTAAACATTTACTTGCACACTGCTGGATACATTCCCAAAAATGAGAACCATGCCAAAGTGGAATGAACTGCCTTGGGAAGGTGATATAAGCTAAATTGGCCCAGTCATACTCTTTGGTCCAGTGATATCACTACTCAGTACAGACCTCAAAAGATATAAAAGGACTCATATGTGTGAAATATTTATAGCAGCACTTCTTGTAGCAGTAAATAATTTAAAACAAAGTGGATGCCTATGATTGAGGGAATGGCTCAACAAATTATGTTATGTGAATATAATGGAATATTATTAGACTATAAAGGATGACTAAAGGGATGGATTCAGAGAAACATAGGAAGACTTGTATGAATTGATGCTGAGTAAAATGAGCAGGACCTGGAGAATGATTTATACTGTGATTCTAACATTGTAAAGGAAAACAGCTCTATTAAACTTAAGAACTTTGATCAATGCAATGACCAGCCACAACCACTACTACAAGAGGCCAGTGAGGAATCATGCTTCCCATCTGTGGACAGAAAGGTGACAGACTAGAGGTAAAGAGTGAGCCAGACTTTTTTGGAATCCAATGGATGGATTTGTTTTACTTTATTATGTTTATTTCTTACAAGGCAGGATGTTTTTATGGGGTTTAGGGGGAGAGGAGAGGTATTTATGGACATAACCGAAAGAAAATAAAGAAAAGACTCAAAGAAAGATTTAAAAAATATATAGGAGAGCAGACAGAAGTTCAGAGGGAGACATAGATTAGAAAGACATTTTTAGAATTATGGTGTTGAATTTGTTATATTCTTAAATATACACAGCAATAAATAATAGAAATTCTTGGTTTGATAGAGTACCCTCTTATTGTATTCTTCTGTATATGTGGAAATGAGCGTGTTTGTTGATGTTTTTCAAATTCATATTAATAAAAAAAGAAAATTAAAAATGACATAGATGTATTATGTATCCATCTCTGGTCTTTTGAAATATGAAACTTTGGCTGAAAAGAATATAGACTCAATATATTCTTTCCTTTTCTTTATATTGAGAGGGTAATGAGGATAGCTATTGCATTCTAGCAAATAATATCCTGCCCTGGGAGTCTGGATATTTAGGTCTTCTTCCTGCCCTTCCTGTATGACCTTGGGTTAATTGCTTGTCCTTACTTCCTTGTCTTTGAAGTAGAGACTTGAAAATACCTACTCATGGAGAACCTCCCAAGGATGTTAGAAGGGTTAATGAGGTTATAGCCATATGCTATTTTGACCTTCCCCAGAAAAGACTCTATACAACTCCAGGGGGAACTTTTGTAAAACAACCAACGTCGGAAAGACTCTATACTGTATTCAGTGACCTACTTGTAAAAGCTACAAGAATATGATAACTTTAGTCATATCCTACTTCTCTAGGCACACAGAAATTCCTGTTTCCAATCAGAATTTTCTAATCTGAAGGAATTTTAAAGGAATAGACATATAGCTCTACCGAAATAGGGATAGGGATAGAGAATAGATCAGTGATATCACTGGTAAAGTGAATTCCCTGGTGAAGAAACTTTCTTTATCAGCAGAGATCACTAGTCTTAGAAAGCTGTCTAGAGTTTTAATGACTTGCCCAGAATGATACGGTGAATAAATGTGAGAGGTGGCACTTGGACAGAGAGCTTAGCTCTAAGGCTAGCTGTCTATCTAAAAAACTTCATCTTATTATACCATAATACTATAATGAGTTACTAAAATAATAGGTAATATTTATATAACAATTCAAAGGTTATAAAACATTTTGCATAAATTATCTCATTTTATCCCTTCAACAATACTGGGATGTAGGTGCTATTATTATTACCATTTTATAGATGAGGAAACTGAGGCAGAGATGGGGTTAAGTGACTTGTACAGGGTCATGTAGCTAGTGAGTGCCTAAGCTGATATTCAAAATCAGGTCTTCTTGACTCGAAGTCTAGTATTTTATTTTTTGTGCCCCCTAGGTGCCTCTCTGTCATTGAGAAACAATGTGGTAGAGTGGTTAGGGAATTGGCCTCAGAGTCAAGAAAACATATGTTTGAGTCTCACCTGTAACACACACTAACAGTGTGATCTGAGTGGGCCATTTAACCTCTTAGTGCCAATGCACCTCTCTAAAGCTGTGAGTTGTTAAATAGTTGCCTTGGTAGAAGGAATCTTCTTAGCAGTGAGTTCCCTAGAGAAATGAAGTCATAGTCCTAAAAGAAATAAAGAAAAAAAGGTTTATAGGACATGCATATGTGTAAGTATAGTTCCTCAGGCTTTCTTCCAAGTTTATCCTCCAGTTTGGCCATAGAAAAGGCCTGAGAGTTCATATAAGTGATGACCTTGCTTCATGTGGGGGAGCCTCAACAACTATCCGAAAAACCTAAAGCCTGGGACACTGAATATTTCCCAGGTACTCCATTCTTCAGAAACTCATTGGAACCTGGGTTGAGAGGGTAGAGGACTATTGTTGGACATTACGCTCATATTGGATAGAAACATTTGTGAGCCAGGCACCAGGGAGGTCTGAAGTGTCCATATCTTCATAAAGAGTCACTCAAGTGGCTAGAGGTGGTAGGAGGTAGGGTCCAGTGGGAGTACATCCTGAGGAAAATCCATTGATTTTAGTGGTGGCTGTTTAGTGGTGGTCACTGACATGGGCCTAGGCCTGGCATATTATGAATATAGCATTTCTATTTAGAAAGTTAGGCTTCTTTGACCTTGTTTAACTTACAGACATAATCTTATTTAACCCACGCACGGATCAACAGGATACAACAAAAGAGAATGTCCCTGATTAGGTGCTCAGGGGATACCACTCTCCAGTAATAAGTAAAGAGCTGCCATTCAAAGGTGTTATATTATTTGGCATATTCAGGAAAACTTCAATAACCTGAGGACCATCAGTTTAAGCAAATATATATTACATAGTTTTATGTTTTTTTTTTTTTTTAAGACTAGATTCCCTAGCTTACTTAGCCTGGAAGTTCAGATGTTACTGATGGATCTGATCCCACTACTGATTGGTACAAGAGCTGTGACTAGCTCTGTTTCTGACTTGGGTTGGTTTGTCCCTCCTTAGTGTCTTAGTGTCTCTCCACTCTTGGGGGATCCCCCATATTAATACTAAACTTAGTGCAGATATCCTACTAGCATAGATAACTGCAGTTCAGGGCTCTGAATCTTGAGAATTCCACTAGCCTCAGTCTCCCCAGTAGCAGGGATTATAGGTGCGTGCCACCACAACTAGCCATATTGTTCAATAGTAACAATATTCATGATTGGGTAAATCAAGGGGTTTTCAATTAGTTTTCCCTACTATAGTGGACTGAGCTGACCAGACTGGTTACCTGGCTCTCTCATTTCTTTCTGGGAAATGGTCTTTATCAAACATTGGTTCTCCCTAAACTTCCTTACCTAGATGGTAGTTCTTTGTCTAATTTGAGCAGAATCCCTAGGGGCAATGGTCACCTAACTTTCTGTTTCTAGAGGACCCATAAATGTTGGAACAATAAATTGTCACTCAGACATTGAATCTTTAATCCTCTTTGGGTGGATGACAAGGACTGAGTGAGTTTGGGTAAGAGGTTTGGCCCCAACTCTGATAGTCTTTAAATTCCATTAGGTTAATGTACAGGGGAGTTGATGGAGATGAAGGAGGCTCTGGCATTGTAGGCATCACTTCCTTTTCTTTTCTCTTTTCTTGATAACCAGGATTCTAAGAGAGTGGACATGAATATCTTTTATATTAGCTCCATATTTTGATAACCAGATCTATCGCTGTTGCCTAGACAAGGCCTCCTGACCCCTGTCAGATCCACTAGAACAAAAGCATAGTGCTCCTGTCCCAAATTCTCCAGGATGTCAAAAAGGCTTTGACCCCTTGAAACTGGGGGTCCTCATCTAATTTTTACAACTTATGAAATTTTCCCCAGTTTAAAAACCCCCACAAACTAATGTTGTCCATAGGTGAGCCAGCTAAAACTTGCTAACAAAAGCAGCAAGAGAGAGATGGCAGCATGTATTAGGCAAATTAAACTAGAGTCATCGCCACTACCACCACCTTGACCATCATCTCCGTTTACACCCTGTACCTAAGAGGCTTAGCAATAGCAGGGTCTCCTCTTTCTTTCCCCTTGCACCAGTAATCATCAGATCTACTTTCTAATCAAGCTTACACAGCTCATAATTGAGGGGAGAAATCATTATGGGGAGGAGGTCCATCTTCCTCATCACCACCACAAACTTCTGACCAATTGCCATCAACAAGGCATTTGACACAGTAGTGCTGGGAATAGCAGAGCACCCCCACACCCAGACCACTGATTCTACTTCCCAGCCATCATCAGGGAAATATCTCCGGTGGAGAAGATGCCGGCCATCCTCATGAATTGCCAATCATCTTCTGTATAGAGGGTAGACAGGCCAACTTAGCTGAAGCACAAGGTACACTTAGAGAGAGACAGGTGGCAGCATGAGTCAGGCAAGTCAAATCACCACCATTATGACCTTGACCACCTTCTCCCTTAAGACTGTTATGGGGACAGCAAGAGATTCTGAACTAAATAGTCCTAGGAATAGCAACATTAAATAATGATATCAAAGAAGATGCATTATTATCTGCTTTGCTGTTGCATACTAAGGACCATGAGATTTTCCCAATTAACTTGCAATTGAAACTTTCCATACGTGGTGTCTCCTCCAGTAGAATGTGACCTCCTCGAGAACAAGGACTATCTTACTTTTTAAATTTGTATTACCATTAATTAGCCCAGTGCTTTGCACATAGTAAGTGCTTGATACATGCTTCATTCATTCTTTCTGAAGATGTTTAGCCAGTAGACAACTTATATCCTTCCCTGAATATCCACTAATTACTTATATTTTTCCATCCCCTGTCAAGGCGTGCTTTGTCAGTTTAATCAGCTATATTCTCCTGGCCTGGGGAAAAGTGGTAGAGTGGGGAGCTGGGGCCAAGATGACCTTGGAGAATAAATTCAGAAAGAGGTACATTCATTTGTGTCTCTGCCTTTCCTCCTCCTCCACCTAATCTTAAGTAGCTATTTCCTGGAGCATCAAGATTAGATTAGGGTTAGTATCTATTGTAGCCTGCAATGTCATCTTCTCTCCAGGTTTTGACTAGTCCCTCACAAGGCCTACCTGCATACCTTCCACCATATGCATGCAAACAACTACTAACACGATCTTACTTAATTTCATTTTAATTAACTCAATGGCCAGCTTTTATTGAAAAGTCTAGGAGCATTCAGGAGTAGTTAGGGAATGGGGAAGCAGTCAATGTTTTGCTTTCTCTTCCACTTTAATTAGTAGTTCCTCTGAGTATCTGAGGGCCAGACTTATCTCATTGATGACATTTGACCTATAAAGCTCACAATTTCTGCTCTACAGAATAACAGGGACTGATTTTCAACAATCTCAATATATAAAGCACCCCATAATTCATTCTCTTCCTGTTGTCATTTTTTTTAGATGCCATAGAAATGAACTCATTGTTAACCAAATCACCAAATTCTGCCATCTATACCAAATGTTCTGGGCCAGGTACATGCTGGTTCCTAAGTGTAAGGCCAGGATTTAATGAGATTGAGTCAAACAGGTCATTAACAAAAAAATGTTTTAATTAGACAATAGCAAGAATATAAATATTTAATGTGCATATACCGTGACAGATATACCTCTTCAGATTCTTCCATTCATGACAAAGAAAACTAGGTCAGTAGCAAAGGTAGCTTATATGAGAATGAGTAATCCACCAATCTGAAGACCTACACTGACTACTTGAAGCTGATTCATTCCCTTTGAGCTCTTGGAACATAAGAATATTAGTCTGGTTGGACCATAAAGGGGCAAAAGGGAATAATGTGTAATAAGACTGGAAAGGTAGCTTGGGGTCAGATTGTGAAAAGCCTTAGATTCCAAAGAGAAGAGTTTATATTTGGGGGCATGGGAGTTTATTGAATTAGGGAAATCATAAAGGCATGCACCTTAGGAAAATTATTTTGGCAGCTGTGTAGATAATGGATTGAAGAGGGAAGAACTTGAAATCAGGGAGAGTGATTAGAAGGCAATTACAAAACTCCAGGAAGGAGATAATGCACTAGGTTTGTGACTTCATGAAAAGGAATGGACATAAGAAATATTGCACAGGCAGAATCTATAGGACATGGCAACTGATTAACTATGAGGTGTGAAGGATAGTGAAGTCTGAAAGTTTGACTGAAATTGTGAACCTGAGTGACTAAAAGGATAGTAACAAAATGAAAAAAAAAATAGGGAAGTAAGGAAAAGGGAAGAGTTTTTGGTTTAGCGTGGTTTAGCCAATCTGCCAACATGGTTTACTGGGCTATGGCCATCGCACATGCTACACATTCTTGGAGCCACAGATGAGAGTTGGATAAAGATGGACACCAAAAGTGGATGAACATCCCTGAAAAGGGGTTGGCAAGCCCTGCCATTAGAAGTGTAGTTATGCACACCATACCAAAGTAAGGTGAAATTGATGAGAATCTGTGTTCTGAGCAAACTAAACTAAAATAATAATGATATTGAGAGCAGAGAGAGATAACATTGTGCAGTGAAGAAAGGATAGGTCTCAGAGCCAAAAAGACCTGGGTTCAAGTCCTGACTAACACATATTAGTTATCTGATCATAGGCTAGTTAGCTAGGTGACACAATGGATAGAATACTGAATCTACAGTCAGGACAACCTAATTTCAAATATGGCCACAGATACTTATCAATGTCTGGACAAGTCATTTAACTGCTGTCTGCCTCAGTTTTCTCATCCATTCATGGGATAGTAATAGAACCTACCTCTCAGGGTGGTTGTAAGGATAAAATGATACCTTTATAAAGTGCTTTTTCAAACCTTAAAGGACTAAATAAATTCTAGCTACTCCTACTCCTACTCCTACTACTACTACTACTACATCTTTTAGTGCTCAGACAACTCTTCGTGACTTAAGTTACAGTTGCCAACCCTTATCCAAAGGAATTTCCAGGAGCAGCTACATGGTGCAGTGGATAGAGCACCAGCTCTGGAGTCAGGAGGACCTGACTTCAAATCCAGCCTTAGACACATAGCACTCACTAGCTGTGTGACTTTGGGCAAGTCACTTAACCTCAACTGCCTCACCAAAAAAATAAAAAAAAAAGAAATTTCCATGCTGATGAATAAGAGAACCTCCTCACTCTGTTTCCCTTGCACTCCCCAAAAAGGAACATTAATATAGCACTTTTTAGTTGGTATCCATTATCTCATTAGATTCTTACAATAATCCTGTGAAGTGTATAGGCAAAGTACACACTGCATTTGCAAATGAAGAAATGGGTTCAGAGAGGTTAGTCATAATAATGATAGTTCAGGTTAATAATATAGTGCTTTACAATTTATAAAATCCTTGCAAGTTTTGTATTGTTTTTCTCATTGGACAGATTCAGGCAACTGAGGCTCAGAGTGTTAGATTGACTTATTCAAGGCCATTCAGTGAGTCAGACTTTCAATTCAATCTCAGTGCTTTCTGCATGGCATGAAGAAGACACTTAGACTTTTGAAGAGGAAGCCACAGCCAGCCCTTAGTGTGCTACTACATACTTGGAGATTTCTCTAGATGCAAAGGATATAGCCCAAACATTCATCTGTGCATAATACCCCTATATGTTGAATGTTGATATGACCTAAGTGTTTAGGAAGTTGCTTTCCACATGGTAATAGAAGGGGCGATGTTTACTTGAGATTGCTATTGTCAGTATCAGAAATATTTTGACTTTGTGGTATTACCCACTATAAAAATATATTTATTTACTGTTGGTATTGCATAGGAATAGGTCACCTCGTCCTCTTTCCCTCTTCCCCCTCCCCCACTCCCAACCCCATGATGTTCATTCTATTAATTTCACTTCGGGAAGGCAGCCAGTTAAAGATAATCCAAAGGTATACAACAAATGTATGAGAAGAGGATTCAGGGATCTTTAGAGTGAGCAGGTGCTGGTTGCAGGCTTACTATAGTAGACATATTAACAACCCCTCTATATTTGCATGATTAATTTGACATTCTCTAGAAATATGAAATGAGAACTGATTTCCAGTTTTGGTAGTGAGTCTAGGTAATTTGCAGAGTGGCTGGAATATGGGTGCTGCAGTGCAGTCTCCTTACAGGGGAACCAGAAGTGAGAACAGTTACATGGTGAAGAGTACAAGGAAATGGTCTAAGGCCCCTCTTATTTAATCACCTGGAAAGATCTGTAAGTAACATGCATGTGGCAGGAGGGGCATCATATACTCTGCTTCTTGTGAAACACTGTGTGCCAGTGATTCTTAAATGAATTTATGACAGCAGAGTAAAACCACATAAAAGTTGTTCGGTCAGGTAAGTTCTGAAAACTGGCTTGCTGAAGCAGTAAACTTGATGAATGATGGCATTTATAGTTGATGAAGGCTCCTTTTATGAATCTCCACTAAGGATGGAAAACTTTAAAAACATACATGGCGAGTAGTTGGGTTTGTAAGCAAAGACGAGTCATTAGAGTTTGAATGTTTCTTAAAAAATACTCATTTCCTGCCACCATCAGATAACTAAGAAAATCCTGACAGTGATCTATAACAACATCACTGGGGGAAAGAGGGTCAGAGCTGTTGTGGTGCAAAGAATTAGGAGGCCTGGACTGATACCTACACTCAGTGTTTTTTGTTTGAAGAACCCTTCAACAACAACAAAAATGTGTTGTGAACCCCTAGGGTAATTTAATATACTGTTCATAATATTCTGCAATTATTTTTTGCTTACGGCACCATTACAGATTTTTTTAGTGTGAACCCCTTGGACCATCATTGTGAAACCCTAAGGGGTTGGCGAATAACTAAATGGGAATCACTGCTGGCATTGCATGGAATATATGAAGTAACCTAAGGGGGAAAAATAATAAAGTGCTTAGAGACTAGCTAAACTCATGAAATGATTTTATTTCAAGTACAGATTTCCCTATCAATTGTCTCATGCACAAATTTGACTCCCATCTACCATTGCCTATTGTGATAGGTTAGCGTAGGGACAGAAAACTTCTGACTCAGAGATTAGATATAGACTTAGGTTTAATTTCATTGGGGGCAAATGGATGAGTAGTGAGAGATTGTATCAATTATGCTTGTGCTTATAAAATGCAACATGGTTTTAAAGTTCTTGAGAAGTTAGAAGACCAAAAGATACAAATACCATAAGATGAAAGCAGAGAACCCTTTTCTGGAAAAATGAGATGTGACACACCTACTTATTCAGAGTCAGAACCTAGGAGCTCTGTTAATGACTACAGAAAGAGAGGAATTTCAATAATGTCCATTCTTTCAAACTCCATGTGGGAAAAATGACACTTTTAATCCTATATTCAATCAATGTTTATACATTTTTGAAAACCTAGACTTTTTTTTTCAGTTTAACAAGGTCCAATTCTTTCAAATAAGAATTTTGTGTTTGAAAGATATAGTAAATAAAAAAATTTTTCTCTAAACATATTAACTGTACTAGCCAGCTTCCCTAAATATTAAATGCATAAGATTTTTTAACAGAATTCTCATATGTGGTAATGAGAAGGAAACAATGCACAAAAGACAATGCAGATTATTTAAAATAGTATGTGCTTTGTAAAGATTATTTTGTCTGTTTATTTTTACTATTTACAGACAATATCTTTAATCCTGAGATAGATTTTTGCTCTTTCACGTTTTGAAAAAAATATTGAAATTGTTATTATTTTTTCAACTATAAGCACATTGAATTGTGTGTACCTCATGATCATTTGGTATGATGGCATAAATTTAAGAAGTCTCCCTATTTTCCTCTACCCTTAATTTCTTTTGGTATTGTTTATCATTCTTCTCCTTCGACAAATAGAAAATTAGAATTAGATAAGGGATCATTATATCCCAATGCACTCTTTTTATATATGAGTTAACTTTGACTCAGAGACATTGTGACTTTGCTGAGAACACAGAACTGGTTAGTCTAGGCTCTTTCAATTGTATGCATTACATATATATGTATATATACATATATATGTATATATATTTGCCTGTATATGCTATCACTGTTTTATCCTTCAGCATCTGTCATTCCATCTTTGTCTTCTCTTTTTGTATCTTTTTAATCTCATTATCTCTCTATTTGTATCTCTTTCCTCCCCTTCCCTTTTCTCTCTATTCCTTAATTGATCATAATAAAGAATACATTTGCATTTGTCCTATTATTGTGGACTATAGTTTGATACTTTGTGTGCGTGTGTGTGCATGTGTGTGTGTGTGTGTGTGTGTGTGTGTGGTGTCGGTTTTCTTAAGAAGAGTAACATTTTTCTAAAATGAGAATAGCACCTACCTCCCAACATTGTTGTCAGGATAAAATGATATATGTAAAAAACTTTGCAAATCTTTTGGAAACCTATATAAATATTGGTTATTATTCTCTGAGACATTATTTTGTTCAGCAAAGGATCAGGTCCAAAATCTTTTGAAAACAAATGATAAGCAAAATGACTCATTATTTGGTGAAACATTTGGCTATATTAAACATTTTGATTTTGGGGTGTTGTATTAGAATTTTTTTTGATGACTTAGTGAAAAGTCTTATTTACTCTTTTGTCAATGATATTGTTTAGACCTTGCTAAACAAGATCTGTAGGCACTTGAGTTCATAAACTATTTGGATTCATATACATTTATTTGTACTCATTTTTATGTGGTGGGAGAATGATCTCTAAGAGTTTCTTGATGTCAGATTAGATGATCTCTAAGATTCCTTTCAGCTTTGACAGTCTATGATTCCATGATTTTTTGGCTTTCATAGCAGGGAGTGGGAGACCATAATGAGAGAACTTGATGATGTAGCACAAAACCTGCGGGAGAGAGCTCCTTATGAATTAAGTTCTTCAGAATTTCATATGATTGAGATCTAGAAGGGACCTCGCAGATTATTAATCTAGTCTAGATCATGTCTTATTTTATAGAGGAGAAAGCTGAGGCTTCTCTATAGAGGAGAAATGAATTGCCCAAAGTTCCCCAGATAGTAAGTAGCCAAGCCAACATTTAAACCTGGGGTCTCAGGTTCTAAATCCAATTGACAACCTTAGCCCCATATTCATCTGTTTTTGTTGTTTACTCGTTTCAGTCGTGTCCAACACTTTGTGACCCCATTTGGGGTTTTCTTGGCAAAGATACTGGAGGAGTTTGTTATTTCCTTCTCCAGTTCATTTTACAGATGAGGAAACTGAGGCAAACTGAGGGAAATGACTTGACCAGGGTCACCCAGCTAGTAAATTCCTGAGGCCAGATTTGGACTTGGGTCTTCCTGACTCTAGGCCTGTTCATCTGTTCATATCAGATCTAAGGCAGGTTGGTCTAGTGCTTTAAGTTCAGAATTGAAATGAGACACTTGTAAACCATCTAATGGTTAACAAAAGGAGGTTTATTTAGTCAGCAAAGACTCCAAGATAATCCATTGCATCCTGGGCCATTGCCAGTCATCTTGAGTTTTTTCTTGCTATTGAACTTTAATGGCTCTGGAAGAGAGAATGAGGCTGATTACTTTGTGCAACTCTGCCTCACTTAAATTCAAATTACATGCAAGTGGAAACATCATCCATGATGTCATTGGTCTTCTTCAAGAATGAAAGACAAACAAACAAACAACAACTTTTTCTCAGTAATTTCTTTATCAATAAATTGTCAGATATTCTCGTAGGTCACATAGAAAAGTCAGCTGGTTCTAATCATTCCACTGAGAGTTAATCTTTTGAATTCCATTGGAGCAATATGTGACATCTGGTAAGGGTTTCCTTCTGGAGTTCCAGGGGGAACATATATACATATACACACAAATACATCTTTGCAGTTATTATATGTGGTATTACATATAATTTTGTCTTTATATAGATGTAACAATATGTAGAAGACAGAGAAACATAAAAACCACTACTTCTGAATTTATCTGTATTGCAGATTATTTATATACAACAACTTCCTTTGCCCTGACAAGACTTGGAATTGCCTTCCTCCAACACAGTACCTTCTCAGGCTCCTGAGTGTTCATGTTAATGAATGAAAGCATAATTGTGTGTTGTATACGAACGATCAACTTTGCATAATTTTGCTCATCATTGCTTCCCTTCCCTCCAGTCCTCATCTCTCATTATTAATGATTAAAAGGTTGGCTATAACATACATCATACTAAAAAACCCCACAACCATTGAGGGCAGTCAACAAATATTTATTAAATACTTATTATGTTCCAGGCATTAAATGAAACTGGAATTGCATCAACTTTAAGGTATTTTAATAATCTTTAAAAAAAATCTGAATTTTTTTCAGAGTAATGATAGAGATAAGAACCATAAGTCATAATGCCTAAAGATCTGACAGACTTAAATGAATTAATTAACTTGGGTTAGGCCAGGAAGTTAGTTGTTTCCATACTTTAAAGTATCTGAACTTTTTTTTTTAATTGGACAGCACTAGTACATTCCAAATATTTGGGAAAAGATTGTAGTGATCCATTTGGTATCAATTGTTCCCCAACAGTCTAGTTAAGGTTAGTCTGTGGCTAATTAAGGTTACATCCTGTAGGAATATAATCTTTGGAAATATATGAAGTATCATCTAACTAAAGATACAATAATCTGTAGTTTTTCTAATAGATCTGTAATGATTGTTATTATATTAAATTGTTACTCAATATTTATTATAGTAATCAGGATTATAATGTAGTCTTTTCTTTTAAGATTTTTAAATACTGGGAGTAAATTCCTTAAGATAACCCTGCTTCTCATTAAAACACGTGGTCCAGGATAAAAATAAATTGAGAAAGATGGACCGTATTCCTTTGTCAGAGTAGTGAAGTAATTTGGAATAGGAGGACCTGGGTTCAAATTCCAGCTCTGTTGCCCATGTAAATTAGGGCAAGTTGCTTAGATTCTGGGTTTGAATTTCCTCATCATTAAAATGAGGGTGTTTGCCTTAGGATCACTTGCAACTTAAAACATATTTTCTTATCATCTATGTAGTCTTCTATATAATTAACTCTTTTAAACTGAGAGAAAGAGAACTGGGAACAGGTTGTGAAATGAGTCATTTAAAAAGAAAAATTCCTGTCTTTGTCTTTAATGTTACTCTTTACAGCCTCGAACATTTTTCAAAACAGAAGAGCGGGTTAAACACCAAGATGGGAGCCCCAAGATGTCTACAATCATCATCATAAGTTTTGATGAGGGTTCATATCAGCCTGCCTTAGGTAAGCATAGAAGCTATAGTAAGAAGTGATGAGAGTATTGATAGCATTGAGATAGGGACTATAAAGGAAAGGGTTCAGCGACTTCTTGTAATGCCTCTAAGGACTCAGACATCATTTCAGACATTTCTTTCAGTGCATTTTAGTTACCTGGGATGCCCATCTTGATGGCTAGCAAGAGACCAGATGTCCCAGTTATTCTCTCTCTGTCCTATAAACCACTACCCACCAGAGTACCCACACACGTTGGGAAGTTGGCTTTCTGTCCCTTTATAATCTTGAGTGGACCTCATCTAAACAAGTCTAACTTACTATACTAGGGCAGCTAGGTGGTACAGTGGATAAAGTGCCAGGCCTGGAGTCAGGAAGACTCATCTTCCTGAGTTCAAATCCAGCTTCAGACACTTATCATCTATGTAACCCTGGGCAAATCACTTAACCCTGTTTGCCCCAGTTTCCTCATCTGTGAAATGATCTGGAGAAGAAAATGACAAACCACTCTAGTATCTTTGCCAAGTAAACCCCAAAGGGGGTCACGAAGAGTTGGACATGACTAAAAAAATGACTGAACAACAACAGCAATTTACCATTGTTGGACAAGGTTTAAATTTATCAGAAGTTATACAGATATCAGAGTGTTCAGTGACTAACTAAGGAAAGAGGTCATTGACAGATTTCTTGATCTAAATATACTCATTGTGAAATCTGAGTAAATCTTAGGCCTTGTCCCATGGGATTATATGATTATGGCAGAAATGTACTATACCTCCTCCCTCCCCTCTAAATCCTGCATGCAATTTCTTCAAAATGTTCTATGTAGGCCATTGGCCCTACCCACCTTCTGGGTTGTCTTTCCTAACCTATTGTTAGGGCTATCATAAATGTCATACCCATGACCAATCAATCTAGAACACCATTCTCTGATCCTAACTTGGAATACTTCCCACATTTCCATGTGTTTACTACATACAGAAATTGCTATACAATGGTACACTTATCCCTCTAAGGAGACAACATACAAACATATTTCTTATAAGCATACAGGATTATAGAAAAAATGTATATCTCTAATTAACCCTACAATTCCCAAAGGAAATGTATTCTTTATAGCTATAGAATGTGATTTAGTACGAGAGCCATGGGCCCAAAGAAAGCTTGGCTCACATTGGAGAAGATAGATTTCTAGGGCTAAGCTCTCTACACCAGGTTTGAAAATTGGGTCTCCTCTCTCCAAGACAATGCATTGAATTTACTATCAGATACACACAATCTACTTTCATGATGCTCCACTGCACTCTGCTATTCTTTTTTTTTGTCTTTCCATGGATAAAATATACCACAATGCAATTGAGTAGACAGGAGCATTTCTATCACCCCATCTATACTGGACACTGCTGAATGGATAAAGAGATTGCTTCATAAATCCTTTTTTACTTTATTGTTCTGTACTCCAGAAACCTATTATTGTCTGCTAGAGGCTTTGATTCTACAACATAACACATCTAACTTGATCATCAAAGTACTCACAAGGATCTGTGATCCCATTAATGTGGACCTTCTCTCCAATGATGCAGATTATGCCCTGTCCATCCCTGCCCATGCTATGTGACTCTTGTCTATGTCCCCACAACAATTCGACATAGGTTATCCACTGAACATGCTATGGGCTTTCCTTATTTCTTCTACATCATGAGCAAACTGCTGGAACACACAAATTATCTCTTAGTTTTCCTTCACTCTTTCCACATGACTCTTCCATTTTAGAAAATTATACAATATTTCAGGGAAAAGTTTGGGGTAATTAAAGAAGTTCTAAAAATGTCCATTGGTAACCCAGCCTAGTCTTCTCTTCTTGTTTAATTCTAAACCATACTAGTCCATTTGCAGGGTTTGTTTAACATTATATGTACACACACACACACAAACACACACACATTTGTTCAAGTTGTTCAGTGTTTGTTCAAGACATACACACACATATATAGAATATGTATCTACATACAATCCATATACATATACATACATTCACACATATGTGTGAAGTCCTCCAGATGCTGTTGTTTGAAGATAACTTTGTGCTGTTTGTGCAAAGCCTTGGAATACTGAAGGTTCTCCTAAGAGAGGTCCTTAAACACTTAAAAGAGTTCATCTTAACCATCCACAAAAGAAAAGCCAAGAAGATAAAGAATGTTTATTATTTAGATTGCACCCTGCAGAAATAAGACAATTTAGCTTGTCAAAAAACTTATTCCTATGTGTCCTGAAGAATCAAGTTTTTTTTTTTTTGCCATTAAAAGTCTATCAAGAATTCTGGGTCATGTGGTCAACAAGATGGAGAAATAGATAATTTCCATAATCCTTATGACCTCTCTCCAACTCCTCCAAAATAAGAATTATGCATGAGAGATGGGACAATTACTAGAATTGTCTCCATGGTTTAAGATACCAAAACCCCTAACAAAGTAACAACCCAATAAATTAATAGCAGAGAAAGCTAATCTCTAATCCCTAAAGCTCTTATTAAATATCTCCTTCCAAATCAGCTCCCATGCTCTGGAAGAACAGCACAACCCAACACAGGGAGCTTGTTTTTTGAATTCTGCTAAAAAATTCCATCACTGATGGTAAAGGATCTGTCAGCTAGCTCTCAACCCCCTGACTTACTACCCCTCACTCTACCATTCTAAAGTGAAAAGAAGCAGAACCTAACTCTGTATCTCCTTTTCTTCCCCTCATCCTGCAATGTGGTATAAGTAGAGGTATGTAAGAAAGCAAAAATGTGCTCTGTCTAGGGCAGCAATATTATTTCTGTACAACAATACTCAGCCATAAAAGTTAAGAATAGAGGGAACTGGAACAATGAATCCATATGTGAGGGGAGGTCCACCAGGCTTGAAGGAAAGGGGGTTGTTATCCAGCTAAGATCTATCCTATCCCTCCAAAAGTAGCTTGAAGGACAGAGACTGAAGCTATTGAAAACAAATTTCTCAGCCTGGAAGGAGACTGAGAAAGTTTTGAGGTCCAGCCCTTGAAGGAACCACTATCAAAGGTAAAGGAGTCAGAAAGTGAAAGATAGGGGGATGTAAGGAAAAAATGCTGAAATTACTAAAAGATTTGAAAAGGGAGAAATTTTCTCTTGTGACTCTTGTCTATGTCCTCATATCAATTCAGCACAGAGTATCCACTGAACATGCTGTGGTGCTTTCCTTATTTCCTCTACATTATGAGGAAACTGTTGATGTTTCAGCAGTTAAGAACCTTGAGCACAAGCAGATAACCTCAGTGGGAGAATATTAATAACAGGAGATAATTTGGCCTCCTGATCATTTAAATGAATCCAAAAATCTATAAATAAATATTGTAAGATCAAGGAAAATGAATCAATACCTGATGAAGCAGAGAACCCTGTGGATTCCTCTCAAAAAGCATGGAAAAACTGGGATGTTTTGGAATGGTTCAAAAGAGATATAAGAATTGGGAAAGTTAAAAAAAAAACAAGAAGTAGAGATCATGTGTGTGTATGTGTGTTTGAGAAGATGTTTCAATGATAGGCCATAATAAATGAAGATGGCATGGTAGAGAGAAAGTACAATGGTCTAGTGGTCTGGGATTAGCTAGATATGTTAGTTTTTGCTTAGTGACTCACAAAGCAAGATAACTCAAACCTAGGTTGGGAGTTACAAAGCTGAGTGCAGGAAGTTCCACAAGACATGTTTTCTAGAAGCCTGGTGATCCAGAGAGTGCAATAGTAGAGTAGATGGCAAGAAAATGGGAAGTTCTGGGTAAGCAAGATCTAGTGGGCTAGTCATTGGATCCATTAATTCACCAATCATGATCTCTTGTCATGGGCAGAAGTTCCAAAACTAAGTAAAATAAGTCCCTAAGGACATGATCTCTGGATATTTAATAGTCCAGAAAATCCAATTCTAACTGAAGTCTTCTGGATTCCAAGTTCAGATTTCCACTCACTAGACCACTTAGCTTTTTCTAAGAGGGAGGAGGGATTTAACTTATTCTGCATTTATTCTCCACAGAGGAGTTTATCAATGGATGAAAATTGTAAAGAATAAGGTAAGAGTTGTCCAGAATAAAAGATCAGAGTCACAGAATCACTGAATGCTAGAAGAGAACAAACCTCTAGTCCAAACCAGACCTTAAAAGATTGATACTAAAACATATCCAACAAGTGATTATTTTGCTTCTGTTAAGACTTCCAATGAGAAGGGACCCACTCCCTCCAGAAGTAGCCTATTTTACCTGGAGATGACTGTCATTGTTTCTAAGTTTTTCCTGACACAAATCTAAATTTTACTTTTTCAAATTTCTATCCTTAAAAATGTGTGGTTACTGACCTGGACAATGTCTGCATGACACCTTTCCCCCTTGAAAATCACATTAACTGTGTGATGAATAATTCTTCTTCTCATTATTCACTTACTGTCATTATATTCCTTTTAGCTGTAGATGAAAAGTTTTCTTAAGCAAATTGAGGTTAAATGAGGGATTTATTTGCGAATAATGTTATTAATGTTATTGCAGGTCAGAAGGTAACTGACAGAAATGGGACAAGAGAGATGAATATGAAAGAATATAGAAGTATTCTAGAAGAAAAAAGAATGGGTGGGAAAAATGGGAAAATGAATTTTCCTAAGAAACATGTGAAATACGGTACCTGCTTATCATTTGAATATCGTTTGAGAGTGATACTAGTATGACTCTGGTTAGAAGCAGTGTGGTATAATAGAAAGAGGTCTGGGACTAGGAAATCAGAAGACTTGAATTCTCTTCTGGCCCTAACATTAACTAATTATGTGACATGGACAAGTAATAGTTTCTCTGAGCTTCAGTTTCCTTATTTATAAAATGGGACTAAGTTTCTTGTCTTGCTTTTGTATCATTCTCTCTCTGTTCACTAGATCAACTCCTATTCTTCCTGAAAGGTTGGGTCCTTAGAGGGTGGTTGACTACTATTCTTGGGAGGATTATAAAGGTAACCCTCAGAGGTGGGGGTTCCAGTACTGCTGCTCACAAACTTCCATCTGGTATGCTTTTTATTATCAATCAACTGGTAGAACTCTACTGGGTTTTAGAAAAGAGATTTATTGAAATGGTTTAGCAAGACCAAAACCTCAAACAAGCATGCTCTTACTTTGCATACACAAGGTCCCTGGGGAGAGTGGGCTTAAACTTAAAATGTGATGGTAGCAAGGGACATATTGTGTTTTTTGTCTGTTTGTTTGTTTTCCCTTTGTGAAGTCATCATGAGGTTCCCTTAGTTGTAGCCCTCTGCTGGGCTCAGTGGATCAGTGTTTTTCAGGAGTCCATAGCAGTGTTTTTCCTCTGTTGCTAGGAGCCACAATTTCTGTAGCTGCCACCATCTTTGGAGGACTGTCTTTTCACCTGGAGAATTTTCCTCTGTTGTTGGCCATTATTGTTCTAGAGTACTCTACTACTGATTCCAGTAGCTGGTGGGACTTCTAATGGCTCTGCTGGACTTTCTGCTTTTCCCCTTCGGTAGCTCACAGCGGTTCTTGCTTCACTCACCATCAGGAAGGAAAAGAAGCAAAAAATCCAAGAGAGGAATGAATAACTCCTTTTGTATGCACATTCAGTTCCAACTCAGCGACTCATGAATTATCTATCTTTCCAGTTTTTCGACCAACCACAAAGTATCGACCTTCAGCCACTCATTCCTTGCCAAATCTCCATGTGATGGCTTGGAACACAGGAGAGAATATTTGGGGATGCTTTATAAAACCCACCAAGAAGGGAAAATCTAAATATGTTCTAAGGACTAAGCCCTCATTGATTAGCCTCCCATTAAGCTTTCCTAGCATGATTTTTGAAGAGCAAATAAGATAATATTTGTGAAATTATTTTATAAATTGTAAAAGGATAAACAAATATACTTATTACTTCAATGAATTATTTGGTGGATTTGATGCTCTATTAGGTTTTTGCTTTCACTTGTGTGAGTAACGTCTTCAAGATGCATATTACAACTCCTCCATGCCTTTTCTCCCTATCTGGTTCTTGTTCTTGCCTTCTGGAAATATAAAAGAGTAGAGCCTAGCAATCCACATTTTCAGAACCAAATGGGTAGGGAAGAATGAATTATGACCATAAAATGACAAGCAATTGGAAGGGTGGCCCTTTGAATTAGTCTGTCAGTACATAAAATGTGGACAGGTGCTGAAGTTGGAAAAAGAACTGAACTGAAATTTGAATAAGAAGAAGTGAATAGGCTTGATTGCAATTGGAAAACTGCATGACAATTTGAATGATCCCAAGCTGCTCCTTGATACAAAAGCCCATGTTTTCCATACCAGTATATTTCTTGTAATGCCACATGGTAGTAAATCATGGAAAACCAAATTTTCCAAAGAATAAAAATTGCAGGTGTTACCTATGTTTGAAGCAGCTTGGGTTATTTCCCTTGAAATTTTCTGCCATTTTGGTGCCTGAGAAAAGTAGATATTCAGGGAGTTGGGATTGAATTGCTTGGTTTTTTTTTCTTTACCATAATGAAAATTGTTTTAGGTTGTTAATGAATGAACAAAAAGCATTTATGAAGTACTCATGTGCCAAACACCATGCAAATTACCAGGATATAAAAAAATAAAATAATTAAAGCAAGGTAGTCTCTGCCAAGGGGTTTCCATACTAATTGCAAGAGAGTAATAGTAGCAAAGAAAGGCATTTTGATTTTAGAAGTCATAGGGATGGTGAATAAAACCACAGAGAATTTGATGGACAGATTTTTTTTCTAGAAAAAACATTTTTATTAATTTGTTGATGGTTCTCAAAACAAAAAACAAAGTGTGAGTATGTGTGTATGTATGTATGTGTGTGTACATATGTGTATTTGTGTGTGTGTGTAAGTGCTGAGAAGAGATTTCAGTGGTAGGGCATAATGCAAGAAGAAGACTGTGGTGGGCAGAAATAATCATAGTCTAATGGACTGGGGTTAGTTAGATATGTTAGTTTTTGCTCGGTGACTCACAAAGCAAGATAGTTTACCCCTAGAGTGGGAGTTATAAAGTTGAATGTAAGATATTCCGAAGGAAATGTTTCTGGAAGTCTAGTGGTCTAGAGTGAAACAGCAGGGTTGTTGTTGTTCAGTCATTTAGGACTCTTTGTGACCCCATTTGGGGTTTTCTTGGCAAAGATACTGGAATGGTTTGCCATTTCCTTTCCCAGCGCATTTTACAGATGAGGAAACTGAGGCCAACAGGGTTAAATGATTTGCCCAGGGTCACACAGCTAGTAAGTATTTGAGGACAGACTTTAACTAAGATCTTCCTGACTCTAGACCCAATGCTGTATCCACTACACCATCTAGTTGCCCAACAGCAGAGTAAATGGCAAGAAATAGAAGTTTGGGGTGAGTAAGGTCTAGTGGGCTCATTAATTCACCAGTCACGACTTCTTGGTACCAGGGCAAGAGTTCTAAGGAAAAGTTCATCAGCATTGTTTTTCAGTTTCATGACAACATGCTTGCCTGGCTTCTCAGCAATGAAAAATGTTGTTGAGTTTTCCCAGTCACCAATGGAGTGAAGCAGGGCTGTGTGCTTGCTCTCATGCTTTTTAACATGATGTTTTCTGCAATATTGTCAGACACCTTCAGTGAGGTTGAAAATGACATCAAGGTCAACTACCACACTGACAGTAAATTATTTATCTTAAAAAGGCTATAATAAGTCAAGACTAAAGAGTTGATGAGTGACTTTTTGGTTGCAGATGATTGGGCACTCAATGCAGTCTCTGAGGCTGAGATGCATCAAATTATGGGTTGATTCTCTGCCACTTGTGCTAATTTTAGCCTAACAATTAACACCAAAAAAGCAGATGTTCTCAAGCAGACGGCACCATACCATCCATACATGGAGCTATTGGTTACAGCAAATGGAGAAATTTTGAATGTTGTAGAGAAGTTTACTTACCTTGGCAGTATACTTTTCGGGGATGTCCACATAGATGATGAGGTTGACACATGCATTGCCAGAGCTAGCTCAGTGTTTGGGAGGTTCTGAATGAAACTGTGGGAGAGAAGAATTATTAGATTACCTATAAAACTGAAGGTCTACAGAGCCATTGTGCTGACCTCATTATTGTATGCCTGTGAAAACTAGATAGTATACCAGCACCATGCCAGGAAACTGAATTGATTCCATTTGAATTGTCTAGGAAGATTTTTGAAGATCACCTGACAGGATAAGGTACTGGACGCTGAGGTCCTTTCTTGAGCTGAACTGCCAAACATTCAGTCTCTATTGCAGAGAGCACAACTCTGATGCCTAAAAGACTATTTTTCAGAGAACTTACACAAGGTAAGTGCTCACACAGAGGTCAGAAGAAGTGATGCAACGACAATCCCAAGGTCTCTCTGAAGAACTTTGGAATCCATTGCATGACATGGGAGACCCTGGCACAGGATCATCCAGCCCACATCAGCATGGCATGCCTACGTCAAAGAAGGCACTGCGCTCTATGAGCAAACAGAAATGCATTAGCTCAAAGGAAACAAGACATACTCAAATGCAGAGATATTTCCTTCCCAAATGGTCATAGGGATTATTTGTGCCTGACCTGTAGTAGATCCTTCTGAGCTTATATTGGTCAGATCAGTTACAATTAGATGCACTGTACATTGACCCCAACATAATGATATCATTTTGGTCCAAAGGACAATAATCAACCTAAAGTGGGAGTTCTAAAACTAAGTAGAATAAATTCCCCAGAACATGGTCTCTGGAGGGTTCAGTAGAAATATTGGAGGCAAGAGAATAGCTGTTAATATCATGTGGCCTCACTTTTAATAATGTTAATCACAATAGCAATAATAATATCTAGCATTTATTTAGCACTTTACATATCTTATGTCATTTGTTCCTCTCAACAACCCTATGAGGTAGGTGCTATCATTATCTCTATTTTGAGCTCAGATATTAAGGGACTTGCCTAGGGTCAAACAGCTAGGAGGTAGAATTTGAAATCCATTAATCCAACTCCAACACTCCATCCATGGCACCAACTAACAATTTCTCTTAAAGACAAAGACAGCTGCCAGCTTTATAGGAATAATGGCAGAAGATTCCCAGAGTAGGAAACTTCCAATAGAATCACAACATGGATGTTGAGCTTGTTACATGGTATTGAGGGCGGGTGGAGATTTCTCTGTCTATTAAGCAGGAGAAACCATTAGACATCCATGAATTAGATCTGGAGGTTCAGGACAAATTTGTCTGAATGTAAAACCTACCACAAGAAGCAAGGCATTTCAGAGTGAAATGCAATGTGGGCAGTGAGATTATAGCATGATTCTGTGGCTTTCTGGGACATAGGGGCAGCATGAGGAATAGGAGAGATGTCAGAGATGTTAAAAAGAACACCTACTGAACATTGGACTTCAGGATTCAACCTGGCATTTGGCCAGGAAGTGGCTGCTGCTTCGTCATTGATGAATGAGGATTACTCCCCTCTGCCCCCGACTATGTGAGGAAATTATTTCCCTTCTATTTGATTTTGTTATTGGGAAGGATGTATGATAATCCTCCTCTGTGAACAGCCTCTAGGCTCATCTGTTATCTTGGTGGAACTGAGGTTTAGAGCATGGCTCTTGACAGGAGCAGCTGCAACCACTGGGGAATGGGGTTTATAGACCTTTACCAGAATAGCTCAGCTCCAGTTCATGGGGTTTGACTGTAGCTTTTATTTTTGGTTTTGTTCAGTAAATGCATTCTAATCTATAATGAGGAGTATGTCACAAAAGGTTAAGGAGACAGTCTTTTTCCAAAATAACACAGATATTGTTTCAAATCATTCTGTGAAAGGGAAAATCACATTCCTCTTTAAATACATATTAGTAACAATCAGATTGATAACAAGTAAAAATGGCTCAACATTCATGTTCCATTCTTGGTATATCTCCTGGGATTTGGCAGCATGTTAATAGCATGGATGGTCTCAGTAATCATACATGATTTTTTTTTCTGATGAATTATTTCTTTATTATGCCTTGTCTATTGTATGATTTTTTAATTTATTTTTCAATTAACAAGCATCTACTCTGTCTCTTTCCCATCTCCTCCCTACTCTGGGGTAGGGGTTAGTAGGAAGTGACAACAAATCCCCAAAATAAATATACGTAGCTAAGGAAAACACATTCCTACAATGACCACATCCAAAAAAGTGTGTCTCAATCTGCATATCTTGTCGGTCACCTCTCTGACATGATGTGAGAAACATGCTATGGGAATTGTGGTTGATTAGAGTTCTTAATTCTTTCAAAATTGTTTGTTTTTAAAATTCTGTTAAAGTAGTAGAAATTCTCCTGGTTTGGCTCACTTCATTCTGTGTCAGTTCAAAATGAGATTCAAAGAGATACCAGCTTCTCCTAGCCTTTCCTCATTTGTATGAACTCCTTATGTCATCATCTTGTGGTGAGATAAGTTTCCCTCTGCCTGTTCTTCCCTGATCCTTCTCTAGTGTATTTCTTAACCCCTTTACTTTCCTTTCTGGTTTTAAGAACATAAAAACATAACAAAAATTACTTCTAGGACCTCTATCTTACATGACTTCCTCTAGCTTGCTATCATCACAATTCCTAGGGGATATTTGGATCATTCCCCCTCCTTATTAGAATGCAAACCCCTCATAATTATAAATTCTTTTCAAATTACTTGCTTGCATTTACATTTTTATATTTTTCTTTACTCTTGTGTTTGTATTTCAAAGGTTCTACTCAGTTATTTTTTTTCCTTCAGTAATGTCTGGAAATCATAAATTTCATTAAAAATCTTTCATTTTTCTGTAGGAGTATAGTCAGTTTTCCTAGGTAACTTTTTCTTGGTTGTAAGTATATTTTTTGCCTTTTGGAATGATCTTATCTTGTGTGACTGTTCATGGTTCCTTGGTACTTGAATTCTTTCTTTCTGGCGGCTTGTAATACTTTTTCTTTGATCAGAAAGCTCTGGATATTGGCTATGATGTTCCTGAAAGTTTTCATTTTGAAGTCTTTAAGGAGATGATGTCTTTTCTATTTTCACTTGCCCTCTGATTCTAAGAGGTCTATATAATTTTCTTTTGTGATTTCTTGATACATGATATCCAAGTTTTTTTTTTTCTTTTTTTGGTAGTGACTTTCAGGTAGTCTATGATTCTTAAATTATCTCTCCTTGATCTATTTCCCATTAGTTGTTTTTGATAAAAGACACCTTACATTTTCTGTTTTTCAGTCTTTTGACTTTTTAAAAATATTTCTTGTCTAATCTAGTCATTGACTTTTGTTTGATCTATTTTAATTATAAATAAGTATGTTACTTGGGTAAAGTTTTGTACCTTTGTGCTGATCTCTTAATTCTTTTTCTATATCTCTCTTTCATAACTCTCATTTGTTTTCTAGTTCTTTCTTCTATTGCTTTTATTTTATTTACAATGCCATTTTAAACTTTTATGTAATGTTTCCTAGGGGTACTAATTCATCTTGTGGGTAAGCATTGTTCATCTTTGAGGTTTTCTTATAGGTGTTCTTAGAGTTATTTTTCTCTTCTCTGTTTGTGTCTTGGGTATCCCTGGCCTTATAATAGTTCTTTACATGTTTTATTTATTTATTTATTTTTGTTTAGTCATTCATCTAGTGATCTGTTCTGAGAAACCCAGAGTTGCTGGCTTAGCTAGGAGCAGAATCTACAATCCTGGGAGAGATTCACCTGTGCTTCTTTCCTGGACAATCTACGAGTTCAAGCTTTTCTCTGGATGACCCAACTTTGGGGGCTCTGGGTGTTGAGTCTGTACGTCTGGCTCTTTAAGAGACCTCTAGCCAGCACTGTTACAATTAGGGTAGGGTATACCACTTAAGAACTGCATAAAAGTGCTGAAAAGTCCTAAATCCTTCTCAACTTTCTCTTCCTGTCTCTGCTTGAGCTGAGGTACTGCATAGAACAACAGCTATTATTATTATTATTTGCTAGCCCTCTTAACCTGTTTGTTCATTTGCTGTTTTCAAAGCTACATTAAAGCCAACTTCCTCTAGATAAAGAAAAAAAAATCAATCTACATTGCTACTGAATATGTACATATATGTATGCATATACATATATGTGTGTGTATGTATATACTGCATACAGAGAATACTTTTGTAGAGAAGGCAGGGGCTAATTTGAATACATAGAATTATAATCAGCACTGGGAGACTATACCTTGGTCCAGTAGTTTTATTTTTTTCACCCTCATCTCGGCCTGGGGGTTTATGCACTATACACTGATGCTGTATTCGTACTACAAGCTCCTTTAATGATCAGAGAAAGGAATCTATGTGGATATGAAGACCATTATTTTGTCCATTGGCTAAAAAGCAAACTCATTCTGATAAAGTGTGGCTGATCTGGCAAAGATACCTTTAGTCAACTAAGCCCTTATGGGAAGGATAGGGGTGGGTAGAGAGAGAATTCATACCAATGGGCCTGCCCAATGGGAGAGACAGGCATGGTCTGGGAGGATTAACTTCTCTTCTTTTTATTTGGGAAGAGGAAAAAAAAATCCTCTTCAGCTGAACTCTGCCCTTCGCAGTGACACTGACTAGCTACAGCTATAAAATCAGGGAACTGGACTAAGGAATTGCAAGGTATCCTTATAACTCTAAAGTCTCTGCTGGTATAAATGGGCAAGAGTAGAAACTGTGGATGGATTTGCTGTCCTGGGTTGGGTGTGCATGTGTTAAAATTTAAACCTGAAAAAGTCAGATTTAGGTTTAAGTTGTGCTAGATAGAATCTGTGGCAAAGCTGTAATTTATATCTCTACATAGTGCTTTTAACTCAAAATTCCTTCCTGTGAAGTGGTTTTCACATTGTTCAGGGACTTTGGAAGATCTGATAGTGACTGGTATGTACACAGGTCTTTGAATTTCACAAAGTACTTCATATGGGTGGTACAATGGGCACAGGGCCAGGAGTCATGAAGACCTGAGTTCACATTTGGCCTCAGACACTAGCTGTTTGTGACCCTGAGCAAGTCATCTATTTGCCTCAGTTTCCTTATCTATAAAATGGAGATAATTATAATAATACCTACTTCTTTACGTTGTGGGGAGAATCAAATGAGATAATCATTGTAAACTTCTTAGCACAGTGCCTGGCACGTAGTAAATTTCAAAATTAAAGTATTAGCTATTCTTAGCTATTATATACATTATCTCAACAGAAAAGAAGGTAGTACAGATATTATTGTGTAGCATGAGTGTGGGAAAGGTCAGTGGGAAGACTAGTGTCAAGAACAGACTTCAAAGAACCCCAGTTTCTTGGGTATTCGATTATAGAATTATCAAAAAGTAACATGGAACATCTTTGGTTTGAGGTTGTCTTGGACATTTTGGTCATGAGTTACAAGTAGTTTAGTTCTTATGATTCTGTAAAACAAAATATCTGTTTGGAACAAGATGATTTCATCTAGAGATGATATGGAAAGGATGCTGGTCTGGGAAAAGAGGTGGGATTAGATCACCAATTAGGTCCCTTATAACTCTAAGAGTCAGCACATACCACAATGCCTTGCATATATTAGGTACTTAATGTTGTTGTTCAATCATTTTCAATTGTGTTTGACTCTTCTGTCAACTTCTCCTTGACTCTTGGGGTTTTCTTGGCAGAGATATTGGAATGGTTTGCCATTTTCTTCTTCAGTTCAGATGAGCAAACTGAGGTAAATAGGATTAAGTGACTTGCCCAGGATCACACAGTTAGGGATTGTCTGAGGCAAGGTTTGAACTCAGGAAGATGGGTCTTCCTTGCTCCAGGCTAGCTGCTAGCTGTCACATAGTAGCCCCACCCACTTAATAATGAATGTTTATTGAACTGATTCAATATGAAGTTATTTCCTGCACAATATTGTGATATTAGTTCAACTGTTCAGGAAAGTGTCTTTTGGAGTCCATATATGCATAGACCTGGGGGTAGCAGTGCTGCCCTATATCCCAGAAGCAGGTTAAGGCAATTCCCAAGATGCTAAGCCAACATTAAAAAAATAAACACAGACACATGTACATATACACACTCCTTCGCAGTGATTGTAGTTCATCTTTCTTCCACTTTCAGAAAAAGCTCCAACAAGGCAGTTTAGTCCACAGACTTGAGGACATACTGTCTTTTGGTCTCTGAGCTGGAAAGAACCTCAGTTCAACCTTAGATGAACTTTGAGGTCTGTGACCTGTTTCTTTAATAGCAAAACCCTTACTAGCTCAAAATGTGCAAGTATTCATTTTTATTGGCAGCTAGGTGGTGAAGTGGACCTGGAGTCAGGAGGACCAGAGTTCGAATAGAGCCTCAGATACTTACTAGCTGAATGACCTTGGGCAAATCGATTAAACCTTGGTCTACCTCAGTTTCTTCATCTGTAAAATGAGTACAATAATAGCACCTATCTCACATGGTGATTGTGAAGATCAAATGAAGTATCATTTGTAAAATACTTTGCAAATCTTAAAGTACTATAGAAAAGATAACAATTATTATTATTATTATTATTATTACTACTACTACTGCTGCTACTAGCAGTAGTATCTGATTCTTGAACTTGAATTATAAGATTTTTACTAATGCCTCTAAATAAAGGAGTAAACCACCCAAAGAATTTCAGATACTATGCTCTTGTTTCTACAATATTCCAGTCTTGCCAGTTGGTCACAGGAAGAAAGGGCTACAAAATGTACCCTTGTTTAACCAGAAGAGAGAGGGATATGTAATCATTTTTATTTCCTCAGATTTAGGCAGAATAAATCTGTGGAGGATGCTTTTTTGTGGGGAAAAATAAGTTTTTGTTGCATGGTGGGGCATGCTAGGGGTTGCAGTGGATAGAGAACCAGGGCTAGAGTCAGGAAGATTTGAGTTCAAATCTAGCTTCAGACACTTACAGTGTGACACTGAGTGAGTTATTTAATCTCTGCTTGCCTTGGTTTCCTCAAATGTAAAATGGTGATAATAATAAAGAGAATATTTGTAAAGTGCTTAGCACAATGCTTGGCACATAGTAGGTGCTACATAAATGCTTATTTTCTCCCCTCCCCTACCCCTACTTCTCTTATTCCCTACTCTTTCTTCCTTTCCTCTGGTGGTTGTGTGAGAAATCTAAAGTAACAGAGATGTTCATTAGAAAATCTGATTTACTTGTCTAAGACTATACCATAAAGTCCTAGTTTAAATTTCATTTTATGACTATGGCCTCCAAGTTTTAAAATACAGCCTTTTGATTACTTCATGGTTGTAAAGCATGACTCTCTTTTTGCTCTGTGGCAGTGAACAATTTATGGTGTCTGCTAAATGAACAATACTTACCACGTGCCATCAAACAAGATACAGGCATATTTCACTGTCTTTATAGTGCCGTAGATTGCTAGAGAACATATACATCCTCTTAATGATTTCACAACATGACATTAGATTTCTCTAAAGCACAAATCTGCAACAATTTGACGAATGTCTTGTCTCTTTATCCCAATATTTGATATTACCTTCTATGGTCATTTTGGATGTGTTCTTTGAAAGGACAAAGGCTATTTTCTCAATATGTTACTGTCATTAAATAGATCTTCTATGAACTTACTTTAAAATCTAGAAAATATGTGACATCTTGGATCATGCCATAACACATTCATGTTAAAGACATATGATGATGAAGATGATAAGGTTGGTGGTGGTAATGATTATAGCGATGATGTAGCAAAATGTGAGCTGGACTTAGAGGACCTGCATCCAAATCCTGGCTCTACCACAGACCTGTGTGATCTTGGACAAGTCACTTAACCCCTTTGGGACTCAGTTTCCTCAACTGTAAAATGAAAGGTTCAGACTAGATAGCCTCAGATGTCTCTTCTATCTCAAAATATATGATCCTCTGATCATTCTATGGAATTCCACTATTCCTTACAAGCTAATTTTTTTAACCTAGAGAAATCTCTGCTCTGGGCCTCAGGTCTTCTCATGGGTGACTACCTCATGAAAGTACTATTTCAGGAAGGGCCCTAGTCATGCCTTGTCTCACTCAGGTCTCTATTATTCTCTGACCTTTCCTTCCTATTTCTTACCAGCTGCCTTCCCACTCTTGAAAAAACCTCCACTCTGTAGCTAACAAACAGGGCTGCCATTTCAGGAGGGTCCCAGCCATGCCTCCACTTACTCTCCGGCCTTCTTTTCTTCTCCCTCACCAGAAGTCTTTACCTGAGGCCTCTTCTAGCTCTTTAGCTCTTTACCCAGCCTCTTCCAGCTCCCTTTTTGTGTTATCTTCTCCCAGTAGAATATAAATTCCTTGACGGTAGAGACTCAGTCTCTATATCCTTCCCATTTAGTGCAGTGGCTGGCACATAGTAAATGCATAATAAATGCGTCATTGACTTCTCTCTCTTCTTCCCTCTCTCCCTCCCTATTTACTTATCTAACTACCTACTTACCTACCACATGTGGTGTATGTATTTATGTGTGTATGTGTACATATACAACGACAGCTAGGTGGTGCAGTGAGTAGAGTGCCAGGCCTGGAGTCAGGAAGACCTAGGTTCAAATCTGGCCTTAGACATTTACTAGCTGTGTGATGCTGTCATTTAACCCTGTTTGCCTTGGTTTCCTCATCTGTAAAATGAACTGGAGAAGGAAATGACAAAAGAATATTTTTGCCAAGAAAATCCTAAACTGGGTCACCAACAGTCAGACATGACTGAACAACAACAAAATGTATGTATGCATGTATTGGCTATTTGATGATAATATTTTTTAAGTGTATAATGCTTCACAGTTTATATATAGATACATCTAATTTGGCCCCAACAACCACACAAGGTTAATAATGCAAATAATAATATCCACAGCTTATAGATGAAGCAGATTTGGAGACTAAAGTTACCCAGCTAATAAATGGCAAAGCCAGGATTCTAATGCAGGTCTTATGATTTCATGTGCAACTAGATCATTTTACTTTATTTCTCAATAAGAAAAAAAAAGAAAAAAAAGGAATAAAACATACAAATCCAAACCCAAAAACGTTGGTTCTGTTAACTTGAAGGTACCTCTCTCTATTGCATTCATTAACATAATCATTTTGCTTACAGTTTGCTATCAGCTTCATTCTTGCTCTACTGAATTTCTAGCTTGATTCATATGTGTTTGACTCTAGTATCTTACCTGCATTTGGTAGATAAAATATTAGATAACAAATGTTCTTTCTGATGAGGAAACATGTAGCAGAATGTATCCCCTTATGAATAAGATAAAAATTCAGATTTTTCAAATTATAGATAACCTTCACATAACCTACATGCAGTGGTGAATGGATTCTTAATCTTCTTTTAGTTTTTTCATCCATACCAAAATAGAAAATGAATGGCTCTCTATCTTTGAATATAAAATAATTCTCTCTGTTCAAACACAAGCACCCCTAACAAGTATATTTTGTTTCACATTGGAGAAATTTGGATTTACTTGTCAAAATCATGCCTACACTAACAGGTGAAATGATTTTTTTCCTCCTGACTGTGGCAAAGGTGTTTTGACCAAGAAAGGGTAAAATCATATTTACTGAACTGCTATTTCTCACTGCTGTTATCTCCCTGCCTTCCTGCTCCTGCCACTGGTGCCCAGAGCATGCATTAGGTTAGACAAAACTATGACTATAACCTCCTCATTTTTTTTCCAGGATCCATCTATCCACCAATGCTCACACTCTTTCTCTCCTTTCTTTTTCCTTTCTAATCACTAATCCTGCATCTTATTCCAAGTAGATCCTTTCTCTGTAAATTTATTTCTGATAAGGAATCCTGGCTAACACTAGCTAGGGGACCTTATGCAAGTTTCTTTGTCTATAAAATAGAAATAATGGCAATTACATTATTTTTTTCATATGGTGATAGTGAAGAAAATTAATAAGGATCAGTATAAATATTGGGTGTGGTGGTGCACACCGGTAATCTCAGCTTCTAGGGAAGCCAAAGCATGTGGATCTTTTAAGATCAGGAGGTCTGATGAGGCAGTGGGCTCTGCTCCTCAAGTGTGCACACTAACTTCAGAACTGATATGGTGAGCTCCCGGGAGAGGAGGGCCGCCAGATTGTAGTGGGATCAGACCTGTGAGCAGCCATTGCACGTCCAGCCTGGGTGAGATGAGGGGATAGAGTGTGTGTGTGTGTGTGTGTGTGTGTGTGTGTGTGTATACACATATATACACACGTATGTATACATATACTATATATGTGTGTACATGTGTGTATGTATACATGTACATATATGTATGTGTGGCATTATAATAATGGAGTTAATCTTCCTAGTCTATTTGCATTTTGATAGGAGACTAATGAAGACTAAGAGACTTTTGATACAAAAGAGTGAGTTTCTAATGGTAGAATTTCAGACTCTGAAGGAAATACATTAGATGTATGAAAGAGACCTTTCAGATTATTTCATGTCAATCAGTCAATGAATATTTGTCAAGTCTCTACTGTGTGTTAGGCACTGTGCTAAGCACTAAGGATACATAGGGAAGCAAAAAAACATTCTCTGTCCTCTAGGAGTTACAAACTAATGGAAGAGACAACATGCAAACTATGTACAAACAAGATATGTAAAGAATAAATAGGAAATAATCAATAGAGGGAAGGCACTAGAATTAACAGAGTGAGTTATAGTATTTGGAGAAAGAAAACTGTGATTTGGGGAATAGGTTATTATTATTATTTTTAATGAGACCCAGGGTAGATCAGTGACATAATATATTACATCTCAAACTAGTAGCCAAAATTCCTTCCTTCCTTTCTTTCTTTCTTTCTTTCTTTCTTTCTTTCTTTCTTTCTTTCTT
>NW_020954585.1:26385946-26422726 GCF_900497805.2 Vombatus ursinus
TCTTTCTTTCTTTCTTTCTTTCTTTCTTTCTTTCTTTCTTTCTTTCTCTGTCTTGGGAGCATTAGAATTAGGAATGCTCCTCTTCTTGAATTCAAATCTGGCCTCAGGGGGCAGCTAGGTGGCGCAGTGGATAGAGCACTGGCCCTGAAGTCAGGAGGACTTGAGTTCAAATCTGGTCTCAGACCAAACACTTGACACTTACTAGCTGTGTGACCCTGGGCAAGTCACTTAACCCCAATTGCCCCCCCCTCCAAAAAAAAAAAAGAAAAAAAAAATCTGGCCTCAGATATCTACTGGCTGTGTGATCCTGGGCCCTGCTGGTTGGGAGTGAATGTAAATAGTAACTGTTTCTCTTTTGAAAAGTAGCCCTGAGGGACTTCCCCTTCCAGTTTGATTTTTTTTTTTTTATTAAAAGGATCATCCCTTGACTCACTTCTTAAAGAAGCCTATTCGCTGAATGGGCATTGCCTCACTCAAAGTGAGAACTTGAAAAGACCTTGGCTTAAAAAAGTCAAGATCTCCCACTGCATCCTAGGCCATCTCCAGTCATCCTGATCTATATCTGCCCACTGGCCGTAGATGACTCTGGAGAAGAAAGTGAAGCTGATGACTTTGCATAGCCCTCCCTCACTCAAATCCATCATGTCATCATCTCCCTGATGTCATGGTCCTCTTTGAGAACAAAGGACAAGCCATATACAATGACCTGGGCAAGTCACTTAACCCTGTTTGCCTCGGTTCCTCATCTATAAAATGAACTGAAGAAGGAAATAGCAAACCACTCCTGTATTTTTGCCAAGAAAACCTCCAAATGGGGTTGTGAAGAATTGGACACTATTGATATGACTGAACAACAACAACTATAATTAAGAAAGTTTAGAACAGACTTGAGGCAACTAGGTGGAGAAGTAGAGTACTGGGCTTGGGGTCAGGAAAATCTGAGTTCAGATATGGCCTCAGATACTTACCAACCACTAGACCTGGGACTGGCCTTGCTTTGCTTTGCTTTGCCTTCTCTTCCCATAGAAGGGAGGATTTTATCTAGGACTTGAAGGAAGTCAGGGAAGCCAAGAGGCAGAAATAAGGAGGGATAACCTTCTAACCAAGGGAGATAGCACGTGAAAATGCCTAGAGTCAAAAAGTCAGTGTCTTGTTTGAAGAATAGCAAGGAGGCCAGTGTTATTGGATTGAAGAATGGAAGGTAGGGGTGAAAGATGTAGGAAAACAGGAAATGGGGTGGGGGGGCTAAGTCATGAAAGGCTCTAAGTAACAGGATTTATATTTTATCTGAGAGGTAATAGGGAGCCACGGGCTTCTAATGAGTGTTAGAGGTTGGAGGATGACCTGGCTGGATCTGCGGATAGATTGAAGTGGGGAGAGACTTAGGTTAAGCAGATCAACCTGCAGGCTATTGTAATAATCTAGGTGTGAGATGACAGGCTACACAGGGGTTGGAGGGGAGTGGCAGTGTCAGAAGAGAGAAGAGGGCTGTATACTCTGTAAGTTGCTGCTATTACTGCTTCACAGTCTTGTTCTCAACTTGTGCCTTGCATGAGAATTGGGAAAAGGAGATTTTAAAAATATACTTTGGGAGCAGGGAGGGGAGTTATGAACTAAACTTAAACTTAGCTTAGTCCATCAGGTTCAGTATTTAAAAAAAATTCAATAGGCACTTGTGGACCATAAAATCCAATTAAAAAGTACTTTAATAATTAAGCATTAAAAACACATAATCCAAGAATAAAAGGGATATAAAATACAAATCCCCTCCACAGTCACTGGATGAGGAACTTAAGAAAGCAGTTCAGGCTGTTGGAGCTCAGGAAAAGACCCTGTCAGCTCCATGCTTGCTTCCCACCCAAGTCTAATCCTTTTATGGTTCAAGCTGCCAGGTGAATAGAGCCCTGGATTGTAGGACTGAGCTAAGGGACAAGGTGGAAGACCAGACTCCTGCTACAGAAGCAGAAAAATTGCCCTTATCACAAATGTAGCAAAAGCCCACCATGGCCCTACTTCTGAATACATGAAGTGTGTAAGGTGACATTGCTCCACTTCTAATACATTGAGCACTCAGTCCTTTGGGGACTTGCTGTGAGAAGAATAGATCATGTGTCAAATAGGCTTCAGAAAAGACCCAGGCACGTGCTTTTACACTTTAACATCGCAGCTCTTCCTAACTTCTCTGACCCAGTTATTAGGGGAATAAAAAAGAGAGAGAGAGTTTTAATAATGGTACAGAAAGGGACAGATTCTCCCTCCCCCCTTTCCACCCCCTTCCCCCATTCACATTGAAGCCCACTTGCAGAACCAATATATATATATATATATAACCTAACCAATATATGTATATATATCCTAACAAAGATCTAAAAGGATACCTGATAGAATAATGGTCAAGGAGACCAAAGAAAAACAGCAGTAAGCTCCTCGTTCTAGTTCAAGATTTAAACAAAAAGATAGCCAGGAGCCTGTGGGCCTTGAGAGAAAAGTCAGGCCAGGGAAGGCAGAAGCCACCTTTAGGTAAAAGGCCTGAGGCCTGTAAGGGCTGCTGAAGTAGGGATATACCAGGGTGGGGCCTGAGCTGAGCCCTGGGGTACTGAAGCCAGGGTGGACTCTGGTACTTGGGTCCTAAAACCATCAAGATATCATTTCTGATTTATCAGAGTAACTGTAGGGTCCTACAGTCTTCAGAGCACTTGGAAAAATGGTAAAGATACAAGGTCAACTCAGTGACTGGGGTGTCACAGTTGGAGGGACTTGTAATAGCCTTGGGATGAGAATAATCTCCAATATAATGTGGACTTTAATGATAAAATGATGATGACAAATAGCATTTATATTACTTTAAGGTTTGCAAAGGCTTTTTATTTTCTCATTGATTCTCATAACAACCACGTGAAAAAAGTGATATTTTTATTTCATTTTTCAGGTGAGAAAACTAAGACTGAGTGAAGCTAAATAATTTACCTGAGGTTATGCAATAAAGTAAGTTTCTGAGGCATGATTTGAACTCAGGTTTTCCTCATTTTAAGTCTAAGTACTCTATCCACTATGCCACCAAGCCACCTCAACATCTGACTAGGACCTGTCCATTAGAAGATATAATAAACAACCAACTGAGGATTATTTAAGGAGATGTAAATAGAGATAGATTAAGGCCATCTTTACATTGGACCCCCAGGAGAAGAAGCCAAAGAGAATGGCAGAAGGTGGGGCTTGGTCCTAGCCACCCATCCTGAATTGTAGCAGGAGTGGCCCCTAGACTATAGACGGTACAGGGTGAAACAAGGCCTGACAAATCTATCCAAGGGTACAGGAGGTGAAAGACCTTGACTGTAGCACAAAGTGTCTGTCAAGAAACTGAGGTTTGACACATAAACAAAAAGAAGAAATTACTGAACACAATGAAGGAATACAATGGGTTGAGAAGACCATGAGATAAAGACAGAAGAGAATAACTCCCCAGCAAGTAGAAGTAGAGCCTAAGGAGTGAAAATGGTGGCTGGGCCACAAGGCCTCCAAGTATGGCAAGAAGAAATGAAGCAAGACATAAAAAAATGGAATTTGAACTAAAATTAGAGCTATTGAAGGGGGGGGGGATGGAATAATAATTTGTTTAGAGCAATGTTGGAAATTTATAACTAAGTAGTTACTTCCTGAAAAATTGAACAGAGAAAATAAAACTTAATTATTCTATAATTCAACAAGAAATATTACAATAAAGTTTAAAAAAACTAAATATAAGAATAATATACTTATATGTTCTCTCAGACACTTATTGTATGAACATGAGCAAGTCACTTATCCTCCATTTGCTTCAGTTTCCTCAATTATAAAATGGGGATAATAATAGTACTTACCTCCCAGGATTGTTATGAGGATCAAATGAGCTAATAAATTGTAAAGTGGTTAACACAGTGCCTGGCACGTAGTAAGTGCTGGATAAATGTTAGCTATAATTATCCTTCTTCTTTGTAAAGAGAGGAGCAGGGGGCAAAGGGAGGAATAAGTAAGAGGATACCTACAGAGACACATAAACTAACACTCATTGCTATGAATGTAAATGGAGTAAATTCATCCATAAAATTCAGGAGGATAGCAGAATTGTTTAGAAAACAGAATTCAACAATCTGTTGTTTTCAAGAAACACACTTGAAAGACAAAACTCATAAAGAGTTAAAATGAGTGATTGTAATAGAATATTATATTTCAGGTCATATCAAAAAAGCAAGGGTGGAAATCATTATTTCAGCTAAGGGATGAGAAAAAGAAGTAGACATGGTTAAAGGGAATAAGCAGAAAAAGTACAATATGTTTAAAGGCACCATAGATGACAAAATTGTGTCAATGCTTAACACGCATGCCCTAAGAGACAAAGCTTTAAGGAAAAGCCAATCATTTCAGGGGGAAAAAATAGACAGCATGTTATTAGTTGGGGCCCTTACCTTACCACTTTCAGACCTAAAAAAAAAAATATAAACATGAAATTTAATGACATAAATAGAAGTTTAGAAAAGTGAGATATGATAGATCTCTGACTATTACTAAATGGGAATTGCATGGCACCTTTATAAACTCTGAATATGTCTTAGGAAATACGAATCTCAAAAAATTAATTCAGAGAAACAGAACTATTAAATACATCTTTTATTGAAAGCAATGTCATACAAACTTTAATCAATGAAGTATATTTGAGGAAGGTATTCAAACTTTAATGAAGAGAAAATAATTTAAAACTAATGAATATTTAGGTCAAATAACAAATAATAGAAACACTAGATAACTTCATCCAAGAAAATTATAATGAGTCATCACGCCAACAAATCAACAGAAAACACTTAAACACAAAAATAGGAATTTTTTTTTTTGGTGAGGAAATCGGGGTCAAGTGACTTGCCCACGGTCACACAGCTAGTAAGTGACATGTGTCTGAGACTTCATTTGAACTCATGTTCTCCTGACTTCAAGGCCAGAGTTCGATCCACTGTGCCACCTAGCTGCCCCTAAAAATAGGAATTTTAAAAATCAATGAAGAAAGTAAACAAAATTTTAACAAGATGAAATGATAAAACTAGGAACTTTGTTTTAAACTAACACAATGGATAGTTTATTAATTTATTTTTTTAAAGAGAAGAAAATTAAATTTCCAAAATCAAAAGTGGAAAAGAAGAATTCACAAGAGTTGAAAAGGAAATAAAGGAAAATATTTGAAATAATTTTGCCCAATTATTTGGAAAGAAAACTGAGAATTTAAATAATGTCAGTGAATGTTACAAAAATGTAAAATACTCGGATGATCTGTAGAGACATCTTCATTTTATACCTTAGGAAAGTGAGACTCAGAGAGGATAAATGAACTTCCCAAAGTCATATAGTTAGTTAGTATCGAGGGCAGAATTTGAACTCAGGTCTTCCTGGATCCGAGACTAGAAGAACTCTATTTCTTGTATCACTTAGTTGCCTCAAGAAATTATAGCAGACTTATTATAAGACATATAGGATTCTGATACAAATGATGGAGAAATTAAGCAGAGAAATAAAGCTATATGCTACTATCTCTACTGAATACTGATACAAAAATATTGAAAAAATTAGCAGAGAGTCTATGGCAACATATGAAATGATTAAACACCATGATTAGGTTTTGTGTATTCCAGGAATATTTCAATATTAGGAAAACTAGAAACACAATATGCTATAGCAATTAATAAAAATCATATGACTATACCAATAGAGATGAACAAGCTTTTGGGAAAAAAAACACAATACCCATTTATATTTTAAAAAATTTGAAAAACATTGTGATAAATGGACCTTTGCTTAGTATGGTAAATAGTTTCTATGTAAAATGAAGAACTAGCATCATCTTTGGAATCAGATGTAAAGCAATGATGTTCATTGTCACCATTATTACTTGATATGAGTCTACAAATGATAGCTATGATAATAATGCAAGAAATGTAATTTGAAGGAAAAAGCACAGGCAGAGTGGAAACAAATTATCACTTTTGGCAGATGTCATGAAGGCTTACTTAGAGAACTCAAAAGATTCTAAGAAAAACTCAATTGAAACAATAACTTCAGCAACATAGGAGCATACAAAATGTTCCTCCCTCCCAAAATCAACAGCTTTTTATTTTAACAAAATCCAGAAGGAAAAGATAGAAAAAGCAATTCAACTCAAAATAACTACAGAATGCATAAAATATTTGGGGATTCCCCCACCAAGATACACATGAGAATTATGTGAAAACAAGTACCAACTGGCCTTTACAGAAATAAAGACAAATAATTTGAAAAACATTAATTGTTTAAGGTTAGGAGATACCAATCAAACAACAAGAGGTTTACTTTATTAACTAGATAAAATAACAAATTTCCAAAGTAAAGAAAGACCAGTAGATTGCAATAAAAGCAGGCTGGGGAGGCAGAGGAAAACACTCGCCTGAATAAAAGGAATTGAAAAAGAATGAAAGGGCCAAACCAATTAAAATTACACAGAATAATCTGGTGGGAAAATTATAAAGCAGTCTGTCTGGCAGAAATTAGATTGAGACTAACACCTCGGGGCAGCTAAGTGGCTCAGTGAATAGACCACTGGCCCTGGAGTCAGGGGGACCTGAGTTCAAATCCAGTTTCAGACACTTGACATTTACTAGCTGTGTGACCTTGGGCAAGTCACTTAATCCATTGCCTACCGGGGGAAAAAAAAAGAGACTAACACCTCACACCATATACCACAATAATCTCCAAATGGACATAAGATTTACATATTTAAAGGTCATATAATAATTCAAAGGAGAATAGAAGTAGATATCTTTCATAACAAAGAAAACAGGCAGAGTTTTTGACTGTCATGATTATCACATTAGATAAAATGGAGAGCTATGTTTATACAAAATTGAACAGTTTTTTACATAAATGAAATCAATGCCATTAGAATTACAAGGGATAATTTGAAATAGGAGAAAATTTACAGCAAATTTCTCTAATATTCAAGATGTATAGAGGATACAAACCCATGTATACACACATATATGTATACGCACACATATGTATACAATATACATACATATACATGTATTTGCATGTATGTATATGTAATCAGCCAGTAGATTAATTGTCAAAAACAATGAACAGTCTGTTCTCAGAAGAAATACAAACTACTGAATACCATATGGGAAAAAAATTACTCCAAATCAGTAATTGAAAAGTATTTTAAAATAACTCTGAGCTTCAATATCAAAGTCATCAGGTTGGCAAAGTTGACAAAAAAGTGGGGAAGGGGTTATGTGAGTTCAGGCATATTAATGCATTGGTGGAGCTGCGAATTGGTCTAGTCGTTTTGAAAAGCATCTATTTGAATTATACCCTATAAGTCACTAACCTGTGCATAACCTTTTATTCAGCAATCTCACTACATTGAAATCCTTACAGATAAAAGAGAGAGAAAACCCCACACATATGTGTGCATGTATATGTATACATGTATACATATGTGTATGTGCATACATATGAATATATATGTGTTTATGTGCACTTTTTGTTGTAGCAAAATACTGAAAATAAAGTAGATCTTAACTGGGGAATGGCATGAGAAAACTTTTGTGAACTGATATATACTGAAGTGAGAAGCATCAGTAGAAGCCATTTTCACAAAAGTTAAATAACCTAAGTAGAAGTGATTAAGAAGAGGTGGCAAGATTATTTGGAAGAACTATACAAGAAAGATCTTAACATCACTAATAACCATAATGGTTATTGGTGGTAACTGATCTAGAGCCATACATCCTGGAGAATGAAGTCAAGTGGGACTTAGGAAGCATTGCTAATAATAAGGCTATTGGAGGTGTTGGAATTCTAGCTGAGTTATTTAAAATCTGAAGAGATGATGCTGTTAAATTGCTGTACTCCATATGCCAGCAAATTTGGAAAATTCAACAGGCACCCCTGGCTTGGAAAAGATCAGTTTACATCCCAATCCGTAAGAAAGGCAATGCTGAAGAAGGTTCAAATTATTGAACAATTATACTCATTTCACATACCAACAAGGTTATGCTTAAGAATCTGCAAATTAGGCTTCAGCAATTGAGAATTACCAGAAGAACAGACTGGTTTTCAAAAAAAAAGCAGGGGAATTAGGTACCAATTGCTAGCATTCACTGGATTATGGAAGAGGATAGAGAGTTCCAGAAAAACCTCTGCTCCTGCTTCATTGGCTACACTAAAGCCTTTGACTGTGTGGATCACAACAAAATGTGGTTAAGTTCTCAGAGATGGGAGCACGAGATCATTTTACTTGTCTCCTGAGGAACCTATATACACCAAGAAGGAAGAGTTTGAACTGAACATGGAACAATTAATTGGTTTAAGATGGGAAAAGGAGTATGACAAAGCTGAATATTATCACCTTATTTACTTATATGCAGAATATATCATGTGAAATGCCAAGCTGGACATATCAAAAGCTGGAATTAATTTTGCCAAGAGAAATATCAACAATCTCAGGCATACAGATGATACCACTCTGATGGCAGAATATAAAGAAGCATTAAGAAGCCTCTTGTTGAGAGTGAAAGAAGAGATTGCAAAAGCTGGCTTGGACCTTAACATAAAAAACAAAACAAAACAAAACAAAATCCTCTAAAACCTAGACCACTGGTCCCAATGCTTCCTGGCAAATTGAGGGAAAAGAAACATAAGCAGTGTCAGATTTTATATTCTTGGGCTCAAAGATCACTACAGAAGGTGATTGCAAAAAATACCCCTGGGGGCGAAGCCAAGATGGCAGAGTGAAAGCAGTGACTTGCTTGAGCTCTCCCCCAAAACTCCTCCAAATACCTATAAAAAATGGCTCTAAACAAATTCTAAAGCAGCAGAACCCACGAAAAGACAGAGTGAAACAAATTTCCAGCCCAAGATAACCTGGATGGCTGATCAAAAAGTATATCGCGCTGGGTGGAAAGAGGAGTGCAGTTTGGTGTGGGCGCGCAGGCCACAGTGAACCTGGAACAGGCCTGAGTTCAAATCCTGTGGAGGTTTCCAGACTTCTCAACCCATGAACGCTAAACCAACTTAGAAGGTCGGTGGGAAAAGTCTGTGACTGTGGTGAGAGAAGGAGCTAGGTTTCAGCCACAAGTCCCTAGCGTGGCCTCTGGGGCAGCAGCTGCCTCCTGAGCTTCCAGCCCACAGACTGAGGGGGAATCGAGTGGCTGATCAGAGGGGGATTGCAGGGATCTCTTTACCAGTGCTGAGGCTGGAATCTCTTGCTCTGCCTGTGCCTGGATCTAGGTCACAGTTCTGAGGGGTGGTCCTGGGGCAAGGAGGAGTGGTGGCGTGTGGAGCTTGTTGTGGCAGTGGAGAGGAAACACTTCGCCCCTTATCATATCATCTTGGAAGAACTGAAAATTTACAGGTCCCTAGAAGTATCTCTGAAGACAGCTGTACAAAACCCCAAAGCTTGGGACAGTACATTCTTCACATTGGAAACAGATTTTTACCTTAACGTAGAGTTTAAAACTCAAGTAATTGGCTGGAATCATGAGTAAGCAGTGCAAAAAGAGCCAGACTATATTATCTTACTTTGGTGACAAAGAAGATCAAAACATACAACCAGAAGAACACAACAAAGTCAAAGCTCCTACATCCAAAGCCTCCAAAAAAATATGAATCAGTCCCAGGCCTTGGAAAAGCTCAAAAGAGATTTTGAGAAGCAAGTAAGAGAAGTAGAGGAAAAATTGGGAAGAAAAATGAGAATGATGCAAGCAAATCATGAAAAACAAGTCAACAACTTGCTAAAGGAGACCCCCCAAAAAAATACTGAAGAAAATGACACCTTAAAAAATAGCCTAACCCAAATGGCAAAAGAGGTCCAAAAAGCCAATGAGGAGAAGAATGCCCTAAAAAGCAAAATTAGCCAAATGGAAAAGGAAGTCCAAAAGCTTACTGAAGAAAATACTTCCTTAAAAATTAGAATAAAGCAATTGGAAGCTAGTGACTTTATGAGAAATCAAACCACTGTAAAAACAAATCCAAAAGCATGAAAAATTAGAAAACAATGTGAAATATCTCATTGGAAAAACAACTGACCTGGAAAATAGATTCAGGAGAGAGAATTTAAAAATTATTGGACTATCTGAAAGCCATGATCAAAAAAAGAGCCTAGACATTATCTTTCAAGAAATTATTAAGGAAAACTGGCCTGATATTTTAGAACCAGAGGGCAAAATAGAAATTGAAAGAATCCACCGATCTCCTCCTGAAAGAGATCCCCAAAGGAAAACTCCTAGGAATATTGTAACCAAATTCCAGAGTTCCCAGGTCAAGGAGAAAATGTTACAAGCAGCCAGAAAGAAACAATTCAAGTATTGTGGAAACACACTCAGGATAACACAAGATTTAGTAGCTTCTACATTAAGGCACTGCAGGGCGTGGAATATAATATTCCAGAAGGCAAAGGAGATAGGATTGCAACCAAGAATCACCTACCCAGCAAAACTGAGTACAATCCTTCAGGGGAAAAAATGGTCATTCGGTGAAATAGAGGACTTTCAAGCATTCTTGATGAACAGACCAGAGCTGAATAGAAAATTTGACTTTCAAATACAAGACTCAAGTGGAACGTGAAGAGGTAAACAGGAAAGAGAAATCATAAGAGACTTTTTAAGGTTGAACTGTTTACATTCCTGCATGGAAAGATGATATTTGTAACTCATGAGACCTTTGTCAGTATTGGGGTAGTTGAAGGGAAAAAATTATATGTATGTATATATGTATATATATATAGATATAGATATAGATAGATAGATAGATAGATAGATAGATAGATAGATAGAGGGCACAGGGTGAGTTGAAGATGAAAGGGTCATATCTGGAGAATAAAATTAAGGGTTGAGAGAGGATTATACTAGGAGAAGGAGAAAGGGAGGGGTAGAATAGGGTAAATGATCTCACAAAAAAACAGAAAAGAAAAGGCTCTTACAGTGGAGGGGAAATGGGGGAAGGTGAGAGGGAATGAGTGAATCTTATTCTCATAGGATTTGACCTAAGGAGGGAATAATATACACACTCAATTGGGTATGGAAATCTGTCTTACCCTACAGGAAAATGGTGGGGGGGGGAAAGGGGACAAGAGAGTAGGGGTATGATGGAGAGGAGGGCAGATTGGGAAGGGGGTAATCCGAAGCAAATACTTCTGAGGAGGGACAGGATCACAAGAATGAATAGAATAAATGGGGGAGGGCAGGATAGGATTAAGGCAAATAGAGTTAGTTTTTCACAGCATGTCTACTATGGAAGCATTTTGCCTAACTGCACATGTATAACCTATATGGAGTTGCTTGTCTTTTCAATCAGGGTGGGTGGGGAGGGAAGAAGGGAGAGAATTTGGAATCCAATGTTTTAAAAACATATGTTTAAAAAAATGTTTTTACATGCAACTGGGAAATAAGAAATATAAGATGAGGGGTACAGAAATCTATCCTGCCCTACAAGAAAATAGAAGGGGAAGGGGATAAGAGAAGGGGGGAGAGATAGAAGGGAAGGCAGATTAGGGGAAGGGGTATTCAGAATGCATGCCATCTTGGGGTGGGAGGAGGGGTGAGATGGGGTGACAATTTGGAACTCAAAATCTTGTGGAAGTAAATGTTAAAAACTAAAAATAAATAAATTTATTAATTAAAAAAAAGAAGGTGATTGCAGTTATGAAATGAAAAGACTCCTTGGAAGAAAAGCTATAGCATGTCTGGACAGCATACTAAAAAGCAGAGACATCACCTTGATGACAAAGGTATATAGCAATATAAAACTCTAAGAGTCGTACTATAAGGAAAACTGAGTGCCACAGAATCGATGCTTTTAAATTGTGGGGCTGGAGAAGACTTTTGAGAGTCCCTTGGACAGCAAGGATGTCAAATCAGTCAATACTTAAAGAAATTAATTTAAATTATTCACTGGAAGGTCAAATATTGATCCTTAAATACTTTGGCCACATAATGAGAAGACAGGATTCATGGAAAAGACCCTGATATTGGGAAAGATTGAAGACAAAAGGAAAGGGGGAGGGCAAATGATGAGATATATAGATAGTGTTATGGAAATGACAAACATGAAGTGGAGGATAGAAGGGCCTGATGTGCTATGATCTGTGGGATCATGAAGAGTTGCACATGACTGAACAACAACAACAACAATAACAAAATATGTTTCCTACCTGTTGACTGAGGGGATGAACTATTCAGGCAGAACAGACATTTTCAGACACAACCAATGTATGGATTTGTTTTGCTTAACTAGATTAATAAAATAATTATATAATTACAGTCGATGGTTATGAGATGGTTTTTATTTTGGGGGGAATTTAGGGATAGTAATGAAAAAGAAAGAAAAGAATGTCAGCGAAACACAACACTACACAGAAGAGAGAGGAAGGAAGTTCAGAAGGGGACACAGACAGATAGTGTTTCCAAATACTTTGTGTAATTTTCCTTAGTTTGGCCCTTTCATGCTTTTTCAATTTCATTTATTCATTTAAGTTAATTTACTCTAGTTTCATGAATCTTACTAAGTAACTTATATTTCCTTCTACCAAGATCTACTATGATTTGAGAGAGGAAAAGATTCTAGAGTCTTGGGATGTTTCTTGTCTGGAATGAAGACTATAATTCTATAGCTAACTGTTGGGGGAAACTATGTTTTTCTATGAGCCTAGCAGCTGTGACAGGGCCTAAAATAAAAATCTAGCAATGCATTGGTCCACCATGGAAATCTTAAAATAGGCACTGACTTTTTGGGGACTATGTGCCCTGGTTCAGATGAAATCGTAAACTACTGCTTAGCATTCCTGGTGCTCCTAACTGCAAGGCCTCACACTTCATTCCACATTAAGAGTACTGAGGTTTGGAATTATTTTAGGCCCTGAGCAGTGGAGGGAAGATGAAAGACATCATTGCTAACATTCATGGAAAAATATGAAAGGTCATCCATCTCCCTTAAGGCTCATTTGGTGAACTTTTAATGAGTGATGGATGAACTGCAAAGGGTTTGTTTTAGAAAAGCTGTGCCCTACAAAGCCTGAATAAATGCTCCTCTGAAACTCATCCAAACATTTTTCCAATCCCCCTCTATTTTCTGCCATCTCACTGATGGCCTGCAGGCTGAAGCATTTCCTTGTTTTTGTCCTGATTGATACTTGTCTCTACCAATTACTTTGTTTGGAGTCAGTGTCAGCTTTCACAGGTCCCTGAAGTAAAACAGCCTCAATAGGTCTTGTTCTGGACCTAGGGCCTTCTCCCCTTCTATGGTCCTGATCTTCCCTTACTTCTAACGTGCCCTGACCTCACTCACACATCCTCCTGGTTGCCACAACTGAGGTCCCTGTACCTGAGAAGAACAGGGGATCATACTGTTAATCTAAATATGTCCCAGGGTTTCAACTCTACATCTTGTGAACTTTGGGGTCTGCAGAAGTGTACCCTCTATGGTATACACTATAAATAAGGTCTGTGGACCTTATTTATAGTCATCATAAGTAGTAGAAGAGAATAGAAACAAAATAATTTTGTTGAAAGCGCAGCTAGGTGGCACAGTGGATAGAGCCAGGCCTAGAGTCAGGAAGACCATCTTTTACTAATTGTGTGACCCTGGGCAAGTCGCTTCACTCTGTTTGCTTCAGTTTCCTCATTGGTAAAATGAGCTTGAGAAGAAAGTGGCAAACTACTTCATTATTTTTGCCAAGAAAACCTCAAATAGCATCATGAAGAGTCGGACACGATGAACAAATTTTATTGGAAGAAGATAGTTCAACCCGTTTCCATATGCACTGAAAGATATCATTAGGAAATAAATTAACTCTGAAAGTTTTAATAGAAGTGTCCAGGTAGAATTTTTATTGAAAATACTTTTTTCCTCCTGTTTTATTCTCCTCTTTGCACAGTGGATAGAACACTGGACTTGTAATCAGGAAGACCTGAGTTCAAATACAGCCTCAGATACTCAGATACAGTCTAGCTAGGTGACCCTGGATAAATCACTTAACTTCTGTCTGTTTCAGTTTCCTCAACTGCAAAGTAAGGACAATATCATTTGCCTTGCAGGATTGTTGTGAGGATCAAATGAGATATTTATAAAGTGCTTAGTTCAGTTCCTGGCCTATTTCAGGCTCCTAATAAACTCTTGTTTTATTCCTCCCTCCCTCCTTCTTTCCTTCTCTCCTTCTTTCCTTCCTTTCTTCCTTCCTTCTCTCCTTCTTTCCTTCCTTCCTTCCTTCCTTCCTTCCTTCCTTCCCCCTCCTTTCCTTCCTTCCTCCCCCCTTCCTCCCTCCCTCCCTTCCTTTTTCCTTACTTCCTTGCTTCCTTCCTTCTGAAGCCTGAGCCAAGACAGATTAATGTGTTCCTTTTGCCTCTCCAGCCTGTCTTCATTCTAATCTACTAGACTTCCTTTACTTCAGAAAGCTACCATCTTCAGTGTGCAGAAAGACAAAAACAAAACACTTTTTCCACATTCATGAATGACATTCATTCATTGATTCACTCAAAGAAATACTGATTAAGAGACTACCACGGGCATGGCACTATGGCAGGTATTATGGAATGTGTTATGAGAAAGCTACTCTCTATGTGGTTTAGAATGACAGTTCAGTGAAGGTTGCAATGAAGTCACCAAAGTGACTGTATTTATTGTCTATGTGGCAACAAAGTGTCAAGGAGACATGTCCCCGGGGAATGGGACCATGGAAGTGAACAAGGTAAATTGTCTTCATCAAGGAGCTTACAATTTAGAAATAGTCAGTGTTGCATAAAGGGAAGAACACTAGCATTGTAATCAAAAGCCTGAGTTCCATTTGATGTTCTGCTATTTGCTTACCATGTACAGTAAAGAAATTATCATATTATTGGACCTCATTTTCCCCACTTGTAAAGTGGGCATAATAATAATTTTTTTATCTACTTCACATTTTCCTAAATTATAAAAAAGCTATATTAAGGTAAGCTATTATTATTAGGGAATTTGTGTAGCATCACTTTTCTCTTCCAAACATCTTTTCCTTTACAGATGTAACACCAAGATCAAGCTTATTTGCCCAAAAAGACTCTTCTCATAGATGGAGATTGATTATTCAATACTCCATGTTTGGGTGAGGGGTAGAGTCAGTGAGAGCTTGGCAGAAGAGAGATCCTTGTTTCTTCCAGCTTCTAACTCTGACAGAGAAAAAATGTGGTTCTAGGTTCTCTTCGGGGAACGAGGTCCTCGAGACTCTGGGAAGAATCTGACATGCAGAGGAGCCAGCGCACCTTGATCATGTCCCTGTTTCTAGATTACCATGCTGGACTCTGGGCAGTTTCCTCTTGGATGAGACTGGGACTCTCTTGGTTGAGATGAGATCTCCAAATTCCAGCGGGAGAGCTTGTTTACTCTGTGTATTGTCTGACACATTTTAATCTGTATAACCTTTCTAATTTCTGTTTGCTGTCAGCTTGAATAAATAGATTTATTTGTTATTAACTATTTACGATGGTCTTTGTTTAACTGGCATTAGGTGAGAAAGGAGTTGTGCCTTCAGACATAGCTTGAAGCACTCCTTCCTCATTAATCAAGAGTGGCTTGAATTCAAAAATGATTTCCCCTTGACTAACAATATTGGAGTTGTGTTTCAATAGAAATAATTTTTACTGTAGTACTCCCTCTCTGAGGGAAGCAGAATGTCCAGCCTCATGGTAGCAATCTCCTGCTCCCCTCCTGACAGGAATCAATTTCCCTTGGAGAGAGGTAAGTAAAGGAGACTTTAGAGATATCTATTCATACCTGCCTATGAGCCACATCTGGACAGACCCAAGTGGATGCCCATAAACTATACGGGCACAAGTATGTGCCTTACATGTGGGGGCAGTCCCTTCAGGGTACTTGAGAACCCTGGAGTAGAGTTGAAATGCAGCACACCTGGTTTTCATACAGTGGATCTTACACAGAGAAGAGATAAATAAGGAGGCATTCTGATTGATGTAAAAGAGGAGATTGTGCAAGGACCGCCAGGTGCTACAAAGGTGAAAGATAAGAATCCTGGAGAATTCTACACTGGTGATGGGCAGGAATGTGGGGAAGCTAAAACTCCCATAGGAAAAAGCTGAAAAAGCAAGAATATAGTGAATAACAGAAAAGGCAAGGTCAGTGGGGAGAATTAAAGTATATCAGACTATTAAGGATGAAAGAAGGGAATAGAGAAGGCACTGCTTTGTCAAAACAAATGCCATTGAGAAAAGAACCTGGTTCACATCAAGCTATGAAGGAAGTTTGACTTGAGAGCCTGGTATTCTTCTAGACAAAATGCAGGCCTTTGGGATCTGAACTCTTTTCCTGCTTCTCTAATCACTCAATCTCTGTTTCTTGAAGGTGCTTAATTCAGGCATGCAGCTAATTATTGCTAATGCAACACACCTGCTCACATGGTCGGCTTTTAGGCTGACAAGGTTTAAATATAAGTGAAGGGGCTGAGACCGTGTCACTAGGGCTTGCCACTTCCAGAGGGCTCATAGATTTAGAGTAAGAAGGGACCTTAAAGAATCTTTATTCCCTTCATTTCATCGATGAAGAAATTTAAACTCTGAAACTTGAAGTGACTTACCAACTATTATATAAACAGTGAATGAAATGATTGGGATTCAAACCCAGGTTCTCTGACTCCAAATTCATTACTCTTTTCACTGTTTCACAGGAAAACCTAGGAATGGGCTTTCTAAGGCAATGTGTATCCATGATGGCAAGCTTCCCTTGGGGGTAAATTTCTTTTGTGTGTGTGTGTGTGTATGTGTAAAATGGGGATCATCTGGAATCCTTTCTTCCTACCTTATGAAAACATTCTAACGGGTCATTCACCAAACACTTATGAAGTACCTAATAGGTACAGATCATTGTGGCTACTGTATGCTAGTCCCTAGGTCATTCTCCTTCCTTCTTCTTCTTCTTTTTCTTTTTCTTTTTTTTTTTTCAGGCAATTGGGGTTAAGTGACTTGCCCAGGATCACACAGCTATTAAGTGTCAAGTGTCTGGTCTGAGACCAGATTTGAACTTGGGTTCTCCTGGATTTCAGTACCTAGCTTTATAGCTGCCTTCCTTCTCCAATTCCTGCCCTATCCCCCTTCAATCTCTTCTTTATCTACTAGTTCCTTTTCTATCATCTTCAAACATGCTCACATCTTCCCCATACTTAACTAAAGGAAGGGGATGTGATTTCCCCATTTGGCTCAGTTGATATAACAAGAGAATTTAGTCATTTGTGATGAGATTTTAATGTGTTATCAATGTGTAACTTTCCTTTACAAGGTTTGAAAACCTCTCTGAGTCAGGAAGAAAACAATTCAATTGGCTAAGCAAACAAACTAACCATGCCTATGGGGGCTTAAAATAGCTAAATCCTGTATGAATTTTGGCAACTTGTGAGTGGGAGAGATTGCAAACCAGGAGCTGCCTGTGGAAGGGAGACCCCTACAAGGGAAAGAGGAGGAAATTTCTCTCTCCCTAGCACTTAATATCAAAAACACACTCTGAAGGAGTATTATCTGACCAGCATGAAACACTTAATGAATGACTCTGAGAAGTGATATAAGAAGTGAGGCAGCGATAGTAAAGAACTCAAGTGATAGTTCTTTTGGTTGGTTGAAGGTGGGGAAATGAAGGTTAACCTATTAAGCTACTACAGGAAAAGAACTGGTACTTCCTCCTCATCTGACCCTTTATTTTCAATGTGGGTGTTTCCAGCCTTATCTAGCTGCTCCTTTTCTCCTCCCATGAGACACGACCTATTCTATAGTTGCCACCCTCAGCTGAAAATCCGCAAATGGATTTCTCTGCATATATGTAGAAGAGGAACAATGGAAAAAAGCAGCAGGACCACAATGCCCTGCTAGGAAACAGAGGAGACCAGATCCACATAGTTTTAATTTTTTTCTGCTTTGGGGATGTTTATTATATATAAAAATATGAAACAAAAACAAAAACAAAACAAATAAGAATCTCTCTCATAAAGCTCAGGGACCCCCAGCTGAAATAAAATACTTGTGATTATTCCCTTTTTATTTCTATGCATACTCTTCAAGCCATTGTCTCTGTCAGTTTTGCAACTCCCTATTCGCAAATAATGAAGCAAGCAAAATAAATCTGTAATAGTTATTCAATTTTTTTTAATTAGAGTAAGCCAGAAATGGTACAAACAAAAACCAAAAGTGTGAATGAACTTTAAATAACAGAAAAACTTTTGATTTCACTTGTGTTCTCTTGTATATCAGGAAGGGGCATACTCTTCACCATCTGTTACCTATTCTCCTGAATGGGATGCTCTCCTTGGTGCCTTATACTGTCCCATCTGGCCATTGAAAGTGGAGAAGGCCACACTCCACAGTGCTCCAGTGGCAGTTACACATGCAGTATCTCTGTTCTACTCTCAGTTTCTCTATCCCTCCCCAACTGAAAGCAAAACTGAATGCCCATGCTGCTGGGAGGCACTCACTTCAAACCAATTTATGTTTGCTTATTTTCCTCTCTTCCTTGAGAGATTTTTCCCTTTCCCCTTTCTTCAAGATGAGGTGAGAGAAGGCTATCTTTTCCCAAGGCTATAATAACAGCCTCACTGCTTTTAGAGGCTCAAGCAGATAAATGCTAAGGACCTCTCTTCTGCTGGCAGAAATTGTTTTCTCATTGTCCCACTACATGTGCAACAAGAAAAAGGTGTTTAATAAAATAATAAAATAGCAAGGTCAATAAAAAAGGATTGAATTAGAGAATAAGCATTCTACTCACTCATGCTTTAATCTATGAAACCTCTAGATAAATGTTATATGGTTTCCTTTTCAATTTTTCTATTTTCTGTTTCCCTGAAACAGTAGGAGGACTCAATTTGTTCAGACCCACAGCACTAGTGATATATGGCTTAAGGTCTGATGTCATTGGTCTCAGGTTCTTTCCATCAGTCTGGGGCAGGTAGAATAGTAACGCTGAGTTCTCAGGGCTGGTTCATAGAGGCTGTTCTATCTCTTTGCATGTCTGTCTCTGTCTCTTTCTTTCTCCCCTACAGTCTCTGTCTGTCTGTCTCACTATCTATCTCTGTCTCTTTGTCTCTGTCTCTGTGATGCTTTGTCTATCTCTGTCCATCTCTGTCTCGTTATCTCTATATCTGTCTCTTTCTGCTTTTGTCTCTCTGTCTCTGTGATTCTTTATCTGTCTTTCTCTCTCTGCCTGGCTGTCTCTCTCTCCTGATGTCTGTCTGTCTCTTTCTTGCTCTGTCTATCTCTGTCTCTCTGATTTTTTCTCTGTCCCTTTAAGCATCATGCTATTGCTAGACTATACTAGGTAGCCTTCTGTGTTCTTCATGGATCTCCTGTTCCATTGACAGATTCTCTTATTCCCTCATACCCACTCTTCTAGTGCTGTTCAATTCTGCTTCTTTCTACCTTTTTCTGCCCCATGAAAGTTGGCATTGCCTGCCTCTCTAGCACCTTCTCTGTATGATTGTTCTTCTCCAAGTTGGCATTCAACCTACTCTTTCTTCTCATGGTTCTTTTCATCTTCTCCTTGAAGTCGTTCTTTCTTCCTAGTCTAAAACTTACCAGGCAGAGCGCTATGTTGGGGTATAGTACCAGGATCAGGCACAAGGGACTCTCGGAGTCTCTTGGCCTAGAGCTTTCTCCAGTGAACAGAAAACCAACTTTTGTCACAATTTAGGGCTATATTGTGTTGCATCTGAAATTACAATGGACAGTGTCCGTTAAAGGATGGAAGCAATTTCCATTTATATTCCTTTTATATCAACTATCATTTTTATTTCCCTTTACATAGAAAAAAAAATCTGTAGGGAGTTTTTGATTCTACATTATCTATAGCAACCATTCCTTGCAATCCAGTATTGACATTTCCTTTATGGAAATAGGTATCTCTCCGGATTTACTTGCTACCACCTCCATCATTCAGGTCCACCTGATGGCAAATTTCCTGTTGAAATTCAATTAAATTCAGCAGCTTTTATTGAGTGTTTAGTATATAAAAGGAAGTATACTGGTTATCAGGATTGCAAAGAGAGAAATTAAATAGTGCCTACCTTCAAGAAATATGAGAGGAGACAAAATGTACATATAAGATTGTGCCCTGCCCATGTGATATGTGTACATCTACATGGGTTGTCTAAATGTCTCAGAATTTGCCTACCTCTCTCCAGGGGAGACTGTGATTCCTGTCTTGAGGGGACCAGGAGAAAAGGACCATTAGGTTAGTTACTCTATTATCCTATGAGAGAAGAAATAAAATTACATCTGCCTACTCCCCTTAATGTTGCTGGTCAATTGGATATGATTGTTGAGTTCAAAAGTTGTTGATTTCCCTGCTCACTATCCCTTAAAGGGGAGAGGGTAGCTGTGTCAAAATTGTATATTATTATGGCCCCCTTGACCATCCCACCAGCAATATAGTAAGTAAATATATGTTTGTAGTCAGTGAAGATAACAATAAGCAGGAAATTGGAAATAGAGTATGAGGAGGAGTGGAAATGTCGCTTGCCAAAATTGTATCCAAAATTAATTAAAGCCACATCCAGAGACTTTGTTTAATAGAAGCCAGCTAGGCCCCAATAAATGGCCCCTAGTCTGCAGCTGCAGATAAGTACCAGATATGTACAGCAAAACCAGAAAAACATTATGCTAATAAGGCAACCCTAAAGTAGCACCAATAACCCTCAGATGACAACATTTTGCTAATAAGGCAACCCTAAGAAGGAACTGACAACCTTAAGATGACACTCATAGGCTAATGAGGCAACTCTAAGGTGGTTCAGATAAGACTTAGTTTGTTCCCCACTCACTAGAATTCTATAAAAATGAGACCCCAAAACTCTGCTTCTTATCTACTCGTTCAAATACTATGGGTCCATGCTGCCAGAGTGCCCCCAATTCTAATTCATAGTTATATAAGTGACACTATGTATCCCTCTCCTGCCTCTGTTCATTTCCCAGGTTGTCTGCCTCCCTCTCCCACCCCATCCCCTATGCCACTGTAGTCTCTATGCCTGATTAAAGTGTGACTGATGCATTTTCCCCTGCTTGTTGCCAGCATCATCTTTCCTGGTGAATATCCAAAAGAACTAGGGCTGCTAGGTGGTACAGTGAATAAAGTACCAGGCCCAGAATCAGGAAGGCTCATCTTCCTGAGTTCAAATCCAGTCTCAGACACTTGCTAGCTGTGTGACCCTGGGAAAATTGCTTAACCCTAATAACCTCAGTTTGCTCATCTGCTAAGTGAATTGGAGAAGGAACTGGCAAACCCTTTCAGTATCTTTGCCAAGAAAAACCCAAATGGGGTCATGAAGAATCAAACATGACTGCAAGGACTGAACAACAACAAATCCAAAAGAACTAGGCTTGGTCACTCTGAGCCAACTGAGACTCATTTTGTGGTGCCCTCTTCCCTCTCCCCCACACACATAGTAGGCATAAACCAGAGACCTGGGTTAGGGCTAGATTGTAAGTGGCCACACCTACAGTGGGGGAACATAGCACCAAGAACCCAGTAGCAGAAAGCAAAGATGATGGCTGAACCCCTGTGCCCTTGTGGATAAAGCCCTCCCCCTCATTGTTGGGATTAACAGAACAGTAGTCTTTAGCATTGTTGCTAGTTGACTCCTTACCACAACGTGCTAATTACACAAAAGACCATTGCAAATTATGAATAGCAAATAAACACATTTCTACTGGATGGAGTGCATCCCAGGCATTAGGAATATGTAGGATGGCATAGAGATGAGAGAGGGACTGTCACATATGAAGAAGAGGAAGGCCAGTTTGATTGAACATAGACTATTGGAAGGGAAGTAATGTGTAATACAACTGGAAAGGTAAATTGAAGCCAGATTGTGAAGGGCTTAAATGGCAAATAGAGGAATGTGTATTTGATTTTGGAGACAATAGGGAGCCATTGGAGCGGATTTCATAGGGGAGTGGCAAGCAAATAGCAAACAGAAGTCAGAGAAGTTATACAGATTAGAATACATGAGAAAATATATGACTGAATTAACTCTTTAGATGGGATCAAGATGAGATCTTAATCAACCAAAAGAGAGACCTTGATCTTACCTTAGGGTTAATTCCCTAAAGACTGTAGGGAGACAAGCTGAAAACTAGAGACACATTGAAATGTAAACTCCTTTATGAGCAGGGATATTTTTCTTTAGCCACCCTAGAGTTGGTCCCAAAGAGAGTCTTAGAACATATACCTATATCTCTTGAAGAAGAAATGGAGAAAGTATCTCCTCCAAAGCTCTTGCATATACTCCACTACTCTTAAAGTACTCAGGGATACGGCAGAATTCTCTGCAGGGATTCTTATTGCAAAATGCTTCAGATTTGGTTGTAAACTGGGGTTATATAAACATGTAAGTATGTAGAAAATAAATGTAAAACAAATACATGGTAAATTTTTTGGGGGTGGAAGGTGATTAATATCATAATCTAATTTGCATTTCAATCTCACATTTTCCCATGTCCAAGCTATTCTTCATACAACCTCCAAAACTATTTTCAAAAAAACCCCAAGTATTACTATGTTCTTCTCCTTTTCAGAAAACCAATGGCTCCCTATTGCTTCTAGGATCAAATGTGATTTCCCCTTGACATTGAAAGCCCTTCACAATCTGGCCCTTTCTATGTTTCCTGCTTTATTATACATTGCCTTCCTTCCCGCACTCTAGTCCAACTAGCCTTCATACTGTTCCTCATACACACATACATGATATTCCATCTCTTTTTCTTTGTGCACTTATCTTGGCTATCCCCCATGCCTGGAAATCACTCTCTTCTTACCTCCATATCTTAGAATCCCTTGAATCCTTCAAAACTCAATTCAAGTGTCTCTTTCTACTTCAAGCTTTTCCTCATCTCCCTCTCCTACTATTAATGCCTTCAACCCACAATGTCTTTGTATTTATTTTGTCTATATAAGTGTGTGACAACAGAACCCCTAACCTGGGGGCTGAGCACATTTACACTAAGGAACTCTGGCTCGGGAATCATACAGAGAAAAGTAGGTTCTGGGGAATCATGCTCTTTTGCATTGTCTTTGGCTCTTTACATTGCAATTCTGGAACTCCAGGGTTAAAATCAGTTGAGCAAAACTTTGGTTTGATTTCAAGTCTAGTGTCTCCTCAAAAGAGATTAGAAAATCACTCATTGTGTGTGGTAGATCAGATATAAGACAGCTATTTATTTCCTCCATAAAAAGAAATGTTTAAATATTTAAGCCTATATTGACAAAGACTTAAAACATGATATAATAAACTATAGCTTCCATTATACATTTTTGGAAGGTTAATTTTTATGTAAGGGTGATGCTCCATTCATTTTCTCATCCCACTTAAAATAATTTCTTTTGTTAGATAAGAATACATTGATTGAATCAATCAATCAGAATTGAATTGGATCTGAGCCTTTACACCTGCTCAAATCAACTAAAGCCACTGTGTGAGAAGCTTGGTCGTGGCCCTAAGGAACTTATACAAAAATGGAGCTATCTCAGAATGATATAGAGATTCTAACAGCCTGGAAGTGGAGGGGAAGGAGTTGTGTCAATCAGAGCTGAATCTGGAAGAACTGTTGGAAGCACATGGCCAACACACAAAAGGAGAAAGAGAGAATTGGACTGAGTGGTGGCAAAGGAAGGAAATATAGAAGAAGGCCGTGTGCTCTACAGGTATTTAGGAACAAAGGACCTGACCTTATATCACCAGTGTATCCACTCAGTAAAGGACTTAGGGAAGTATTAAGACAAGGTCTCTTCCTTCCCCAAATTCCCCTCCTGGTGTCTATCTCTCCACAGAAATTATAACATAGCTTACCATTTTGTTACTGGAATTCACGTTCCTAGTAACTTGAATTATGCTTCAACCCACAGAAGAGGCCAAGGGTTAGGCCTAGGTATAAGTGTAAATTTAGCCAGAAAGCCCAACTTCTGTCTCTTGTTAGGAATTTTCCTCATTAGGGCCTTGGATCAATTCTGATGACAGTTACAACTTAGCTCTGAAATGATGCCCTACAACTGCAGAGAAAGGAACAATATGGACCTATGAGGTCATTATATTGTGCCTAGGCTTAAAATGGGCTGATTTTTGTAATCAGTGTTACATTTAAATCTTCAAAACATGAAGCATTTGTGGGACTGATGAAAAGGCATTCCATGTTCACCTTAACTTTGTACTTTCTGAGCAACTAATTCCCTCAAATTCCAAATCTTTTGAGATAATGCATAGCTTGGTATCATCCTCCTGGTGATCTTCTTCTCAGAAAAGGGAATAGTTGCAGAAAACTCTTTCTTCTAGTCATATCTTGAGAAACATAAATTCCCAATCTTCTGAGGTAGCACTCAAAAACATCTCTTATCACTTTAGTCATTTATGTTCAAGGAAGAAACACAAAGCAGTAGAGGCAGCCAGAGACTTGAAGTCCAGTCTCAGGCTTGTTTTACTTGGTACATGAGCTCTCGCTTTCATGTGCAAGCAATCCTCTCTCCTCATGGGCAGAAGGAAGAAGAGAAATAGAAGGCATTTATTAAGTGCCTACTATGTGCCAGGTACTGTGCTAAGTTCTTTATAAGTATTATCTCATTTGATGCTTATAAGAATCCTGGGAGGTAAGTGCTATTATTATTATAATATTCATTGTATGGTTGAGGAAACTGAATCAGATGGAGGTTAAGTGACTTCCCCAGGGTGACACAGCAAGAAAATGTCTGATGCTAGGCTGGATTTGAACTCCGGTCTTCCTGACTCCAGGCCCAGAGTTCTATCCACTGTGCCTCTTAGCTACCTTCGCAGGAAGTCCAAGAGAAAGCTTCACAAAGATCCTGCCTACTCAGTGGATGAGGAAGGAAAGGAGGGAGATAGAGGGGGAAGAAGGGAAGAAGAGAGGGAGAAAGAGAGACAGAGACAGAAGGAAATTTCAGAAGGTGGAGTCACTTCTTTTGAGGTCTACTGAGTGGGCTATACTTCCTGGCTCAGTGACCAATTCTCTTTGGCATATCTCCCCCTCCCAATAAGATGGGATCTAAGGGACCAGTAAGGGGCCCAACCCCTATGATACTACATGTTATGTCCCCAGATACAATGTAAGCTTCTTCAAGGCAAGAATTTTCGTTTTTTTCTTTGTATCTCCAATGTATACAACATTGCCTGGAACATAATAAGTATTAATAAATGTTTGTTTATTGATTGATTGGTGGCACTGTGCTATTTGAAGAACGTTCTTATGCTCAGCTGTCATATGAGCCTATGATGTCTTTTCCAGGCTAAACATCCCCAGTTCCTTCAAATGATCTTTATTAAATGACAGAATCTCTATACCCTTTACTATTCTGGTGGCCCCTTCTGGGTGCTCCAAATTATCAATATCCTTCTTAAGAGTTAGCCTTTTGTTGTGTTTTGGGTCCATATGTGGTCTAACTGGGGTAGATCCTGACTCTCTTGATTCAGCTTGAGTTAGCATTCCCTTTCTTTGATAGTCATGTCACACTGTTGATTTCTACTGGCCTAGTAGTACACTCAAATCTCTAATTGTTTTTTTCAGATAAATTGCTATCTAACCATGCCTTCCCCATTTTGTCTTTGTGAAATTTAGTTTTTGAACCAAGTTTTAAGACTTTACAGTTATCTGTATTACAATTCATTTTCTTAGATTCAGCACCATATCTGAGCTTAGATCACTTTGGATCCTGACTCTGATACATATCCCATTAACTCTTTTTCCTAACTTTCTATCATCTTTCTGTCTGTATGATTAGCATATTATACTCAAGTTACTCCTGCAAATTTTAAACCACACAGGGCCAAGGGCAGATGCGTTAAGGCCCGCCATCAGAGACTTCCTTACTAACTAAAATATTATTGAGCACATAAATTTCTAACTTGTCCAAAATAACAGAATGATACACTTTGCTAAATGTTTGGTTAAAAAAAAGAGGCCAACAACACATTTACCATTCCCTGGATCTATGTGGTTAGTAATCCTGTGAAAAATAATATTTAGGGTGGCATGACCTATTCTTGTGAGCATATACTGTTTCCTTGTGATAATTATTTCATTTTCCCCCCAGATGTTCATCAAGGATGCCTTTAAAAAAGTTCTAGATTTTACCAGTAATTGAAGCCAGACTCACTTTATAAACACTGTTTTCTTCCTTTTTTGTGGAAATCTGGACATCTGACTTTCTCCACTTCTGTGGCACCTCTCTCATTAGCTATAGTTCTCATTCCTTACAATCTTTCAAAGTTCATTGAAAGTGGTTCATTACTCATGTCTGCTTGTTATTTTAGTACCCTGAGTTGTAGTTCATCTGGGATTAGTGACTTGAACTCATCAAGGCTAGCTGTTTCATTTCTATCCTTCTACTTATTTTGTTTTTCACCCCACTATTAGCCATTTTTGTTCTGTTCTTTCTAGCATGCTGATTATTTTCATTGGCAGAGAAAACTGAAGCAAAATGACTATAAAGTAGGAAAAACTTTGTTGCTTGTGCCCTAATTCTACCTTCATATGTTTTCATGTTTCAAATCTTTAAGGTCTTGATTGCTGGTAGCTAATAACTAATCTGGTAAACTATTTGTTCTATTAGGGTGTTAATAGATGCTAACGGGTTAATAACCAAGGCTTATGTGCTCATGTTTTTCATCTGGACCTGCAATTTAGTCTTGGGATTTGAAGGAGTACTCCTATTCTCTCCCCATTGTCTTTACATTTCCTTTCTTCTTTGGGGGCAGCTAAACTAAATTATTCACCCCACTGCCACCCCAAATGCACACACTCTCCTGAGAGATCACCTAAAGGAGAGAGGGATGGAGGAGTTTAATGGATTTTGTAGTCCTCATTTCACATGCATGTGCTAATCTCATGTAAGATTCTTTGACAGATATGTTACTACCTCTGATTCTGGTTGTAACTGTGGATAGTTACTTCTATTACTGTACCTCATGAGCTCCTACCAGGGTGCTTTCAATGAACAATCACACAGTAGACTCAATTCGCTCTTAGCCCAGGCAGTCATTAAGATGGCATAGTAAGAAAAAATTGTTATAAAATATTCCCCCGTGAACTCAGGGCATATTCTCCCATAAAACATACAGCATGACTGAAGAGAGTGGACTCATACTTAGAGTACAATGGAAGTGAGGCACATATATAGGATGTACAGGTAGCAAAGATGCCTCATAACTCTTGGTACTATAGCACCTCTAAGTCATTTCTCTCTGTGTAGGGCCCTCGTGTAGCTCCATTTGGGAGCATCTTTAGTAAGTATTACATTCAGCTTGGCTTCTGGGCTTGAGTCTATAGCTGGCTTTCTTCTCTTCAGTGATGGGGTTGTGCTCTTTTAAGCTACTTCCTCCTTCAATGACTATTTCTTTGTACCTAAGCCTAGCTGGAATGTGTGATTTTAGCTGAATGTAACATTTCCTTTTGTTTCAGTGCTCTGATGACATAGCCAGTAGGGAAGGGGAGACGTATTAAGAGGGAGAAAGAGTTCTCTTTCCTCTATATCTCACTTGTTACCATCTTGAACAGGTACAGAGTTCTCCTTCCACAATTACCTCTAATTCAAAATCAAAGTTATCAACTGCTGAATGGCTTGTTTCTTCTCTCAGATATTTATAACATATTTCCCATGTGATATCAGTTGACCATTCAATGACCAAGGCCCTAGAATCCTCTCAGGTTGACCAAGGAACTTATTCACACATTGTTATGGGATTGTTGGAAAAATTCATAATATCTCCCTGACCTTCAATGACTGTATCATATGAGATGGGGAGAAGAATTTCCTCCTTTGCAGATGTAACCATAGAAATCTGAGTTCTGTGACACTTTATCTATATCAATTAATGTATAACATGGTGAAAAATATGTCACCAAAAGTGTTTGCTACTGTTACAGAGAATATCCTGAGCAAAGTCCAAAGAGAAGTGGGATTGTCTATAGAAGTTAAAGATCTCAGATATTCCTTTTGCAAGTACCATCATATTGTGCTTTTTATGAAGCCTTAGAATACTACCAAGACTCCTCAGTGCAACTAACAGTTATTCAAAAGATAGCAAAAATTCATACCGGAAATACAAAGGAACATACAGATGAAGAAACACCTACTTTTCTGATTATGGTAATAGTATATCCAAACATATATATATATACACACACACACACACACACACACACACATATTTAGATATATATGCATATATATGTATGTATCTATGTATATATACATAGATACATAGATACACACATAAACAGATGCTCCCAGAATTGAATAGAAGGAAAAGAATGGATGGATTGTATTTGGGAAATTAAATGATGCTTCCAACAATCTCAAGCTACTCTATACCATAAAACCTCAAATATGTTTTTAAAATTATCTTTTGTTCAGATGAGGCATAAAGCAAGGAAACATATGCTTACTACAGGTAGTTGCCACTATGATCCGATGAAGAGATCCAATGAAGAATTCATGTCAAGGATGATTTTCTTTTGGATGATGAGGTTTTATTGATAGTTCTGCCTGTAGATAAAACATTGCACTGATTGCATCAGACTTCAGAACACTGCAAAGCCTCCTAGAACAGATCTAGAACACAAAGGAGTTCAACATGTCCATCCACACAGGAAAAACCAAGTGTATGAAGAATGTCTATTGCTCAGATTTTAGCATATATTATGATGGGCACCCTCTGGAGATTGTCCAACAGTATGGATATCGTGGGCAGCTCTGGGACAATGAGCAAAGCCCAGAGTTAAGCATGAAGAAAAGAGTTAGCTGGATTGCTTTTGAGAAATTATAAGACTTTTAATGAACCCAAGCCTTCAATTAAAAGCAACAGCCTATCTTGTCCAAATTGACATTCTATTTATGATATGACAATAAATTGTGCAACACCTTTGCCTTTGAGACCTAAAGACGAATGTAACTCAGAAAGCAATAGAAAGACCCATGGTGGGTATGAGAAGTTTGTAGCATAAACCTAAGGAGGAATTCCAAAAAAGAACAGGGGCAAAGGATGCCATCAAGGAATTAGATGATAAAAAGAGAAGAAGGGCTGGTCACATGGCAAGAGGGAGAAATTGCAGGTGGACAACCAGTCATCCACTTGAGGTTAAGAAGAATTCTCGCACTCTAGCACTGTAGCAAACTTTTGGGAGAACATAGACAAGGATGGGCAGACATGGATGGGTTGTGGTCATTGTTGAAGTGAACTACTGATAATCATCTTTTGTTTTTACATCACTTATATTTTCTAGTGTATTCTTTTCCTTCACTCTCTTATCCCTTTTAATTTTTTTAAAGGAGAGGGAAAAACATTCAGCAAAACCAAACAATGGGAAAAGTCTGGTTTTATAGGCTATGTTCCTCACCCACAGTCTACTACCAATGCAAAGAGGAGACTCACCTTCTCAAATCTCTTCTCAAATATTGTTTGTTCATTATAATTGCATAGAATCAGTTTCAATTGCTTTGTCATTGTCCTTTCCATTTGCATGGTAATTATTATGTATATTGTTTTCCTTATTCTACTTCACATCAGTTCATGCAAGTCTTCTTAATCTTTGTATTCATGATGTCTTTTGTCCTTTTTGAGAATGAAGGATGAACAAGAACAGTTTCTTATGGAAAATAATATTCTGTTACATTCATGTACCACAAGTTATTTAGCCTTGCCACATTCACTGGGCCTCTGCTTTGTTTCCAGTTCTTTGTTACCACAAAAAATGCTGCCATGCTTTTTTTTTTGTTGTTGTTGTGTCATGGGAACTGTCTTTTTATTGACCTTCTTGTTGTATATTTCTAGCAGGTACTGCTTGCTCTCTCTTGGTTCTCCTCCTACCTATATGATTTTTTTCCTTCACAGTCTCTTTTACTGAATCATCATCCATGTTTCTGAGAGTTTTTCCCAAGGCTCTGACCTGGGCCTTCCTCTCTTTTTTTTTCTGAACTATCACTTGGTAACTTCATCCATTCCCATGGGTTTAATTACCATCTCTATGCCAATGACTCAAAGATCTATGTATCCATACCTACTTTTTCTCTCCTGAACACCAATTCTGAATTCCAAACAACTTGCTGAATATTTAGAATTAGATATCTGAGAGGCATCTCAAACTGAATAGATCAAAGACAGAACTCAAGTTTCCCCCAAACCCATCCCCTTTCCAAACTTCCCTATGTTTACCAACGGTTTAGAACAGGGGTAGGGAACCTATGGCCTTGAGGTCACATGTGGCCCTTTAGTTCCTCAAGTGTGGGCCTTTGACTGAATACAAACTTCCCACACAAACATCCTTTTATTAAGGGGATTTGTTCTGTGAAGTTTGGATTCATTCAAAGGTGACATTTGAGGACCTAGAGGGCCACATGTGGCCTTGAGGCCACAGGTTCCTCACCCTGGTTTAGAATTTCAGTATAACTTTTGGACCCTCATTGTCTTTTACCCCATATATTCAATCAGTTGCTAAATTTACCCCACATATTCAATGGGGAATTCAATAATTCAATAATTTAATTCAATAAATTCAATAAATTTACCCCATATATTCAATCAGTTGCTAAATATACACCAATCTTGTATTTACCTTTACAAAATCTCCCATATCTATCTCCTTTCTCTTCTAACACAGCCACTACCATAGTTCATGTATTCATCATGTCTGGTCTGAACTACTATCATATCCTTCTAATTGGTCTCCCTGACTCAAATATATCCTCTTTCCAATCCATTCTCCATACAACTTACTAAATGAGATTCCTAAGGTACAGCAGGCCCAACCATGACAATCTCAAAATCTCAGCTGTTCCCTATTACCTCTAGGAGTAAATACAAACTCTTCCAATTAGTATTTAAAATCCTTCCAAACCTGGCCTTAATTTGCCTTTCCAACCTTATAAATTATTCCCTTTCCCACACACTGTAATCCAGTAAAGTGGACTTTTTGTTCCTTGAACATGATACTCCATTTTCTATAGCTGGCTGTCTATCCCTCATGCCTGAAATACACTCTACCCTTCCTTCACCTCTTAAAACATTCTACATGAAGCCTCTTCTGACCTTCACTCTCCAAGTTACTAGTACTTTCCTGTTCTTCCCCTGCAAAAAACCTCTCACAAAACTTTGTATCTATTTTGCATACATGTATAGGTATAGGTATATTATGTATATGTATATGTTTATGTATATGTATATGTAACCTGAGCTTCTCTGGGCACAGCCAGTTCTCCTAATATAGAGTCCCCTTCAGGACCCTTTTGAGCATGCCCAGTTTTCCCAACATGGTGCTCACTGCATCCCCTAACACATGGGTTTGATTGACTGACTGACCTCCTGTGACTTTAAAACTGGTGAGACTGAGCTGATTGAACCCTTTTCAGCTTCACTCTTCACTGCTACTTCTTTCTATTGAAAAAAAAAATAGGCCCATTGCTCATAGTGGACACCATGAACTACACTGGTGAGAAGGAAAGGACTTTTCTTCCCTTGCTCACTGTTTTCCTCCATCCCCCCAGAGAAATGGGCCTGGTGATGTTTGTTCTGTGTTATTTGTTCTCAGTTTCAAGTGCTGGAGGTGATCCCCATGATACCAGGGGTTCAAGCCATGGTGATATTGGTGCTAGGATTGGAGGCCAGAGGGTACAGCCGGCTTGTCATGAAAGTCCTACAAAGCCAGGGAGTCTGAGATGAGCTTGAAGTGCATTTTGGACTTACTATAGTGACTGAGCTAAGCTATGGACCTAATCCTGTGGAGACTGAGGTAGTGGAGTGGGAGAAGGGAAGGGAATAGAATTATGGCTCCCATGTGTTGGAGGAGCAAATTTTGTATCTTTGTGATTATAGCTTCTAAAGTAAATATTGCAGTATAAAAGCTAATCTGACCATTACTGGCTAAATGTAACTGGGGTACAAGGGACCACTCACTCTTACGCTTGAGGGAATATCATTGGTGGAGGCTAGAGCCATTTGTGGAGAGCCTAGATACCCTCAGTCCCTTTTTGGGCATCTGAGAATTCCTGGGGTGGAGGGGTGAATTGGTGAAATCTAACACACCTGGCCTTCAGGCAGTGAGGGCCACAGGAGTTATTATGTATACATTGCAACATGTACACATTGTTTTCCCAGATAGAAGATATGCTCCTTGAGGGCAAGGCACTATTTCATTCCCCTCTTTGTATCTGCAGCACCCAGCAACGTTTGAAATATAGCAGGCACCTAATAAATCCATACTGATAGATTGGTTGACTAGAAGGTTCTCAAGTCACTGCTCTGCCCAGGAAACTAAATTTTCCCATGTATTTTGTCAGTGAACCTTTCACCAAGGGCAACAGACACCAAAGAAGAAATGATTAGCTTTTAAATGTAACCTGAACCAGACACACAAGAGTCTAAAGAGTAAATGGAGGTCCTGGCCCTGGGATTTTTTTTAAAGGCCACAAAAAGACTTGCACATCAGAGTTCGAATTTCTCTAGAAAAGCTCAGTGCAGCCCCAAATTAAACCAGCCTGACCTCTTTCACATTCTGGTTATTTACAGTTCACAGGTCTTCGGGAAATTCTGATTTGAGAACAGGTCTTACTGCAATAAAGGCAGCTTACTAAGGGCTATTTGCATCAGGCTACCTTTTCCTTTGGGTGTGAGAGTGTTTGGTGAAATGGAAGCCAGAGGGTATGGCTTGTTATAAACATGTCTTTGTTATTCTTAAAGGAAAGTCTCTGGTAGGAAAATTCAAAGAAGGAGGCTTGCTACTAGAAAGCAAATAACTTGGTTTTCTCTATAATTACATGCAGTCCTCAGAATAATGTCTAAGTAATAAGAACCAAAACAAGTAAGTACCTCCCCCCCACTAGCTGATCTCCTGTGCAGAGTTCACAATCAGAATAGTCAGAAAGACTGGTGCTAATTACAGTGCCCAGTTTCTCTGTTCTGCTCCACACAGGGAGAGTAATTAGGCTAAATGTCTTTTAGCACTTGAGATCTGGTTTGTGTCAAACGTAGCTAACTGATGCCCTACCTTTGTTGAACAGAGTCCTTGGCTTACATTTTACTCCTCACACTTATTTTTAAACACTTCCCTGCTGTGGCCAGGGGGTTGACTAGGATGACCCAAAGGGTCCAGATAGACTTCTTTTACAGTGATTTAGTATGAATCTCTCCCCCCTACTTATTATGACCACTAAACAATTGTGGAAGTGAAACAGCAAGAGGTCGGAAGCAAGACCAAAGGAGATTTGGGGCTAAGATAAAGATCCTTCCTATTTAGGAAGAGTGAATAAAAATGTCATGGTAATACTTATAAATTAAGATTACAGATCTTTACTCACCCCAGTCCTAGAAGAATCCAAGTTGAAGGTGACTCAAAGGCAATGGAAAGGTGTATGTGGGCACAAGTAGAGAGCAATATATTTCTGCTAAAGATACATACACAAGAAGTGGTGTAAAGGAACTCATGTCAAGAAATATACTATTGGAAAAAGAGATAGATTATTTATATGGTCACAGCAGATAGGAAGTGCAAGTTTTATAAGAAATGAAAAAAAATACTTAGAGGAAGGGTCTTGTACGTTCAATGGATTCTCGATAGAAAATATATGGAAGAATATGTATAAGGACCACCAAAGAATGGGATGTGATCTGTATGGATGAATAGAATATCCACAGATTATATTGAAGAAGAGGTGGCTACATACCTCATTCTTTCTAGTATTCATTTCTTGCATAGAACCTTTCTCTCCAAATACAATTGTTACATAAAGAGGTTTGTACCATAGTGGAAAGACTCCTGGATCTTGGAATCTGAGAAGTTAGGTTTTAATCTTGGTTCAGCCTCTTACCCCTAGACCTTAGGCAAGTCATATAAGTACTCTGAGCCTCAGTTTTCTTATAAGAAGCTGGAAATATATAATCTCTAAATTTCTTTCAGTCTCTAAATCCTATCATGTTATTGTATGAGATTTACTAGACATTATAGGGGATAGGGAAAAGAAATAGGAAACATAATCCGTGTGTGCCTTTGAGATAGCTACAGTTCAACTAGGGAAATAGTACAAATAATAAGGATTGTGAACACACATGCAAAGGAAAAGGTTAGACTTTGCAGGAACAAGAAAAGGTCACTATACCTATTGCAATGTGAGACATTGAATAATTTCCATCTACTACTTTCAAGGAAGAGAACTAGAGTCAGAGTCAAGTGTCTCTATATGTTAACACTCTGGCTGTAGCTGAGGATTACATCAGAGCTAACAGACCAGTTCAAATAGATATCAAATAACACACTTCACAATGAGATGTTTTAAATGTTTATTTTACAAATGGGACCTAAGGCATGTGTATATATAAAATTTAAGGATCTTTAATTTTGTTATGAAAAGCTAGGAGTTGTCTGATAGTGCTAGGCAGTAGGAAGGGAAAGCAGTGAGTATCAAAAGAGGTGGAAGCCAAGAAATATGAATGATATCATTGGAGGGGGAAGAAATACTAGGATAAAATGAAGAAGAATGAATTAAGAAGACTAGGCATGTACAGCAAAATTTGAATGAAAAGGAGGAATTTCATTTAATAACCAAGGAGACAATATTCTGAGGACTATAAGAAACTAGAGAGTTTAGTTGAAACAGAGGAGTAAAATCTTATGGAACTTCAGAGATAAAAGAGACAGTAAAAATCACATGGTTTGATCTCAACTAGAAATAGGAAAATCTGTCAAGATAAATATGACAAATTATTATTGAAGTTTTATTTAAATAGCTTCAGTGATGGGGACCCAGACAAGAAGTTCAGAAATTAGAAGTGGTTCTGGATTTGGAATCTGGCCTATTGACTGTGGAAGAATAGAACCCAAGAACCCTATAAGAATGAAATTGATGTTTTCAAAGACCAAGATTAAATATCTAGTAGGCTTGTGGGTGAAGGAAGTTGGAATTGAAATAGCCTTATCTTTGTATTAATTTGCTGAGCAGAATCTAAGCCAAATACTTAGAATTTGTCTATCTCTATGTGACTTGTACCTACAAATTATTCCAATTCAAGTAAAGTAGGTTTTATACTCCAAAGAGCTGATTAAGAACATTATAATTAGATGATTCACTACTCTGGAAGGGTAAGGGAAAGGACAAAGGGGTCAGGGTATTGTGCTGAGCTCTAAGAAGGGAAATCCCTCATTCTCTTGGGTTGGAGCATAGGAATTGACCAGCAATGAGAGCTAGGCATTCTGTCTTTTGTGGTTTTGTCATAAGAACCAGAGTAATAGAGAAAGAAATAGGAGGAGTTTTTATGAGGGATACGGGAGGACATTCAATGCCTGATATTCAGAGAGAAAGGTATAGTGGAAACAACTTCTTCCTTTCATGATGAATTCATAGGTCAGCACTGGAAAGGAACAACTTTTCCTTTCTTCCATGTTGGTTCACCTATATACTGGTTCAGCTTCCATACAGGAAAACTATCAGGGAATAGCCAGATTATTCTTGGGTGTATCTGTATTTCTTTCTAATCCTAACCAATGGCATGGGGCAGGAGAAGGATATAGTGGATAGTACACTGGATTTGGAGTCAGAGGACCTGAGTTCAAATCTTCCCTATGAATCCTGTTATTGGTATGCATTTCCTCATCTGCAAAACGAGAGGAATGAGTTTAGATGGACTGCAAGGTCCCTTCAAGTTCTAAATCTGTGAACCTGCCAGCCTATGAACATGCTTTGGCATAGTCACAAGCTCTAGCATTCCTCACTCACTTTACTCTCTGTGGAAGGCAAGGTCAACCAGCAATTGTGGTTTGGATAAAAGGGCCTAATTCCTTTGCAGCAGCAGCAGTAATTTTTATCTGGCCTTGAGGTTTATAAAGAGCTTTGCATATGTTATTTTACATACTTTATCTCATTTGATCTTCACAACAACCCTGTGAGGTGAATGCCATTATTATCCCATTTTACAAATGAAGAAACTGGGTGACTTGTCTAGGTAGTAAGCCTCTGAGGCAAGATGTGAACTCAGGTCTTCTTAACTCTTCTTAACTTCGGGCCCAGCACTCTATATATGGTGTCCTGTCCATCTGTGCTCCTCCTGGAGGCAGGTTGGAGGCCTGAGCTTAAAAATGTGAGACTCCATTACTCCTCTTTTTTAACCTATTTTAAAGATGGGATTGTATCCCTACTCAAAAGAGGGAGTCCTACATCACATTCTTTGCAAGCAGTTTGAGCACATCCCTCCCTGCAGCACTAATTCTTGATGTAAATGAATAGCCATAGTTAGAATGGAGAAAAGCAACATGATAAATCTCAAACTAATTTCCCCCACATGCACATAGTTTTCAAATATTTAATGGATTTAATACTCAGCAGCTTTAAACACGAATCTACTTTATTTGAAAACCACATCGAATCTGACCAAATATAATTAAAATTGTATACTGCTACCCAGTGAGTAATGCAAAATGAGTGCAATTCACTGGTTTACCAACTGTCTCCAGTTAAACAATTTCATCTTAACTTTAAAAAAAGCCAAAAATGCTGTTTTTTTTTCATTACTTGAATTTTATTCCCCTCCGCCTACCCCCTTCCCTCTCTAACTTCAAGATTTGAGGTTCTTTGTGCTTCTATCATTTGTCAAATGATGAAGTTAGACCAGAAAAAGCATGGAAAGAGTCTGATATTGTTGGAATCAGGGTCAGGATCCTAGGAGTTCTAACTTCCTTCCTTCCTTCCTTCCTTCCTTCCTTCCTTCCTTCCTTCCTT
>NW_020954585.1:26422736-26438945 GCF_900497805.2 Vombatus ursinus
CTTCCTTCCTTCCTTCCTTCCTTCCTTCCTTCCTTCCTTCCTTCCTTTCTTCCTTCCTTTCTCCCTTTCTTTCCTTTTTTTTAAATTTTGGAAGGAATTGGGTTTAAGTCACTTGCCCAGGGTCACACAGCTAGTGTCTGAGGTTAGATGTGAACTCAGGTCTTCCTGACTCCAGGGCCAGTGTTCTACCTACTGTGCTAGCTGCCCCCTAGTCTTGTTGTTGTTGTTGTTTTCCCAAGGAAAGGGGTTTAATAAATATGATCATAGATCTAGAACTGGAAGAGATTTAGTGCTATATAATCCAATCTCTTCATTTTATAGATGAAGAGGCCTGGACAGGTTAAGGGACATGCCCAGGGTCACACAGATAGTATGCATCAGAGGCAGGGTTTGAACTAAGGTCCTCTGACTCCTCTGCCAGTGTTTTTTCTACCATCCCCCACTTTAGATAACATATTCATTATTATTCTATTTCATTGTAAACATTTAATGAAGGGTATTTATAGTATGTACTTGTTGACCTTGTAGATGAAATGCTAAGTGCTAGAAAGGAAATGCTTTCAATGGAGGTCGAAACCACAATGAAACTTCAACCAATGGTGATAGCTGGAAAACAGGCAGAAGGTACTTGCTGGTAATCGCTCAGACAGCAGAGCTGAATCATCTTTTCATTCATTGTCACCCCCACCCCCAAGTGATTAATAATATATCATAAGAACCAGTGGCAGAGATAAGCTATGACTGGTGATCCAACTTAACCTCCAAGTATTAACATGGGAAGCTATGTAATTTTGAAGATGGTAACCTGGAGCAGGGCCATGAAAGTGTAACTATAGAATTATCTACTTGTAGCATCTTGAGGTGCTGCTCCTCACTAACCTATCATGCCAGATTTGTGTGCCTCCCATGGGAGCTACGTACCTAGGATTGGTCCAAGAGGGTGTATTCTCTCTGTGTGAAATCAGAGACTCTAGGAAAGGGGGTATCAGGAAGGAACAGACAGGGAAGGGAATGTTTATTTTTTTCCATTGTATCCCTAGCACCTAGCACAGAGCCTGGCAAAAAGTAGATGCTTAACAAATACTGCTTATTGTTATTGTTGGCCTGAGTTAGCCAGATTGTTTGGAGAAAGGGAAAAAAGTTCATGTTCAAGGTCTCTTTTTCTAAAGTCTTTGCTTATAAAGCAATTGGAAGGAAAGTAAACCATAAGCTACTTACGATGAATAATTTTTCCCTTGTCTTCCCACTTCTTCACTTTTCCCTTCTGTCCCCTTTCCCAAATTTCCATCCAAATCCACCTTGGAAAGGAACCTTCCAACATGAAATTATCATGCATTTCCTTCGTACATGAATTATATATACTTGTCTGTAAATGTGCTATTTTCCCATGATAGAATGCAACTTCTTGAGATTAGAGCTTATTTCACTTTTGTCTTTCTATCTCTAGAGCTGGTGCATAGTTGGAACTTCAAAAAATTCTTGGTGATTAATTGATTTGCCAAACAGTGTGCAATTGAAGTTACAACTTAGTCTCACTTTCTATAGCATTCTCCACCCTTCCTACAATCCCCACAGAAAGGTCTGCAAAGATGGAATGAAGAAAGGAGTGAAGAATCATAATGCAGTTGTGAATTTCTCCACAGGGCAAAAGTTCTGAAAAGCCTTTCAGAGTTTTTGAAAGATTCACTTGCTTAGTTGTTAAGCTCTGCTGGATAGTATTTTGCACATTTCAAAATAAGCTATTTCAGTGGAGCTGAAATGTACTAATTTTGAATGCTTAACCATCTGGAGCATTAGATGCTTAATTACAGCTGAAAACTCATGAATGAACAGTATGAGATAGTTTCCACTTTTCAGTGGATCCCAATTGTGTTTGTCTTTTTTTTCTGAAGAAGAAATCTAAAAAAAATGTGCCAATGCTCATATTATTCTATTTCTTGGGTTTTGTTATTTTCTTTTCTTACAGGCTTATTTTAACACCGTCAAATCTTGACAAGAGTCCTGTACTTTTTTTCCTACCAGAAAACATCAAGCACAATTATGAGACTTGTGCAACAACAATCATCAGGAAAAGGATTCTTTTTTCTTTTATTATGACCATCGCATTGAAGATCATTTTCCTTATTGGCTAGAAGTTTTTTTATTTCCATCTGAGATTTCCTTCCTTCACATTTTAAGCTACGTCTCCTTCTTTGAATAACTAGGCTCATACAAATAAGACTTAAAATTTCCACTAAGTCCTAGGAAACTGTCAGAACCAGATTTGCTTCCAAGCCTAGGACTCTATCCATAATTCCATGCTGCCTTTCTTCATTAGCCAAGCTAGGAAATTGAATAACTATTTACCTGACCCTATGGACCAGATGGAAGTAATTTAAATTAAATGCTATCTGGAGAGGTGTTTACTCTTTCAGGGTCAATGAAATTCCTTATTCCACAGAACCTATTCGGTGATACCCTGGTGATGCAAGCAGAATTACAGCCCAACAAAAGCTAACTGACTGAATACCAGTCAGTCACTCAACAAGCATTTTTGAGTGCCTATGTGGGTATAAGTTCTGTGCGATGTGCAGAAGTAGTGTAATACATGTATTTTAGTGTCTTAATTTTTTTTTCAAATAAGTCAGTCTGCTTTTGGGAGGTATATAAAAATAAATGAAGAGGAGGATTGATCAAATTTTCCAATTATTTTTACCAGATTCTCACATTACTTTCTTCATATAGTGCCAATTGTCCTCTAAATGAGTGATTTGTAATAAACTAATCATTCCATCCATGGGAGAAAGAATCCAACAACACATAAAACTCAAAAAACCTAAAGGGTTTGTTGAAAGATGTTCTTTGCAGGTAGTAGAGGTCTTAGGTACAGATATGAGGAGAGACTCTTTAGCTCTATGTCTTGAATTGGCTTTCTACCAGCTATCTTAGATTTGCCAGTGTAGGAGAGAGATGGAGGAAGGGAAGGGGTAGACGATAACTCCTGGGGTATTGGGGAAGATTGAAGGACCAGAGGTAGATTTCTACTAGTAATCCGAGCAGCAGAGAAACCTATCGCTAATCACCTTAAAATCTCCCCCAGCATTGCTCATAAACTTTGCCTTTTTATCCAAAACAGGTCCCACCTCAATTGTACATTTGAGACATTTCATTTTTTCTATCCAGGGATTGTAGAACAATGAATGGCTGAATGGGATAGTAAGAAGTACTTCAAGTCAACAGGTCAAGTCAACAAGCCAATCTGTCAGTGAACATTTATTAAGTAAGAGTCGTTATATGCCGGCCACTGTGCTAAGCATTGAGGAGCACAAAGAAAGGTTAAAAACAGTCCCAGCCTAAAGAAGGGGGAGGGCGCAACATGCAAACAATTATGTACAAACAAGATACTTTACAGGATAAATCAGAGATAACCATTGAAGGAAGGTACTAGCTTTAAGAGGCCTGAGAAAGGCTTCTTGCAGAAAAGAGAATTTTAGTTCATGATTTCAGGAAATGCAGGGAAACATTCACTCGGGCTGTGAGCATTATTCTAACACTGGTGACAAGAAGAGATCTTCCCACCAGTTTAGGGATGTAGTGAAATTGCTCAGGTAGGTGGAAAATGAACAATAAAATGACACTGAGGGGTTTTCATTGGTTTGTTTGTCTCTAGTCTGACCAAGACCAAGGGGAGCCCCTTTGGACCTGCTCCTTGAGGGAGAGCAATCTGTCCATTGCTTTTAATGTGGTAGAATTTCCCCTTTGGATTCTATATCTAAATGCTGGGAAGGTGGGAGAGGCGGTGTCAATGGGAAGTGATTTCACAGGGATTCTAATGAAAAGCAGAGAAGTCTCAGGTTATCAGTATAGCTATTGATGCATGTATACATTCCTTTGCAAGCCATATCGGCTCATTTACCTTCCTGAGAGCAAGGTCACTTCCCCTTTCAAAAATTCTAAATAGCAACCATGTCCTTATGTATATTATTAACAGGGTTACAGCAGTACTACTGAAACCAGAAGACATATAAAAGGTTGGAGTAGTTAAAATTATGTCCCTGCCACAATGTGTGTTCTGTTTCTAGGGAGCCTAGGGTCTCATGGGGGGGTTGAGACTAACACAAACTCCTTGAGGGTAGGAACTTTTTATTCTTGGTATCCCCAGTTCACCATAGCTTCCAGATGATAGGAAGCCCTCAATAAATATCTGTTATTGACTGATGATACTAAGTTAAACTCTGTCTTTCAAGTTATTCAGAGCACTTTACACTTGTTTTTATAAATGCTTACATCTATGAGACAGGCCACAGTGACTATTTTTCCTCTTTAACAGATTGGAAAACTGAGACACAGAGGGATTAAGTGGCTTCAGCCATGGCCAGTGGTTTCACAAGCCGGTGCCAGACCCGGATAAAGACCTTAGCGCTTTATCCATTAACTGAACTGATTTAAGTCAAAGCACAAAACAGAGGCATTTAATAGGCTCCAAGGATGTTAGAACTCCTCTTTGGGGGTTAGAGACCCCTAAACAAGCAATTTTGCTCAGGGCATTGAAACACAGAAATTTGAAATGAGATGAACAAGGTTTTCCATCAGCTCTCCAATATGACCATAGTTGGCTTTCTATTTTCTAAAGAATTTACATGTTGCTGGTACAAGACCATCCTGTGGAGAATTATTGTTTGGGAAAAATTAAAAATATTGCTGGGGGCATTTCCTCTTGGTGACCACATGATAATAGGAGAGTGGAAATATTACAATGTAGGGCTGCTACTCTCGTTTTTAGTGAGAAAAATTTCATCAACAGGCAGGCTTTTTAAAAGTCCTTTTTGATGAGTGTACAGGTAGTGTTCATGTCTTACTAATTGTAGCAAAAGAGTTTCACAGTATTGATTACGGAGCTGAAGCCTGGTAGCCTAGTTTTCTGCTTTTTGTTAAATACCAATGGCAAAATGATTCTCATCTAAGAGCCCAGTCCTATACTACTATTTCCTAAATTATTCTGCATCCATAGTTCTCTTTATTCATAAATAGCACAGTGCCTGGCACATAGTAAGCACTTAATAAATGCCTACTCACCTACTCATTCTCACATTCACTCTATTGACCTATATATCCTATCTTTGTCTGTATTACATATGTATGCATTTTATCTATATCTGTATCATATGTATATATGTTTACCTATCTACCCTTTCCTCAAATTTCAATACTTCCAATGTTGTCTTTCCTGGCTGGAATTTATAGCTAGGTGTTAAGGTTTCAAGTGTCTTAAATCATTCCTGACAGGAGACCTGCTTTTCATTGCCGGAGTATTCAAATTCAGAGTGGTATTTTTGGTCTAACTTGTCACACTAACCTCTGACTCTTTAAACATTCGACTTATGGCTGGATTCATTCACTCACCAAGCATTTATTAAGCACCAGGTACTATGCTAAGTGCTAGAGATAACAAAGAAAAGCAAAAGAGTCCCTGACCCCAAGGAGCTTATATTTTTCTTTTCCCTTTTCTTTCTCAAAATCAGTTCTTTCCAGTCCTAAAAACAGGGATAGAATATCCTTCCCTCCCTCCAGATGAATAGGAAATCCCTGATTGAGAGGGTGAGTGGTTATTGGTAAATCTATTCTTAGACCGGATCTATACTATCAAAGCTAATGTGGGGAGGGAGTGAGGAGAAAGGAAACGAGGATTGGGTTTATTACCAATTTGAATGATGACTCTATTTATTTCCCTTAAAACCATATTTTTAGTTGAATTGTCTATCAACAGTATTCAAATTTACTAGATAACTAAATTTCTGGGTTGGTTTGCTGTGCCACAGTGGTAAAAACACTGGAATTGGAGTCAAAATATTCAGTTTTGAGCATGAATTCTTCTATTTATGGCCTCTGTGTGACTATATAAAAGTCATATAACCTTTATTTTTTGTGGGAGGGGCTCAGATATCACATCTATAAAATGAAGGGGTTGGACCAAATGATTCTAAGTATGTCTTACTTAGGATTACCTAATTAGCATTTTGGAATACAAGCTTGATGCTGCCTTATTACTCTTCTATATTAATTAACTATGCCTCTTCAGACTTGGAACCACCCTAGCCCCAGTGGGGCTGACTCAGTATTAGTACTCAGCCATCACTAACACCCTGACTAAGCACTGGGAAAAGAAGGACCACTCTGATGCTGTTTTGGCCACTATCTAATTTCCCCACATGACCAAATACTTGGTACCGCTCTCCAATGAGTCCTGTGGTTCTTTACCCTGGAAGAACTTTTCCTGGAATGTGGGGAATAAATATTTTTTTTCTTTTTTTTAACCTGTATCCCTTCACTATCATTCTTTCCAGGCTGGCCATAGAACGGTCTGTCATGAATTCTTCTAGACATGTCTGATCTCTGGCCTTGTGTCAGAAAGCCCTAGGTCTATAAATCCTTGTTTTGGATTGGTTCTAACTTCCTGGAAGCTTCCATCTACTTTCCAAGACTTGTCTTAAGGATTACATAAAAGATTGTAAAGAGCAATGGATGAGAGCTTGAAGCCAAGAGAAGGGACTCCCTGTTTCTCTAACTGACAACTTGACTGGGTCTAAGGGCTTTCCTTGAACCTCATTTCCTTTGATTCTCCTCCCCTCAATCTCAGCTCTGTAGAGACACGAGCAGTTCACCCTTCCAGCTCTATATCCCATGATCCATGAAATTTAGAGATGGTTCTTTGAACTTGTCAGAGTCCTTTCATGAAATAAGCTACTAAAGATCAGGGCCTAAGGCTGTGTACATGCGTGTGTACACACAATGCTTAGCTTGCTTAAGAAATTTTAAAATGTATCCCAATGGGTAGAAGGCTTACTTTGGAGTCAGGAAGATCTGAATTTTGTCCTTTCCTATAGTAAGGAAATCAAAAATCTAGACACACACACACACACACACACACACACACACACATATACAACCAAAACCAAACCATGATATATCAGAAAGAGGAATAGCTTTCTGTGTTCAAATATTGGATACATTGCTGGCCAAGCTAGTCATGCATTATCCAGTTGGCAAATCTAGATGGTATGGACACAAAATATGGCTTCATACTATTTATAATCATAGCCTTTGGACATAAAGTACTAATGGTACTTGGATTCTTAACCTTGGGTCCAGTAACTCATTTTATTAATATTTTAAATTAGTTGTATTTTAATATAATTGTTTTTTTGGTAATCATATGCATTTTATTTTATGCATTTAAAAACATTATTCTTAGAAAGAGTCCATAGGCTTCACCATCCTTGACAAAGGGTTCCATAACACAAAGAAGGTTAAGAAGTAGGTAATAATCCTGAACAGAATATGTAACTAAACTACTTAGTTCATCACCCATTACAATTTCAGGCCTGTTATTTATTTTTCAAATGATTACTATACACAAGTAGGAATCTATATTTATCACAATCATACCCTTTGATTCAACTTGGGTGTTGGTTTCTTTGTAAAACCTAACTGGCACAAATCTGTCTGGGTTAATTGAGGGAAAAATAGATCTGATACTTTAGTTTCCTATCTTCCTGTAGGCAAATAGATCATTAACACAGCATGACTTAGCTGAGGCTGAACAAGACGTTGTCTTGGTGGTGCCGAGGAAAGTAATAGTACATGGCCTTTCAGGAGTGGATCTCAAAAAACATTAATTAATGCTCATCCCAGCCCATCATTCCCATTTCTATATGAAGAAACTGAGATACTCAGGCTGACTAAGGCCTTGCCTGAGGCCTCAAGGGAGGACAGAAGCGGAGCTTTTGGTTGTCAGGCTCATTTTGGTGTCCTGACCTCAGGGTTGTGATCTTTCCTGCTGACAGAACAGCTGATGTCACAATGCAGACAGGCTGCTAAGCCATGTTGGGCCATTTTAGGTTCTGTTGTTCACAAGCTTTTCAGTGAAGCAGTTAAAAGGGTAGAGAGGAGGAAGGGAACATTTCATATACAATTTTTCTCTCTCTCTGTCTCTCTCTCTCTGTCTCTCTCTCTCTCTGTCTCTCTCTCTCTCTGTCTCTCTGTCTCTCTCTATCCCTCTCTCTTCTCTCCCTTCTCCCCTCTGCCCTTCACTTCTTTCTCTGCTTCTCCCTCCCCACCACCTTCTTTTTCTATATCCTTCCCAATCTCTTCCTACTGAGACCTAGTTGGTTGCACAAGTCTGGATGTAAGACCTAGGACTTGCATAATTTCTTTGCTGTCACATACCAATCAGAAGGATGGTGTGTACTTTGGGGAATGGATCCTCTTATGTATTCCAGAGAGAATAAGCCTCCATCCAATTCAGTGCTGTCACCTTCTCCTGACCTATTCAGTTCTCTGTCCCCTTTTCCAGAGGTGAAGTTGATTGCCAGGCAGGCAGATACAGTGCATCTATTATAGTAAATGTCTTTGCTTTGCTGACACCCACAAACTTCTTCATCCTAAGGGGCCATAAAACAGGCTATGACCAGTTTATTTGCTTAAAGAGGAATAAACAAGGAGAGTGGGCCCTTGATGGTGACAGTATTATTGACTTCTCTGATTACCAGAGAATACTCTGACTATTTTGTTCCCAGATTGGATAGTGGCCATTTTTGTGGATTCCGCCCCTCTAAATTCATGGGCAAGAGAAAATTTATACACCATCAGGTTGTCTGAGTTCCCATTGCTTTTTATGAAGATACACAAAAAAAGTTGACTCTTTAGCTGTATTTTCTTCGAGTGGAATTACTTTAGAAGAATATCTCACTTTTGCTTCATTGGACTGTCTCTCCCTTTGTCTCACATTTATATCTTTATTTCAAAGAGGCCTTGTCTCTAAAACAAGACCTATTACCTAGTTGGTCTTTGGGTGAGATAATCAGAGATCCTAGGGACAGGAGGACCTTGAAAAGTCATCCTCCTCCTTAAAACAGGGATAATAATACCTATTCTCCTGATGTCACAGGCAGGTTTGTGAGGAAAGTGTTTTGTGAACTTTAAAGTGTTATGCAGAAGGTGAGCTATTATCTGCTTTCTGGAGTTATTATCTATTTGTCCTTAAATAAGGCTGCACTAAGCCATCCTGCTAGGTGGTAATGATTTTTCTTTTTCTACATGTATGGCTTAGAGAACTCCACTTTGCTTCAACTCTGCTTAGGTAACTGAAACACTATTAATTTGTGGCTTCAAAGTCCACATTCATAGCATTTCTCTGACTATAGCTGTTCATTCTAATTGTTTTAAACACCTTTGTTGTTGAAAACAGTCTCTGAAGACTGCCTCAAGAGGTTACTCAATTATTTACAATGGTGATGCAGAAAAGCAATATATCCTGAGGAAGACATAACATTAATTAACATGTCTTCTGGCTTATCATTTTCCTTCTTCCCATTTTATCCTGTTGTCAGAGCTGCTTTAGTTCATTAATAACCAAGGAAGAGTTTTGCTGCACTTGGAAACTGCAGGCTTGTGGTCTGGGGGGAACAAGGAAATGTGTGTTATCTCATTATCTGAAAGAAGCTTAAGTCTTCATTTCCACCTTCCCTTGCGGAGGGGGCCTTTATAAGCCCCAGACTTCTCTCCCCACTCCTCTGCAAATTTTATTAAGAGCTTTATCTTGCAATAGAGCAGTAGGCTGGACTGCACAAGTGAATTCTTGTTGGAGTATGTGTCTTTTAATAAATAAGTTTGAGCAGAGTTCTTGCTGGCATTTTAACTTGTATTTTTCAGATGGCTATGGGGAATTATATTATTTATGGTGCTCCATTCCCCCCAGTCACAAATCACTTATTTCACTCCAATCTGCAAATGTATTGCCCAGATTAATCATTCCCAAACCACAGATTCAATCAGTGGTGCTAGGATAAACTCATTGCCCTCTTGCTCTGAGCTAACCATTCCCCCTGTTCCACTTTGATAGATGGATCTTGGAGATGTTTATAAAATTTAAAATTAATATTTTTCCCTGGTAATTTAATGTATTAAGAAAATGCCAATTGGCTCTTTTAACTATTTTCCCTCTGACAATCCAGATGACAGTCTGGAAGCACAACCCCCTGAAGGCACAGGCTGGCAGCCTTCATCTTCTGGCTCAGTGGATGGTATAGATTAACTCGGGATATTCAACAGAGAAACTCAGCGGTGCCCAGATATATACACTGTCTCTGTCATGTTCATGCAAGTAAATGTCTGTTCCTAGTAGAAAGGCACTAATTTGTATTATATTGACTTTCCTTGATGAATCTGTTGATGCCTGCCAGCAGGTACGTTTGTAGATTGAGGCAGCAGGAGCCAAGAACAGTGTCTATCTTCTTATTTTGGCTCATTCTTTTTGTGACATATTCCTAGCATTTCCCTGGTTTGGTCAAAGGGGAGGACTCACATGAAGGCTTCCCTTATAGGTGAAGCAAGGGTCTACAAAGTTCAGATGCAGAAAAGATTTACTTTTGCTGATCTCATGCCTGCCTTGGGCTGCTTCATTCATGTACCTGTGGAATCTGCATCACATACCCCCAGTGGGCAATGTAAGAGAGAGTTGGGATCTCTGACCCTTTGTCTTTGAGTTAGTGTTTACCAGACCTACTCATGAGGATCATGCAGGCTTTGCCATTACAAATCGTTCACCCTATTTGCCTGACTAGATCAATCAATCTCTTGGGGATTGGATTCCCAATTGGGATCCAAAGGGATCTGTGGAGATACAAAGACAAAAAATGACCAGGCCCATCCCTCAAGGAGCTTATATTCTTTTGGGAGAGGCAACATACCTAAATGAAAAGATGGGAGTCATTGGGAAAGATCCTGATGTTGGGAAAGATTGAAGACACGAGGGAAAGGAGATGGCAGAGGATGAAATGAATAGCTAGTGTCATGGAAACAATCAAAATGAACTTGGAAAGACTTCCAGAGATAGTGGAACACAGAAGAGCCTGGCATGCTATGGTCCATGAGATCATGAAGAGTTGGGCATGACTGAATGACTGAACAATAAGAAACAGATATTTTGGGGGGAGTGGTAAATGTTACAGAAGGCACTAGCAGCAGAGGTGATCATGAAGAAAGTGGCTCTTGAGGAGAGATCTCATATTATTTACATCTTTCAGCTAATTGTGAGATGGTAAAAATATAGTTCATTATTGAATTTCCCTTGCAAACTTCTGATTAACCTATACTTGTGCTTATTGTCAGCAAGTATACTCTCAGTTTGTATATAGATGACCTTCCAAAAGATTCTGTAACACTTTGAGAATAGGCATATAGTTTGTTAGTTATAGATGATGTGTGTCATTTTTTTGCAGTATTAGTAAGATCTATGATTTTTTTCCATGCCTTTAGTATCTTCTTTTCCTTCAGATGCATTGCGTATCAGTCCCTTCCTGCTCTCACAATTATATTGCCTCTACTCTGGTTCTCTTCTATATGTATGTGGCTCAGTTCTGCTGCTTTTACCACCTTATTTCTCTTTAGTACTATTTGTATCTCTTCTATAAGCATCCAAAGGACTACTGTGTTAGAATCCAACTATGTTCTTCTACCTTCTATTGATAGAAAAAATAATTTGTCAAAATGTTTTATTTTCAAATCTTTTCATTTTTTTTGTGTGTTATTTGTAGTCCTTCTGTTTTTATCATTGAATATCCTTAGGATGACTTAACTTAGTTGGACATCTCGCCAAGCTTTTAAAAAAATTGGTTTTATCCTCTATTGCTTCTCTTTGTTTTATGAAACAATCCCACTCATGATTATTCATCATCCTTCCTTGTTAGATTTTGTACACAAGTTTATATTCTAAGGTGATGTTGTTGCTTTTGGTAGCCATCCCTCTCCATTTGGCAAATAAATCAATTATTTATGGACTAAGATGTTTTCTGACCTCTTTGGTCATCTTTCTTTATAGTAGTTGATTTACATTAGCAAAACTCCTAGAAGAAGCTTGTAAAGGTGTCTATATCATTTCTATTGTCTAGTTCTCTCTTTTGATTTTCAGTTATTTAAATGACTTAGGTAATGGGTGAAGACTTAGTCCTTAGGGCATGAATAATGTGCCCTACCTGGTACTAATCAATATGCAAGTTCCAGTGAGTTGACTTCCAGGGATGTATAATGGATAATCTCTTCCCCAACTTTAGAATATTCAAACATGTCTTCTGACTGTCCTATATCCTTCATGGTGGGAAAGCTTTTTCATTAGCTGCTGACCCAAAACTAAGTGTGCATAAAAAAAAAAAAATTAAAGAGAATGATCTCATGTCCTTTTTCCTGATAGCTTTTGAGGGAGGAGTATTACTACGCACTGGGAAGGGAGGAAGGATAGATTCTGCTGTCTCTCAGTCACCATGTACTCATGAACATGTTACATGCCCTTATTTTTTTTTTTCTTTCCTTGTGTTTATTCCTTTGTTATCAAGGTGAATGAGTATACTGAGATAGGAGTTCCTGGGTGAGTGGTGAGCCATCAAAACCATTTGAGGTTGCATTGACTGGAGGAATCCTGGAGTCAGTGGCAGCAGTATTTGAGCCCAGTGATCAGCCAAAGCAACTCTGAGAAGAATGTTCCTTGTTCCAGTCTACCTACCAGGAGATTGACCTGGAAGCTGAAAATAATCTGAGCAAGGGAGCCACTCATTCCTCATAATAGGTTGCATTTATATATTGCTTTAAGGTTTCCAATGCACTTTACAGATATCTTATTCTATCTTCACAGATAGTTGGGAGATAGTTATGATTATACCCATTTTACAGGTGAGTAAATTGAGGCAAGCAGAGATTAAATGACTTGCCCAGGGCTGCATAGCTAGTATCTGAGCCTAGGTCTGAACTCAGGTTTTTCTGACTCCAGGCTCAGTATACAATCCACTGAATTTCCCTAGCAGCTTCTATTAACTATGTCACATCCAGATGTTAACTTGGTAGGGATTCTGAGAAGGGAGAAAAGGATTCCCAGGGCCTAGAAGTCCTCACCCTCAACCCCAAGGGTTGTTTTGTACCAACCACTTTAAGTTTGAACACACTGTCTCCAGAACTGAATGTGTGCAGAGTAGAGGAAAAGTTTTAAAGAAAAGCTTTTGTTAACTTGTTTTTTTTTTTTTTGCCACACATATTCTTATTAAACACGCCTTTGCAAAAGCTAATTCATATCAACTGGTCACTTGATATTGAAGGGAATCATACCAAATTGAGGGGAAGTAGGGCTCATGTGTGATAGAATCAGAAATTACAACTCATCAGTATTACCTCTGAAACTCTCTGGACCCCTCTGCCCACCATCAGAATCCTGACTTCCTATCAGGGAGGGTGAGCTTAGAGAGGGCACTACTACACTTATGCGAAAATATTCACTTTCTATTCAATTTTTGTTTTCTCATACCAAGATTCTGTTCCTTTTTCTAGATGGAGGTATATACTTATTTCGTGTATCGTCTCTTGTACAAATAAATTCCATATTTTTTTAAAAAAATCATTCTTGTTCCCCTTAAGAAAAAGTTATATTGCCTCAAATTTTCTTACCCACAATAATAGGAAAGGATACACTTCCCTTCAGGGACATTCAGGGGTTTAGAGAGGTCTGAATTCATTCCAACTTCAGAGTTTTCTAAAACAATTATAGAATATATGTTCAATTCACAAATATTTCTCACTGTTCTATGATGTGCCAGGTGTTAGGAATAAAAAACAAACAAACAAAAAATAAATAGTCATTGCCTTCACAGAGCTTTCAATCTACTGGACAGATGTAATATACATACAAGTAGATAGATACAAAATATAACCAAAATAATATGCAGTAATTTTAAGAGGATGAGAACTTTAACAACTAGAGCTATGAGAAAAGCTTGTAAACAAGTGGTGAACTATGTGGTAAAGGCACCTAGGTATTGTATGAAGTGGAAGTGAGGAAGGAGTTCATTCTGGGCATTGGGGACCACTTCTGCCAAGGCAGAAAGGTAGGAGACGGGATATCATATGTAGTGAACAACTATAATGGAGAGCTCATGAAGGAGAATCATTTGAAATTACATTGGAGAGGTAGATGGGAGCTAAATTGTCAATTTTACATGCTAGTCTGAGTTGTTTGTATTTTTATCTTAGAGAAAATAGGAAACAATTGAAGATTATTGAGTAGTAGGATGATTTTGGTCAAATCCCTGTTGAGAATGGAGATAGGAATACCAATAAGTAGGCTCTTGAAAGAATCAGATAATGGGTGATTAGGTTCTGAACTACAGTAGAGGCTATTTAAATGGGGAAAAAAGGGTATAAATGTGAGAAATATGGAGATAGAACTGATGAAACCTGAAGATGCTAGGATGACTCCAAGATTGTGAACCTGACTGACTATAAATAAGATGGTACTCTCTATAGAAATGAGGAGATTTGGCAGAGGTATGGGTTTTTGGGGGAAAAATGAGCTCCGTTTTATACATTTTGGCTTTGAGATGTCTATAGGATATCCAGGTAGATATGCATGACAAGCAGTTGGTAATGGGAGACTGGTTCTCAGGAGATAGATTTGGGAGCCATTTGCATGGAAAGGATAAGTGAACCTATACATGAAAATGAAATGCAATATAAAAACACAAGGAGATCTAATTTAAATTTTTAAATTTAAAAAGCTTTTCTAGTTCTTTTTTTTTCTCTTGGCAAATACAGTAATTTTAGAGGGAAGATCTAATTTTCATGCAATTGACACAAAACATAGCAAGACCATTCAAATGCTTATTTTTCCTCAGAGTTGCATGGAAATGTTTATTTTGGGGGCCTTTATGGGCCTGGGCCACAGATTTCCTGGGTTCTTCCTCTACTCCCTACTCAGCTCTCAGACTGGTGTTGAATTTTTTTTTAACCTTTCACATAATGCTTTGGAGATTGTATCTCTGAGATGTCATATATTCTAGCTTTCAATTTGGGCAGATGAAAAAGAGGTTACAGAAATACAAGGCTATTTCTATAAAAGCAATAGGAAAGGAACAAAAGTAACAAATTATCTATCAACCCATATTCATATTTACCAAAAAAAAAAATCTAGCCAAATTTTCACCGGTTTTCCCTACTGTTTTTTTCAGATCTAGTAACCTGATGATGTCTTAGACACACCCAATCTCTCACTGGGCACTTATCACCAAATATAAATCTCTACCAGAAAAAAAGGAATTCTGAGAAAGAAAGGATCTGACACGTGTGTGCATGTGTGTAATGTAGACATATTAACATATTCCATTTGGCACAATGTATGTACTTTTATGTGCAATCTATACACATATGAGAGGCTATGTGGTGCAGGGGCTAGAGAACTGGCCTGGAAGTCAGGAAAATCTGGGTTAAAGCCTGAGTGACCCTGGGCAAGTCACTTACTCTCTAAGTACCCTACCCAACTCTCTAAGGTTATAAATTATAGAATAGTTACCAATATGCATCAGCTGAAGAACTTTGCTCAACTGGATTGTCTCTATCTGCCTCAGTTTCTTCATCTCTAAAATGGTGATAATAAAAGCAGCTACCTTGCAGGGTTGTTATGAAGATCAAATGAGATGATATTTGTAAAGTGCTTTGCAAACCTTAAAGCACTATATAAATGCTAACTATTATTATTAAATAACAGATTTGTACAAATATATACACATGTGTGATAGGTGCAACACATATGTAGTTTTAGGATCCCTGGCTTCTTTTAGAGTCTAGCCCAATTGCTACCTCCTACACTAGATCATTCCTGATCCTCTCAAAAGCTTACCCACCAGCATTCCTGAAATGTTTTTATATTTATTTTTATGTGTATATGTTGCTTCCCCTGATAGAGTATAAGTTCCTCAAGGGCAAAGAGTGATTCAGTTTCATCTTTATATCCCTTATACATAAAATCATACCTGTGTATATATGATAGGTGGTTAATAACTACTTGTCAATTGATCATATGCATGTAATTTTTTTTTTACTTTAGTTGATCCTCACTTATACTGATGTGTGTGCTACTATCCCTGATAAAGACTGCAACTTTCCCATGCTTCTCATCACATCCTGTGTAAAAATATAAATTCTTTGAAGATAAAGGATCTATCAAGCATGCTAACTAAAAGTTTGGTACTTCTTTTAACATCTTATAGATTCCAATTTACCACTTGGTTTATTGTCTTTCATTCTTTTCTACATAGTTAGAATACCTCCTTTTTCTTTCTCTCTTTCTCTCTTTCTCTCTTTCTTTCTTTCTTTCTTTCTTTCTTTCTTTCTTTCTTTCTTTCTTTCTTTCTTTCT
>NW_020954585.1:26438955-26440336 GCF_900497805.2 Vombatus ursinus
TCTTTCTTTCTTTCTTTCTTTCTTTCTTTCTTTCTTTCTTTCTTTCTGTCTATGTGCATGTGTGTGTGCCTGTGACACCATTTGAGATTTTGTTGGCAAAGATATGAGTGATTTGCCATTTCTTTTTCCAGATGAGGAAGCTGATGCAAACAAGGTTAAGTGACTTGCCTAGGGTCACACAGCTAGTAAGTGTCTGATGCCAGATTTGAAATTGAGAAGATGAGTCTTCTTCACTTCACACCAGGTGCCCTATCAACTGCCCCACATTGCTTCCTTTACCTATCCTTGATAATGTACATTATTCAACTTGGATATGTCACTGTGGGTAGTATGCTTCAACTTACTTACTATCCATCATGTTGTTGTTCTATTGTTTCTTTTTTATTTTTCTAAGGTCATGGTGATTTATATATATATATATATTTATGCAAATTCTTGTTGAAAAGAAAGACCATGTCAACTCATTGACTGACTAATGTTTTTTTCTGGATTTTTTTCAATGCAAAAGAGCAGAGAATGGAGGGGGGAGGAAAAAAGGTTAAGAAACTGAGGGATGACTAGAGAGAGTCTACAATAAGGTCCATAGTTGTCAGTGGAGCTGGATGAGACAAGACTGAAATACTTCCCTCACTATTGTAGTTCATCTGCATTGTCTTGCCATCCGTATATTCTTCAGATAGTTCTAGGGGTGTTGGACTATTAATTTTATCATCCCATATTTAGTTCACCTGTATTATGGAGAAATGAAAATAATAGGCAAAGGAAGAAAAGAAGAATGCCACTCAATTTTGGAAAGAGGGAGAAGAAGAACTTATTGGTAATCTCCTGATTACATTCTCCTAGTCACATTTTAATATGTGTGGTTGTAATAATCAATCAACAGGTATTTATTTAATATCAATACAATGTGCTCAGCACTGTGCTGAGAACCATGGGATAAAGAGAAGTATAAGAGATGGTTCCTTCTTTCAAGTAGCTTGTAGTTTAGTTTGGAGCTACAGTTGGTAGCTTTAGCTATAGCTCAGAGAGACTATCAATACACATGAAGCCATTATGAATAAAATAAGACCATTGAAAAGTTTATATAAAATTGCATAGATTTTATAGAGTCCAGTAAGATTCGAAATAGTCAAGGAATGCTGATGGGACTTGATTCTTGAAGGAGAGATAGGATCTGAACAAGTGGAGAAAGGACATATGAGGTCAAAAGATAAACATGAGACATTACTAAAAGCCAGTATGGCATGTTTGTAAGTCAGTGAAGAGATGAGCTAAATAAGAAGCACTTGAATACAGGGTTATTTTTCTGGGGAGTAGTGGAAAACAATATTGAATAGATTGGGTAAAATAATATTGATTGAGAAAACAATATTGAGTAGAT
>NW_020954585.1:26440346-26483742 GCF_900497805.2 Vombatus ursinus
GTTTTAGGAATATTTATGTGGTTGTCCTGTGCAGGATTGATTAGATTTAGGAGAAACTGAAGGCAGGGAGATCAACAAGGAGGCTATAAGATTATTTAGAAGATGGGGGTCTGAACTAGGGAGGGAGTGGAGAACAATGGACATACCTAAGAAACATTTTGAAGAACCCCTAGAAACTAGTAAATTAGTTAATATAGTTTATGAGGGGCCCCTGGAGAACTGAGAAATTGGTGGAAACCTTAACAGATAAATGGGGTTGGATAATTTAAAAGAGAGATGTTGAGTATTATTTGGGGTGTACTGGATTTGAAGTAAGGATGGAATATCCAAGCAATGGTGTCCTATAGACAACTGGAAGAATTAAGTGTCAAGGGAGAATATATGGATTAGTGAGTCATCATTTTAATGTATAATAAACTTCTTATCCTTCATTGATAATTTTCTCAAAGCACAAATGAATTTTGTTTATTTTAACTTTCACAATTCTTTTCAACCTCTTGTTTTGAGACAGAAGCAAAGATACAATGTGATTCTGCAAACAATTAATGAACCAGAGGAGGAACAAATCACTTTTATTTAGTGCTGGTATTCATTATTTCATGTTTTTCATCACCCTTCTTCAAGAGTGATTTTCTTACATATTTATGGTAAGGGAATAGCTTCAACCCATCCCTGAAATGCAGTCCCCTTTTCTAAGACAGTAAATAACCGACAGGAAATACTCCAATTTCTTAGGAGACAAATGTGTTAGTTGGGTAAAAGAGAGGACAGGGATTCCATTTCATTGTGATCCAAGGGCAATTTCAGGAGGGGTAGAGTATTTTCTATAACAGGGAAGAGATCTTAATTTTTTTATATCATGGACTCCCTTAGCAGTATAGTGAAGCCAGCTAATCTCTTCTCAGAATAATGTTTTTAAATGCATAAAATAAACTACATGGGATTACAAAGAAAATGTATTGAAATAACTATCAAAATATTTTAAAAAATCAAGGACTCCAGGTTAAGAACCCCTGTTCTTAAGGAAGAAAAATCAACTTCTTTATTATCCAAAATGTGGATAATAATAAAATGTGAAGCAAACAACTAGAAAGGCCATGTCTTAAAATGATAAAAAGAAATCCAGCTTCCTTCTAACTTCTAAATATATAATCTTATGGAGGTTTCTTCATACCTAGTCATCCTGGAAGTCCCGATAAACACATCATCCCTGAGTCATTGACAAAGTAAAATGCTTGGAAAAGTCACAGTATATCCCATCAAAGGTCTTTATGAGGCAAGGGCCTAGGCAGTCCTGAGATTAATGACACAACAAACTACAAATGGTTCTTTGGAAATCATTTGAATCCATTGTATCAAAGGTCCCATTCTATAATATAAACCCAGTTCAATGTACTATGATGAAAAATAAGGCATAAGAAACGCTTAAATTGGGGCAGCGAGGTGTCATAGTGGATAGAGCTCTGGCCTTGGAGTCAGGAGGACCTGAGTTCAAATCTGGCCTCAGATACTTGACACTTACTGGCTGTGTGACCCTGGACAAGTCCCTTAACCCCGATTGCCTCACCACAAAAACAAAAATGCTTAAATTGTTGGTCAGTCGTGACCCCACTGGTCCCCATTTGTGACCCCATTTAGTTGTTTTCTTTTTTTTGGCAAAGATACCAGAGTGGTATGCCATTTCCTTCTCCAGCTCATTTTATAGATGCAGAAACTGAGTCAAACTGGGTTAAATGACTTGTCCAGGGTGAAACTGTTAGCAAATGTCTGAGGCCATATTTAAACTCAGGAAGGTGAATCTTCCTGACTCTATGCCATACGCTCTATCTACTGTGCCACCTAGCTGCTCCAACACTTTAAAACTTGAATGAAATACCTTGACCCAATTAAAAAAAAAGCTACTTAATATCATAAGTCTACATTAGAGACCCATGACCCACAAGATTTAATTGGGAAAAGTGTAGCTCTTGCTGAATTCTCTTTTTGTCGCTAAAGCCATAAGCCATTTATTTTTGACCTTTCTATTATTTTGAAGTACATTTACATTAAATTATGGTAAAAAACCAAAACAGTTTGCTCTTGGATAGGTACTTGGTTTCCTTTGTGTTGTATAGGTAATATTTTCTATTAGTGGGTAGAGGCATTTTGGTTATTTCAAAGTCAGAGGGGAATTAATGGAGGCTTAGCTGTTAAAATACACAATTTTAAACCCAACACCAGGCCAGCAGCTAGAGGAGTTATTTATTATCTTCCGGGTAGGCTGACAAGCCCTGCCCTCATATTGGTCATTATTTTGGGAAACTATTTCATGTGACTCTTACAGGTAATTTCTTGATCATGTTGAGCTTAAGTCCAAGTAGACGTCACACTTTTCATCTTATCCCTCCTACTCCATCTCGAATGGCCAGGCAGTTTTCAGGAGATTATTATTGGATCATATAGTTATAGCTAGAAAAGAACACAGAGATGATCTAGTCATTCTCCACCATTTTACAGATAAGGAAACTGAGGCTGAGAATGGTGAAGTGACTTGCCTAACATTGCACAGATAGTAAGCTGGGATATGAACCCAGCTTTTCTGACTGCAAAGCCTTTGTTCTTTCCCTCTTCCTACACTAACTCCCTAAAGGAAACATTCCCTCAGTCTACCCATAAAGAGGAGAATTAAAGAAACAATGACCAATTCCAGCTGAAAGCATTGATTTTCTACATCTACAAATTAAGAATAATATGAGTGGGACCAAGACATAAGGTGAGACTTGTAGAAATTGATTATAATATTGATTGTGCATCTCTTAGTTTCTCAAGTATCATGACTGTGATTACATGGAGCTGATACAATCTTGAGCACAGGGGACTTGGTTTTTGTTTGTTTGAAAAACTAGAGTTTGAATTCAATCAGAAGATGTAGGGTTAGAATTTAAATTTAACTCAATCCTATTATGCCAATTATCATGAGAATCCATGTTTCTGGGATGAGTCCTGCTGCCACCTCTGTCTCTCCTTAACATTGTTCTTCCTCTTCACCCCACAATCAAGGTTACAGTGAGTTACTGCTGGGTGGATTTCACTAATTCCACAGTTTTGGCTCATTCAGATCATGTGAAGTGATTAACTAAAGTCTTCATGAGTAGCAGCCCACTATTACCCTTCTTCCACTCTTGGAAATTGAAAACATTCCAAATGCCATGGGAGGAGGGAAGGAAGGACACTGGTGGGCCTTGCAGGGATTGCTTACCCAAAATGGAAGACTGTTATGGAGTTAGGAGGCTCTTTTAGGAACCCCTGGATCATAATCATCTGTTCTTAGGGGCACTGGGTGAGTGTGGAGCCTGGGAATCTCTACCCTCACTAAAGTTGGACCTAATATGTTAATTTGATTGGGTCTTGACTGAGCCTAGGCAAGTGACTTTCCTGGTAATAGATGTCTCACTCCAAGTGAAATCAGTGAATACTAACCAGCCACAAGGGAAATATATACTTTGGTGGAAGAAATAATTTGCCAATTTGAATTCAGTCACCTCAGCACTCCATTGTTTCTCTTCATATAGTCATTCTGGCAAATTAAAGGTTCTAGCCATTTGAATTTTATTTATGTTTTGGAAAGTGCAATGCTGTTAGTCCCAAAAGCACACATTTTTTTTCAAAGTTTTCAAATAACTAGAGTAGTTAGTACTATTTCAATACTCAACTTTAGATTTTCTACCCTCTCAGTAGGTAAGCAGCGCTCACATAAACCATGTCTCAGTGTTCTTCCTTCTGGCAAAATACCACTTACTAAGTCGGAAGGAAAAGGTATGAAAATCTTATTTGAAATGCCCAAGAAAACACATAAAAATGTATGGCTCATTTTATTGATTTATATGTAAATCAGTCAATCAACAAGCATTTATTAAGTACTTAGTGTTCACCTAGACACAGCACTAGAGACACTATGACAAAAGTGAACCAGTTCTTGCCCTTAAGGAGGGGGATTTTAATTAGATCTAATTAAATAGTTTGATTGAATTAGATAATTAGGTCTAATAATCTAATTAAATTATTCTAATGGAGAAAGATTATGTATATAGCTATAAGTATGTATAGAATGTAAGGGAAATGAAAGTTTGAGGAGGGAGTATCTTAGTAGCTGCTACGGTGTGTGTGTGTGTGTGTGTGTGTGTGTGTGTGTGTGTGTGTTTTCATGAAGAAGGTAAGGATTGAACTGATTCTTAAAGGAAATCAGGAATTCCAAGAGCTGGAGGTGGAGAGTCTCTTTCTGGTGCGAGAAACAGCTAGTACAAAGGTATGGGGTTGGGAGAGGGAGTTCTATATGTGCAGAACAATGAGTAGGCTGGTATGGCTGGAACATGACAAGAAGTGAAGTGAAGTACAAGAAGATCTCCAAATGTCAAACAAGGGGAGGAATATGGGGGCAATATGGTCAGATCTGAACTTTTAGAAAATGTCTTTGGCAGCCATATGACAGATGAATTGTTTGGGCAAGGCTTAAACCAGGGAGACTAAAAAGAAGGATGTTGTAATTATGTAGGTGAGGGGTGATGAGGGCCTGAATTAGGGTGGTGACTCTGTGGAGAAAAGGGAATGTGTGAGAAGGAGAGTGTGGAGATAGAAATGACAAGATTATCTTTGTGAGGTCAATATAAGAGAGGAGTTAAGGATGACACCAAGGTGAAGAGTTTGCATGATTATAGGATGGTGGTACTCCGGAGAATAATACAGAAGTTTGGAAGAGGGGAGGGCTTGGGGAGAAAGATTATAGGTTCTATTTTGTATCCACTGAGTCTGAGAAGCCCTCAAGATACCAGTTAGAGGGGTCCAATAGGCAGCTCCAGATTCTGGAAGGTTGTAGCTCAAGAGAGGTAATAGAACTGGATACAAATGTGAGAATAATCTGCATAAATTATAATTAAATCCAATGGGAGTTGGAGAGGTCATCAAGTAGAATAGTAGAGTGCAAAGAGAAGGGGGTTTAGGAGAGTATTAGAGAACACCAATGTTTATAGTGAATGACAGAAATCAAGAACCAGCCAAAGAGACTAAGGAGGAATCATCAAGCAGAATGGAGAACCAGGAGACACAAGTGTCACAAAAACCCAGAGAAGAGAAAGGTATTCGGGAGGGGAAGGTGATCAATAGTATTAAATGCTGTAGAGAATTCAAGAGGTTGAGAATTGAGAAAAGACCATTAGATTGGTAAATTTGAATAGAGCAATTTTAACTAAATTGAAATTTGAATTATGAGATTGGAAGCCAGATTGCAAAGGGAGAAAGAAAGGAAAGGAAGTGGAGGCGGCAAGTGCTTACAGCTTTCTAAAACAGTTTATATGTGAAGAATAAAAGAGATATATGACAATAGGTAGCAGGGATAGTAGGAAAAAGGAGGAGTTTGTATAAAGGTGAAGGAGAGATGGGAGGGTTTGTAGGCGACAGGGAAAGAACTGAGTGTGTAGGAAGAGATTGAAGATAGTGTTGAGATGATCCTGGGGCAATCTCTTAAAAAATGAGAGGAGATAGGGTCAAGGGAAGAAGTAGAGGAGTAGGCCTTGGCAAGAGGAAGATCACCTCTTCACATCAGACTACAGTGAAGGAGAAGATAGTAGAGGAAGATGTCTGAGTGATGTGCAATGAGAAGAGGAAGAGAGGGAATCCTGAGTGAATGACTTAAAAAAAAATAATGTATGCAGCAAGGTACCTAGCTGAGTAGATGAGGGCAGGATATACTGTGGGAGGCTTAAGAAGAGATGAGAAAGCTTGGAACAGGTGATGTTGTAAGTGTGACAGCTAATTAATTAAGGAGGAGTTGAATGATGCCTTTCTGTAACACATGTTGATTTGAGGGTAAATAACATAAATTTGTAGTGGATCAAGTTGTCCTGGTTTTGTGATTTCCTCTGGGGCTATTTGGTAGCATGTGAATAGGAGTGAAATGGATAGTGTTCAGTTAGGTTAATTAATAAGGTCAAGAAAGGGAAAGGAGGAGAGTATAGCCAATACAGAGAAGATGCCCCAGGAAAGAATTGGGGGTGTGGTGGATGAAATAATGGAGGTCAGATTGAGAATGAAGGATAAGGTTAAGAGGTCATAAGGCATAGAAAAGATAGCATGATAAAAGATTATGATCAGATAAAGGAATTTTGTAGCTAGTGAACCTAGAAGTGGAACACTTGTGGGTGATGACATTGAACCCAGTAGTAACCTATATGGAGTAAGTGCAGGGTGGAAGAAAGAGCAATGGGCCTAGAACAAGAGGATCTGAGTTCAAAACTTTCCTCTGACAGTACTTAGGTGATTACAAGTGACCTAATTTCCATGGACCTCATTTTCCTCATCTTTAAAATAAGGGGGTGGTACAAATGACCTATGAATTCTCTTCCACCTCAAGTTCCATAATCCCATAATGGAATTGTGGAGTAAGTAGAACACATTTCTTATAAAAAGTTAACCCACTGCCTTCTACATTCCAAAATTACTGGTGGATTTGAATGGGCTGTTAAAAAAAATACTTGAGTACTAAGTGAAGGCTGGGACTTCTTTTGCCATTTGAATAACCAGAGAGAATAAATTCGTGAAGACATACATCATGATAGGTAAGTTACTGATCTATCTAATTAACTGATGGACACTTGGGGAAAAAAGTAAAAAGGCCAGAAATAGGGGAGCAGGGGTAGTTAGGCAGTGGAAGATGAGTTTGGAGGTTATACGCTTATTTAGCATGGAAGAGAACGATGGTACTAAAATGTTGTAGGTTGACTCAGTTGTGGCCGAGACTAGATAACCCCTATGATCCCTTTCAACTCTGACATTTTATTATTTTGGTCAGTACTCTTGCCAGCTGTCTCCATCTCACCTGAGAAACTGCATGAACTATGGAGCTCAGAATATAGTGAATAATAGCAGACAGGAGCTAGAGAAAGAGATAAAAAAGTTACATTGGTCCACCTCCCTATCCCTATTCCTCATTCAGTCTTTTTATACCTCCCTATACCCCATTTAGCCAGGAACAGTCAGCAAAGAAAGGACTTGTCAGGGGTTCCCCTTCACATGGTTCTCAGATTTAGGGACTTTGGGACTAATGGTTGCTCATTCTAAGATTTTAATTTTGTTTGTCTCCTTTTAATAAAGTGTCCCCTTCAAAGATAGCATGTTCAAATGGACAGAGGGCTATCCTTGAAGCTAGGATGACGTGGGTTCAAACCTTGCCTCTGATACAAACTGAATTTGTGACCCTGAACAAGTTACAACCTCTTAGTGCTCTAGTCAACTCTCTAAGACTAACTTGCAGAGAAGGTAGAGGGAGTTTCCTCACCAGGAAGTTTCCTATAGTGATGCAATTATAGGTTCTTTTCTCATCCCTATTACTTTTAAATATTTGAAGTCTGGGCCTACATGTGGGAGTCATTCTTAGGATATTGGGAGGTATCATGTATACTCTAACCCAATTGTTCGTGTGTGTGTGTGTGTGTGTGTGTGTGTGTGTGTCTTGGGGGAGGGTGTTTAAATCAAGAGAATTAAAAATATACTCCTATATATATTTATGTCTTTTATGTCAAGAGAATATCTGATGAAAGGATTGCAAGTAAAATCTGTTTCTTCTCCCTCTGTTCCTGTTACTTTTTTTCTGATATTTTAATTTAAAACACTTGTTTATTTCTTAATTGGTCCTTACTCAGAGGAATTGGATATTCTTGTTAGTTGTTGACCTATTCTGTCTCTTAGACCTGAATTTTTTTTTTCTCCTCAGAGGTATAATTCACTTCCAAATCTAGACAGATCATTTCAAAACCATTTACTAAATAGGTCACTGGTACCTGAAATGGAATTCCATTGTAGCCCAGAAAATACATGTTCATGAGACCTAGCAAGATTTGTCCTTCCACGTACTAAAAAAGATTGTCTTCAGTACTGTCTAAAATTTGTAGCTGGATGCTTGCACATAGCCTTAATTAACTGGATTTTGACATGTATTGGATCTGAGCCCTTTTGCTCATTCTAACTACAGAGGCCTCAGTGCCTTCTTCCTAGCATAAGCTAAAATATGCAGCACAAGGGATTCACAATGTCTTTGGTCCCTGTTCTTTAGTGGAATGACAGTTTTGAGTTCCTATTGCTAACCTTCAACTTTAAGTGAGGAGAATATGAACCCTCTGCAGCTCCCATCCACCTTCCTCTTTGAAATCTAAAATAAAATTTTGCTTTGCATATCACTAGCGTGCATACAACAAAACAAACGTGTTTTCCATCTAACTCTCATGATCTTTTTCACTGCTCAATTGCTAGGGAATTGAGGCACTGAGGTTAGCTTCCTCAAAGTTATGAAGAGGCATTCTCTAAAAGATGGAAAAAGAGTCTGGAATCCTCTCCTTGGCCAATACCTCCTCACTAGAGGTTAGCTGAAATCACTGTGCTATGCACCTACTTTAATTTGTGGTGAGAAAGTCAAAAGCATACCAAGGTTTTTCGGTCAAACTGCTGCTAATATGCCTCCATCTCCTGCTTCCATGTAGTGCTTTTATAAATAAAAATCCGATGTTATGAAATTTCACTCTCATTTTAATAATAATGCAATGCCTTCTTGCTTTCAATTAACTTTAAAAAGCAGGTCTGACTGAATGCACAGAAGGGATGGTCTCAGCTCTTACAAAGCTATATAATAAAATGAATCATTCACAGATGGAAGAAAAAGAAAGATAGTCACAATATGGTAGCTTACCTGTGGCTCTTAGTGAGTAGAATTAAGATGGGAGAAAGAAAAGGTTGCGCTGAGTTTCTAGGCTCTCTTTTCTTTGTCTCGTCTTTTTTTTTTTTTTTTTTTTGGTACCTCTCCTGGGGTTGGAAAACACAATAGAAGAGAGAACATGTCTTCATCCTTAGAGTCTGGAAGGGGCATAGAGCAGTTTTATGAGGTTGCTTCAGAAAGTTGTTTTGGCTATTCATTAGCTAGAATATTCAATTGAACCAGTGTGAAGCTTTGGTTGGTGGTATGTGGATTGGGTAGCAATCAGACCAGTACTTTCCCCATTGGAATAGGACTTTAATTCCACTTTAATAAACATGATTTATGATCCTCCCTGATGGCTTGATCATGGTATAGAAGTAGGTTGTACATTCATTAAGATTCTTAAGTTATACCAAACTGGAAAGATTTTGACAACTGAGGACAAGACTTTAAACTGTGATTTTTAAAATCAAAGTGTTTGCCAGTGTTATTTTAAAAATGTTGATGATAATGGGGCTAGCGGGTGCTCGTGTGTGTGTGTGTGTGTGTGTGTGTGTGTGTGTGTGTGTGTGTGTGTCCAAAAATACTCATTAAACTATCTACTAAATCAGGGACTCTTAACCTTTTTTTTGTGTGTATGTGTATGTTGTAGGCCCTTTAGTAATCTGGAGAATTTTAGGGAGCCCTTTCCAGAGTGGTGTTTTTAAGTGCATAAAATAAAACATTCAGAATTACAAAAGAATATTTAAATATAGCTATCAAAATGTGTAAAAAATGTTCATGCATCCTAGGTTGACTCCTGCTTTATGTCATAGAAGAGTTGTGCCCGCCTTGTCAACATCAAAGAGATTAAAGAATTGATATGTTCTAGCCCCAATATCAAGAAGAACAACAACAACAAAAGCTTTCATGGACAGCTCGGGGCCTAGAGACTGTTCAAACTTTCAGACTCTTATGCTTTCCTGGTCACAACTCTGTATCTTAAACCAGAAAGCTACTTTGTTAATATCTCATTAGACTGGACTTGTGTCTGCCTATAGAAGGTCTTGAAGGAACAACTATTTGTTTGAAATTTCTTAACTATTTTCTCCCTTCTTAGAGTGTAATCGAATATTTGCCCTCAAGTACAAGAGGCAGCATCTGCTCTTGTGGGCCGACAGGTCTCTGAGGTCTGGCAGTCTTCTGAAGTCCAAGGTCTTTGAATTACTAAATACCCCCAAGTGAAACTTGGGAATCATAATTTAATGTAAAAAAGGCTGTATCAAAAACATTATGTCAATTATTACTAAATAAGGGAAGGGACTAAGCATTTATATAGTACCTGCTACATACCAGACACTGTGCAAATATTCTCTCTCATTTGATCCTCATAATCCTGAGAGGTAGTTGCTATTCTTATCTTCATTTTACAGTTGAGAAAACTGAGGAATGTTAAGTGACATATTCACATTCATATAGCTAGTAAGTATCTCAAGTTGGATCTGAATTCAGATTATCTTTTTTTTTCTGGCAATTGGGGTTAAGTGACTTGTGCAGGGTCATATAGCTAGTAAGTGTCAAGTGTTTGGTCTGAGGCCGCATTTGAACTCAGGTCCTTCTGACTTCAGGGCAGGTGCTCTATCTACTGTGCCACCTAATTGCCCCTTTACGCCACCTAGCTGCCCCCAAATTCAGATCATCTTGATTCCAGAACTAGCATACCATCCACAGAGCCACCTAAATGCCTAAAAGTTACTCTTTTAAAAAAAATTAGTATTTTATTTTTCCTGAGTTACATGTAAAAACAATTTTTAACATTCATTTTTAAAACTTTGAATTTCAAATTGTCTCCTTTTCTCTCTCCCCACTTCCCTCATTGAGAAGGTAAGCAGTTTGATATAGGTTACACATGTGTAATCATACAAAACATTGCCATATTAGTCATGTTGTGAATACACACACACACACACACACACACACACACACACACACACACACACACATAGACCAAAAAAAGCCTCAAAAAAGTATGCTTCAATCTGTATTCAGACACCATCAGTTCTTTCTCTGGGGATAGATAGCATTTTTCATCATAAGTCCTTCACAGTTGTCTTGGATCGTTATATCTCTGAGAATAGTTAAGTCATTCATAGCTGATCATCTTATAATATTGCTTTTACTTTGTAGAAAGTATATTTGACTTTGTGTCAGTTCATGTAAATCTTTCCAGGTTTTTCTGAGAGTATCCTGTTCATCATTTCTTATAGCACAATAGTATTCCATCACAATCACATACCACAATTTGTTTAGCCATTCTCCAATTGATGGACATCCCTTCAATTTCTGATTCTTTGCCCCCAGAAAAGGGTTGCTGGAAATATTTTTGTACATGTAGGTCCTTTTCCTTTTTGTTTTTTATCTCTTGTGGGGTACTAATCTAGTAGTGGTATTGCTAAGTCAAAGGGTATGCATTTTTTTTTTTAGCCCTTTAGACTAAATTGCTCTACAGAATGGTTGAATCAGTTCACAACTCCACCAACAGTGCACTAATGTCTCATTTTTTCTACATCTCCTCCAACATCTATCATTTTCATTTTCAGTCCAATTAGCCAGTCATTAGGTTGGTATGAGGTAGTGCCTCAGAATTTTTTTTTTTTTTGGCGAGGCAATGGGGTGAAGTGACTTGTCCAGGGTCACACAGCTAGTAAGTGTCAAGTGTCTGAGGCCAGATTTGAACTCAGGTCTTCCTGAATCTAAAGCCAGTGCTCTATCCACTGTGCCATCTAGATACCCCCATCAGAACTATTTTAATTTGCATTTCTCCAATCAATAGTGAGTTAGAGCATTTTTTAAATATGGCTATATATAGCTTTGATTACTTCATTTGAAAACTGTTCATATCTCTTGATCATTTATCAATTGGGGAATGGCTCTTATTTTTGTAAATTTGACTCAGTTCTCTATATGTTTGAGAAATAAGGCCTTTATCAGAGAAACTTGCTTCAAAATTTTTTTTTCACAGTTACTATTGCTAACTGTATTTCCTTCCATCCTATTTCTCCCTGTTTATTCTGATCTCTCTCCTTTCACTCTGTCCCTCTTCAAAAGTGTTTTGCTTCTGACTACCCTCTCTGTCAGTCTATCCCCCATTTTGTCACCTGCTTCCCCATTCTTTTAACCCTCCCCCCCACCTTGCTGCAGGGTAAGAGAGATTTCTATGCCCAATTGAGTATGTATGTTACTCCCTCTTTGAGTCAATACTTATGAGAGTAAGGTTCACTCACTCCCTCTCACTTGCTTCCTTTTCCCCTCTGCTGTAAAACCTTTTTTTCCTGACTATTTTATGTGAGATAGTTTACCTCATTCTACCTCTCCCATTCCCTTTCTCCTAGTACATTCCTCTCTTACCCCTTAATTTAATTTTTAGATGCCATCCCTTCATATTCAACTCACACCTGTACCCTCTGTCTATATATACTCCTTCTAACCCTCTTAATAATGAGAAAGTTCTCATGTGTTACAAGTATAATCTCCCCATGTAGGAATGTTTAGCCTTATTAAGTCCCTTACGATTTCTCTTTCCTGTTTACCTTTTTCTGCTTCTCTTGAGGCTTGTATTTGAAAGTCAAATTTTCTATTTAGCTCTGGTCTTTTCATCGAAAATGCTTGAAAGTTGTCTATTTCATTGAATATCAATATTTTTCCCCTGAAGGATTATACTCAGTTTTGCTGGGTAAATATTCTTGGTTGTAGTCCTAGCTCCTTTGACCTCCAGAATATCACATTCCTAGCCTTCTGATCTTTTCATGTAGAAGCTTCTAAATCTTGTGATATTCTGATTGTGGCTCCACAATAACTTTATTTTTTTTTTTGTGGCTGCTTCAATATTTTCTTCTTGACCTGGGAACTTTAAAATTTGGCTATAATATTCCTGGCAGTTTTCATTTGGCAATCTCTTTCAGGAGGTGGATTCTTTCAATTTGTATTTTACGCTCTGGTTCTAGAATATGAGGGCAGTTTTCCTTAATAATTTCTTGAAAGATGATGTCTAGGCTCTTTTTTTTGATCATGGCTTTCAGGCAGTTCAATAATTTTTAAATTATCTCTCCTGGATCTATTTTCTAAGTCAGTTCTTTTTCCAATGAGATATTTCACAGCATTTTCTATTTTTTCATTCTTTTGGTTTTGTTTTATTGTTTCTTGATTTCTCATAAAGTCATTAGCTCCCATTTGCTTAATTCTAATTTTTAAGAAATTACTTTCTTCAGTGAGCTTTTGTACTTCCTTTTCCATTTGACCAATTCAACTTTTTAAGGTAGGCTCTGGTCTGTGAGCGACCACAAGCACTCTTTTCTGTCCTGAAACTGTGACAAGGGTCCCCGCTCCACTACAGCCCCCATCTCTACTAAGCTAGTGCTGCTTCTTGCCCTGGGACTGTCACCCAGGACCCAGATCCAAGAATGGGCAAAGCAATAAAGTCCTGCCTCAGTGCTGGCAAAGAGACCCCTATTATCTCCTTCTGACCATTTATTTGATGCCCTTACCATCGGTGGGCTGAGAGCTTCAGAAGCAGCTGCTGCCACTGCTGATTCAGTGACTCCCAAGTCCTGCTCTTGGTGTGCTGAGGCTGGGTCTGTGCTGGTGTGGCCTGCACTGGACTGTGTTCCATTCTCACTCAGGTGTGACAGACCCTTCCTGCTGACCTAAGTTATCTTTGACTGGAAAGTTATTTCACCCCATCCATTTGTGGGTTCTGCTGCTTCAAGAATTGTTTTATAGCATTATTTAAAAGTGTTTGGAAGGGTTTTTAGGAGAGCTTAGGTGAGTCACTGCCTTTTCTCCTCCATTTGGGCTCCACCCACCCTAAATGTTACTTTTAATGAACCATATTCTTCTCAGGACCGAGGTCAAGGAATAATTCAAAGAAAGCAAAGGAGAACATTCTCCTTTTCAGACAGCTAGGTAGCATAGTTTTATTTCACAGGACCCAGTCTCATACTATCTTGGGTGATCATTAATTGGTTCATTTCTTTATAGTAAAAGACCTTTGAGGAGCCAAGAAATAGTTTTCATAGCAAATGCCTCATTTAATGTGTCAGTGTTACTTCCAGTGTATTTCACATGTGCTTAACATGCTTGGAATTTGATCACATCCTGTTTTTAGAGCCAAAAGATCAAGTTTTACTATGAGAAATAATGAACAGGTGATCAGCATTCAGCTTTTTAATATAATTTTTTTCACAAAATATGCCTTATCCTATATTATGTGTGCGGTAATTATAACTATTTTAGGGTATAGACACAAAGCTATTTAGGCATCTCATTGGAAATGAAACTTTTATTTCTTCACAGCTGGCCTATATAAAGCACTTTTAATATTTGAGAAGCACCTTATAAACATGATCTCATTTGATCTTTACAACAACCATGAAAGGTAGGTCCTATTATTGCCCTCATTTTGTAGGTGAGGTATCTGAGACAGACGAAGTGTAAGTGACTTGCCCAGGATCACCCAGCTAGTAAGTGTCCTCAGCAGGAGTTGAAGTCTGGTCTTCCTGAGTTCAGGTCTGCCATTCTATCTACTGTGCTTAATAGGCAGTAGGTCAATAGAGCAAAAGTGTGAACTAGTAGTAATGACTGGAAGGGAACGGTGAATTAATGGTGAATCCCAAAGGGATGAGGTGGTTGTTTAAAAAATATCACCTCAAGCAATTATTTGAGAAACCATGGGTGGGAGGGGGGAAGGGAATTGAGAAATGATAAGCTAGAGAGTCAAGAGCAGCTGTTAATGAAATTTAATCCAGGTAATTGGGCCTAACGAAAGAGTGTTGTTTAAGAAATACAGGTTTGTTTGTTTTTTAATAGAAAAGAGGGTCTGGATTAGGAAGGGTGAGACGGACAAGGAAAAGTTATTTGAGAGAGAAATGGATTGTAAAGACAAACCACCTATTTCACCAATTTGTCAGGCATCACATTTGAATAGGGATAGAAATGAACCGTACAAGTCCTGTTGATCTGTACTACGTAGCTAAACTGTGTTCCTGTCATTTGCTTACATATATTGTTTATGTGCTGAGATTTCCACACTGTGGAAAAACCTCCTGGCCTTAAATCTCCCATACCTCTCAAGTCCTACCAGAAGAAGATCTTAACTCACACTTTCCTGAGGGAATAGAGGCTCTTCCTAACATATTTCCTTTTCTCTCCTTTTCTACAGCTAAAAATCTCTTGACATCATCCCCCATTGTGCTACCTTTTACTCCTTTCTCTAATGAAGAGATAGCCTTTCTCCTGGCTAAGGCCAATCCTGCCTTCCTTCCTCCTCAAGCAGGCTGCCTTTGCAATTATAAACTCTTCTCTACATACCTACTGGCTTACCCCTTGTCACTGACAAACAAATCTGCATCTCCCCTTCCTTATATTAAAATAAATAATTTATTTGAACCTGTCATCTCCTCAAACTATTATTTTTTTCTTTCATTTTGTGAAAGACAGCATCGCAGAATGGATGGAGAGTTTGCCTTAGAGTCAGGAAAATCTGGGTTCAAGTCCTGTCTCTCAGACACACAGGCTGGGTGACCTTAGGCAAGTCACTTAAATTCTCAGTGCCTTAGGCAACTCTCTAAGACTGTAAGTTGCCAAGAAGCTGCTGACCTGTATTGATAGATGGAGTTTCTTATCTAAAAGTTCTATGTTTTAATGAAATCACAGGCCCAGTCCCTCTCTTTCACAGAAAAATTCCCAGTAAAATTTGTTTAGTTGTTTCCATTTCTCTTCTAACTTTTTTTTTTAAGTTTTTAGGCAATTGGGGTTAAGTGACTTGCCCAGGGTCACACAGCTAGTAAGTCTCAGGTCTGAAGCCAGATTTGAACTCAGGTCCTCCTGACTTCAGGGCCAGTGCTCTATCCACTGTGCCACCTAGCTGCCCCCTCTCTTCTTACTTCTTAATGCCTTGAGGTTTGGTTTCTAACTTTTTTTCCCCCTTAGGCAATTGGGGTGAAGTGACTTGCCCAGGGTCACACAGCTAGTATCTGAGGCTGGATTTGAACTCAGGTCCTCCTGACTCCAAGGCCAGAGCTCTATTTACTGCGCCACCTAGCTGCCCCGGCTTCTAACTTTTTATCCAAATGAAATTTGTTTCTCCACGGTTACCAATGATTTCTTAAATGCCACGTCCAAAAGCGTTTTCTCAACGTAAATCCTTTTCGGCCTCTCTGAAGTACTTGGGATCTTTGAATACCCTCTCCTCTTGGATATTCTAGCCTCAGCGTTTTCATGACACTGTCCTCTCTTGTTCCTCCTCCTACCCAACTGACCATTCTTTCGTCTCTATGGTTCTATTTCTTTAGATAGTCAGCACCTTAACTATTGGTATACCCAAAAGCTTCTTTCTTCCTATTGCCTCACAGTTTCTCTAGCTTCAGTTGTAATTTCTGTGCAGATAACTATCAGAGTTATATAATTTGTGTCTCAGAAACTCTCCAGTTCTGTATCACCAACTGTCTATTGGACATTTCAAACCTGGATGTGTGAGAGGCATCTCAACCTCAACATATCTAAAATGGATCTTTTTATTTTTCTTCCAAATTCACCCTCTCCCAAATTTTTCTAATTTCATTTAAGGTACCATTGTCCTTTCAGTTACCTTGGTTTGCAAATTTGGAGTCATTCTTAACTCTCCATTTTAACTCAAATATCATGAGTTGCTAGTGATTGATTCTAACTCTATATCACTCCTATCTATCCTCTTTTCTCCATTCACACAGTCACCACATCTAGTCTATCCCTTTATCTCCACTCACCTGGACTATTTTTTTTAATTAACTTATTTTGAATTATCAACAATCACTTCCAAAGGCTTTTGAGTTTTAAATTTTTCTCCCCCTCTCTCCCTACCACCCTCCCCAAGATGGCACACAATCTGATATGGGTTATACATATACATTCCTATTAAACACATTTTCACATTAGTGATGTTGTAAGGAAGAATTAGAACCAATAAGAGGAACCACCAGAAAGAGGAAACAAAACACAACAGAAGAAAAAAAATAGCAAATAGCATGTTTCAATCTGCATTGGATGTGAATAGCATTTTCTTTGGATGTGGATAGCCTTTTCCATCATGAGGCCTTTGGAGATGTCTTAGATTCTTGTATTGCTGAGAAGGGTTAAGTCTATCAATATTAGTCATCGCACAACATAGCTGTTACTGTGTACAACGTTCTCCTGATTTTGCTCACTTCACTCAGCATCAGACCATACAAGTCTTTCCACATTCACCTGGACTATTGCAATAACATCTTAATAGCCTCCCTGCCTCAAGGATCCCTCCTCTCTAACCTACCCTTCACATAGCTGCCAAATTAAAATTCCTAAAGCATAAGTCTGGTCATGTTAGTCTCCTGCTCAAAAATAGATAGATAGTTCATAGATAGATGGATAGATCCAGTGGTTCCCTATGATCTCTTTTCAAATGCATAATTTTCTGATACACATTTAAAGTCCTCCACAACCTCTTTCTATTTTAACTTTCCAGCCTTATTGTACATGATTCTTTCACAAATTCTTCAATGTAGCCGGACTGGCCTTCTTGTTGCTCCTCATACCAACATCCCATCTTCTATTTTTGTTGCTTGGAATAGGTTGTCTCTAACCCCTGCCCCTCCCTCACCATCATATCTGAAACACATTTTCTTCTCATCTCTTCCTCTTAGAATCCTCAGATTCCCTCAAAGATCAGGTCACATGCCATATCCTACCTAAGAATTTTTTTGGTCCCACCAGCTGCTAATGCCACCACCTGGAAAAAATTACCTTGCATTGATTTTGAATATGCTTATATTCATGTTATTTCTACCGTTACAATGTAAGCTCCTTGAGGATAAAGACAATTTTATTTTTGTCTTTATATCTCCATTGCCTAACATAGTTGCCATGTATGTAGTCACTTAATAAATGCTTGATGGTTGTTGGTTGATTAATTGATTAATATAGCCTTACACTATAAATGTCTGACTGTGATGGAGTAAGAGAAGAGTGAAGAGCAAGTCTGAGAACTCCTCCTCTCAAAGATGAGAAATGCCTCATTTCCCTTGAGTGGAAGTGGTAGAAATGACTAGTCATTCTTATATGACCATCCTGTTCTTTCATATTCTATATTTGGTTTCATGTCACAGCTTATCATAGCATTAATCTCATGACTAGAAGGAACAAAGGAAGAAATTGAGTTCTTTTGGCCATCCAGAAGATATTTAGCCATTTGTCTGCTGACCCACAGTGTATCTTGACTTTTTCTGGAGTCATCTTTGTCTGTCTAATTAGGCCTTCTGGTTTCCAGTGAACTGAAGAGAGTTCTTTCATCATGCTTCTGCGTCTTTATGAAACAACCTGTAATCTATGACTTGTGGAACAAGCAAAATGCAGCTGTTGTAAGCTCCCTGCTGAGTTTCCACAGTGTCTGTGCATTGACACCATGAGCCACTGCAAGCTTGACTCTATTGTTTATTTTTTCCAAATACCTAAACTAAAACCGGTTCATTTGCAATTATAGCTATGAAAGCAATGCCATATTAAATGTGACATCTGCAGAGGGTAATGACATGGCTCATTCATATACAGGGTAGAAGGTGGATATTTAGCTCAAAGTTCAAAGCTCAAAGCAGGCTTCAGATCTCTGCAAACCTCTAAATAGTAGCCTCCTGGATAAAATTTCAAATGCATTTTTTGACTTTATGGTTTATTTACTTTTGTGACTCCACCTTCACTCAAATTGTTTGCTTTGCTAATCTACATTTTTGGCACTGTTGATCCCAGAGTAAAATTGAATCAAAAAAAGAAGGAACAAATACAATGGGGCCAATCAGAAAAACCTAAAGATATATTACTGTCTTCATTGCTCTTCTTTATCAGGGTGGCATTGTGGGATGTTTTAAGAGCAGGGAGATGCAACAAGGTAATGAGGAAGTATTATAGGTAGGGCTGAATGAAAGATGAATGGAGAACAACCAAGACAGGAAAATCACAGTGACAGGGGAAGTTTAATCTAGATCTGAGATAATGAGGACTTGGTTATGACAGAAGGCTCCATTGTAGCTATGGTTTCAGAATCATTGCTTCTTCCTTATAGTGAATTGTTGCTCCAGTAACTAAATATTCAACAACAAGCAGCATTTATAAAGTGCTGACTATGTGCCAGACAAAAAAGTGCTAGGGATACAAAGAATGACAGAAACAGTCCCTGCCCCCAAAGAATTTATGCTCTAATAAAAACTCATTGTGGAATAGTGGATTTGTAGTCAGAGGACCATAGCTTGAATACCAGATTTGCTACTTGTAAACTATATAACTTGTTTTACCTCATCTCTCTGGATTTATTTCCTCATCTGTAAAAAGAAGAGAAGGGATTAGACTAGATGATTTCTATGGTTTCTCCTATTTCTAAATCCCATGATTCATTCTTGAAAACAATAGTAATTACTTTATTAAAGACACTGAGAAGATGTATGTAGAAGTCCATTCACAAATTAGGCTATATACTTAACAACTGTTTCATACTAGTACCCTCACACAGTTTGTTTCTTTATCCAGAACTCCCACCGAAGTCTTACTCTCAGTTTGAGACTCTCTTGCTCATATTCTTGAGAATAAAAACATAGATGGGATGCTCATCAGATTTGCAGATGACATAAATCTGAGAATGCCTAATATATTAGACAAGAGAATCAGGATCCAAAAAGATCTTGATGTGCTAAATAAAGCATGAGGCTGGATCTAATGACCTGAACTGAAATAAAGATAGATGTCAAATAGTATACTGGGGTTCAAAAATCAACTTCACAAGGATGGGATTGGGTATGCATGGTTAGATAGAAGCTCAGAAAAAAAAAGTTCTGGGGGTTTTAGTGGAGTGTAAGCTCAATATGAATAAGCAAGATGATGTGGCAAAAAATAACAAAACAACACATAAAAACCTATCATGACATTGTGTTACATCAAGAGAGGTATAGTTTTAAGGAATTAGGAGGTGCTGGTCTTGCCATGTTGTGTCTTTGTTATTCCACATTTATAATATTTTCATTAGTTCTAGGTGTTGTAGTTTAGGAAGGAACAGGTATAGAGGAGATTAAGGACTTTGAATCCATGTCCTACAAGGATCTTGGGATGTTCAGTTTGGAAAAGCCTTATAAAAGACATGATAAATACATCAAATATTTGAAGGTCTGTCATGTGGAAGTGAATGATTAGACTTATGTAACAGTGTTAAAGAGGAAAGTGTCAGGATCAGGGTTGTTCCATCACTCCTATTTGGCCTTCACCCTATTACTGATCCATTTTCCAGGTGAGTTTAACTGGTATAAAGACTCTTCCACTCTGAGAAGCTGTATCAAAGGATATGTAATTTTCTTTACATTTTATTAGTTTTGAGTCCCCATCCAGAGATAGCACTTCTAATAAAATGCCTCAGGGTTAGAATTTTCTCTGGAGATACTCCTTTCTCAGGGGCATCCTCTCATCTGTATTCCCAATAAGTACACCCTGACTATAAATGTCTGGTGGTTATCACCTTTTATAAAGACATTGAAAACAAAGAAAGGTAAACAATGTCACACACACTCCCCCCCCCCCAAACTTGGAAGAAAAGCATTAGGTCTCTCATGAAAGACCTCAAGGAAAGAAAAGGAAATATAGGATTGCAGCCTTGCAGTTTGTGTTGGAGAAGAGGAGAGGTTCAGAGGTTGCACAAAAATGCTTCTGTCCTGACACACCTTACTCCCAACCTGACCAGGCACCTTTACTCCTTTTTCATTGTAGTAGTTTTCATTTTCCAAGCTTTTACTTTCTCAGCTGTCTGTGGTTTCTTATGGCTTCCCTTTCTCTAGGTCCATGGTTCTACTCATCCTGTTAGGAGGTAAGTTCCTATTTGAATCTCTTTTCTAGACCCACTGAATTGACTTTTTAAAGATCACCCTGAAGCACGGCTTCATTCTTCTTCCTATCATACTGTTTCCTTTCTGATTCATTCAGGGGACAAATGTGTACCTTATAAAGATATCACCTTGTGTGGCATCATCTTTTAAAGTGACTATAATATCTTATTTTCATCTCTGTTCTGTAGTTCATTCCTGGACTTTCCAGGACCTCTACCTAACCCTTGTTTTGTTTGACCCAAGAGGACAAAATCAGGAGCAATGTGTGGAGGTTCTAAAGAGACAAATGTAGGCATCAGGTCATCAAAATCTCCTGAATAGTTAAAGCTGCCTGAAAGGGGCTGTGCTACCTCAGGAGGGGTTGGGGTTCCCGCAAGCAGAAGATAGGTGACAGTTTCTCAGCTATGTTTTAGAAAGGACTCTGTTCAGGGATGGATTGGATCAAATGGCTGCTGAGACTCCTTACAACTGTAAAAATTCTGTGATGCTGAGTCTCCTTTTGTCTTTTTCCATTATCTCTATCTAGCATTTTACCTTTAGGAGCTTCCTTTTTGTCCCATTCAATGATACTGAGCATTTTTTTTTGTAAGAATATTTCCTCTGAAATTCTCCATCTTCTGTTTATCCATGCTCTAGGAACTTCACTTTTTTCAAGAACATTAACATATTCAGAATCAAGCTTAAACAGATTTTACCATTGGACCTTGAATCCACTGGGAGCAAAGGACAGAGAACTAGACTGTCAAAATATTAGCTATGTAGCTTTTGAAGGAGAGTGAGAGGAGACATCCAGGAAACAAGGGTCAATGTGACTTATACATGAAACTACAAATCCATACTGTATGTGACACCTTGTGTACTTTATTTGTTACACCTGGGACACTACAGTAGTGGCAGCAGTCCAAATTGGCTGTCTTTCTTAAGTCTACTTGATAACAGCATGTCACTGTATTAATTATTCATTCAGGGAAAAAGATCCCTAAATTGTCCTGTGGGTGATATTCTCCTTGAGGCATCAGCTCAGTAGTCACCTCAGTTCTTCTCTGGTGCTTGAATATAGTAACCTCTTAAAAGGCTCAAGTATCCCTTCTGGGTGTCAGAGGGCATTCAGCCTACAAATCTAAACTATTCCCCCACATTCTTGGTCGTAGGAGTTGGAGTGAGGGTACGGTGAGATTTAAATGTGGTGCAAAGTGGTTTAAACCCATTGTGGCTAAGTTTGGAATTTAGCTAGAGGATGAGATGAAATATTGCTCAAAACATCAAGGATATGAAATCTGCCGTTCCAAAGACTCCATCCTGCATTTGGATGCTACTTTTTACGACATAAGTTCACAGGTATCAGATATTTAACTTACTGAGGTCACATAGTTCACTGGACTTAGTGAAAACAGAGAAATAGTAAAAGAGGAGAAAGATTTTAGTTCTCCCTCCTTGGAGCTGTCTACCTCTGGCCATCTTCCGAAACCTTCTTCTGAGTACTCTCCCAGCTCTTTGGGTATGGCCAGGAAAATTCTTGAATCACACACTTTGTCAGGTTATAGAAAGGAATAAGGGATCAAGAACATGTTGCAAACTCCATTTCAAGCTCACTGACTATGCATGGGGAAAACAGAAAGAAACATTATAAGAAAAGAAAACATTTATCTCCATGTTCACCAGCTGCCAAGATTCTTGAAAACTGTTTGCTCTGGGTAATTGAGACTTTCTTTCCTCCTTATTTAGTCCTCCTCTGAAGGCTAGTCTCTGGTAACACCACTGATACTTCTCTGATTCTCATATCTTACTTTGAAGCTTGCAAGTTGGAATTCATGGCCCAGCTCACTCCCCTTGCCTATATGGCAACTAGGAACTCTATGTCTCAAGGATGGTGGGAGGAAAAAGAGAAAACAACCACTTCCATAAGCTAGAATATAGATTTCATGCTTCATTCTATCCTATCATGTGGCTTCATGTCCCAGAGTGCACTTGGGTAGCCCAGCTAACCTGTCCTTTCTCTGTCCTAGACAGGTTTAGGAAAGTTTCAGTTTTGGTGGTGCTTCATAAATTTTGTTTCTCTCTGCGGGAACTTTTAGGGCCCTCTGGTTCCCCCACAGAGATGAAATGGCAATGCCGATACATTCACTATTCATACGATACAATATTTCATAGGATTGCAGATCCAATTAAGAGCTGGGAAATGCCCCATGGGTTGACAAAGGAGTGAGAAGTACTTGCTACTGTTTGATATTACCATTAAAGGCCTGTTTTTTCCCATTAGGAAGCAGACCTATGAAAGTAGGTCCTATGTGCCATGGGTACACAGAACAGAGAACATCATTAAAAATGTTTTTGTTTGAACTGCAGTGACTCCCAGTGAATGACAGATCCAAAGCTACATTTTTTTCCCTCTGCTGATTTAGGGAACACATCATCAGCATATTGCCCTGTCATACGAAAAGTCTCTTGAAAAAACAGGATAGGGAGACTGTGGGCATGAAATATGATAATCAGCTCTGCTTTTCAATGTCTACAGAGGAAACGTAGTGGATCATAGTGATGCCCTGGATTCCCTCTGTTTAAGCAGCAGCACTTGGTCCTCTATGTTGTTTGGCTGTATAGCTTAGAAAAGGGATTTGTTCTGGGGGGGGGGGGAGGAGAAAAATAGAGCCATCAGGGATGAATTTCAAGGATTCTGCTTTTCGTTGCAAACGCATAACTATGCACCATGAGAAAGTCCTCAGGTATGAAGGAAAGACACCCAGAAAAAGATCTAAAGCCAGGCTCAGAGAGGAGCTCGTTTTTCTGTACCCATAGAATCTTTAGTGATCATCCTGCTGTAAGAAGAGGATAAAAAAGCTAATTGGGAAAGCTAACTAAGTCTTACCAAGGATAAGCTGAAGATGTTGCAGTTTCAGTTAAGCTTTAGGTAGAACATCCATTAGTATAGAGACTCCTCTTGAATAAAGTTTTGATGGCTAATTTACTGAGGTCTCAGTTTTGATAAAGTAAGAAGAGACAGGGAAGGAGCACCTGGTGACAAAAGAATTGGGCTAGGGGTTAGAAGATACTGGTTCAAATCCTGGCTATGCTGCTTACTACCTGTGTGACCTTTGTCAAATCATTTCACTTCTGTAGGAATCAGTCGAATTATTCATTTTACAGGCAAAGAGGTTGGATTAATGACATGTGCAAGGTCATTGGCAATTCTGACATTCTATTATATAAACAGAAGGCAGTGAAATCTCTTTTATCTGAGTAGGTACATAGCGATCAAAAGAACTTTTGTACTTTTCCATGCTGGGAAGAAAGAATGAGGCAGCAAACTTTTACTTTCTAAGACAGTTAATTCAACAAGCATTTATTAAGTACCTATTATATGCAAGACTACTAACTATTGAAACTGCAATGATTACCTCAAAGAGCTTTGCAGTATGGTAGAAGGATGAGATATGTATACACAATAATTACATTACAAACGCAACAGAGTCTTAGGGTTGACCTTCACATGTAGCCTAGGAAGGGTAATTACCTTTTTCTCTGTGTGTTGCTAGCTCATTTTCCTTATTCTTTTTTCTAAGGTTTGACATTTCTATGATACTTACTAAAATTGCAACATCCTCCTTGCTAATTAGTCAATTGTCTCTGTCTCCAATCCATTTATTTAATAAAACATAACATATTTAATAAACTGAAGAACCTTCTTTTAACAAATATTTGCTCATTTCTGACAATATCAAACTCCCTACAAGGCTTAACTATCAAGACGACTAGCTATTCTACTTATTAATAGTGAAACAAATATAACAAATATAAATAGATATAAATGAAACAGATATAAATAATTCTTCATGACGTATAAGTTTTGAGGATTATCACAGTCAAAACCAATTGTTACCACAACTACTGACTTCTCACGTCTGGAAACACAGCTATACTGTTCAGTGCTCTCAAGATAAAGAATTTGTGGTTTGTTCTGCAATAAAACCCCATGTATAATGAGAGAGGTGAGGGTCTTATGTGGCAAGGGTTGTCCCCTATACCTGTAGCATGGAGGTCTTGCCCGTGACTCAAAGGGAAGTAGACTAGACATCTATAACCCTCTTCTCCCCCATCCTTCTCCAAGATACTTTAATTCCTGCCATGAGAGGAAATAGGAAGTTGGGGACAGAGGCTACTGTGCTGCTTGAGGACCTCCATAGATCCATAAACTGCTTCCTCTTAAGTGTGGGAAGGCAGCAAAGTAAAAGGTCTTCCAGAGTGAGAAGGTGGCTAAAGCATGATGGTCAAAACTGGAGATTCAGAAATGAAGCCAGAAGAGAGAAATGAAGGATGATTGCTTTTGGTCCTTCATTAAGATGGAGGCTCCAGAAGGAACTTACCACTGAGATGAGGACCAAAGGAGTAGAGGAACTTCTCAGGGCAAGCAGGCAGTTGAGACATGGTGGCATTGCCTAAAGTCAGAAGTGAAGCCAGGAGAGTAGATACCTTTGTCCTTGATTCCTTGTGCGGTGATTTTTGTTGAGACCCCTATACTTAAGGAAAAAAAAGATTTCATCTTTAATCGCTATTTGTCAGTGATCAGGCTGACTTTAAACCTTCCACAGAGAGAGACCCTGGTGTTCCTACAGGATTCTGACCATCTCCTTACACATCCCTAGACTAGATGGAGGATCTTGCTGTTTTTCCTTTTGCTTTTATTATTGGTTAGGAATAGTATATTGGGCTTGGAGTTAGAAAGACCTGAACTGTGTGACCTTGAGTAAGTCATTAAATGACTCTCTGCTTCTTTTTCCTCAATTGTAATATGAAGATAATATTAGGTCCTATATCCCAGGGTTGTTGTTAGGATAAAATAATATATTTGTAATGTATTTAGCACATAGTATGTGCTATTATTATCATTATTAATCTAGCAACTTTTAAATTCTGTACTGGAATATTTCTTAAGGGAGTTAGACTACACTACAACTTCTCACAACACCATCATTATTGGAAGTTGCACATTCATATCAGGTCTGCTAATTCATATTGAGGTTGAATTCCACTAAAACATGCAGATTTTTTTTTTTACAAGCTGCTAATAGTTTTTACTTTAAAAGCAACTTTTATAAACTTAAATGTAAGACCTTGCTTTTTTTCTTTTAAATTTCATCTTCTTAGATTGAGCTAAACTTTTCCAGTCTATCAAATCTTTTTTAATAATACATTTTATTTATTTATTTTAACAATTTAAAAAATTGAGTTCTAAATGTTCTCATTTTCTCTAGTTCCTTCCCTACCCATTGAAAAGTCAAGAAATAACAGTTTTACATACAAACTCATGCAAAACATATTTCCATTTTATCTATGTTGCAAAAAAAGCAAGAAAAATAAAGTAGGTGAAAAAAGTAGGCTTCAATTCAAAATTGAAATCAGAACTCAATTCAGAATTTATCAGTTCTCTATCTTATTATGGATAGCATTTTTCATTGTGAACATATTGGTATTGTCTTGAATCATTGTTTTGATTAGAATAGCTAAGTCTTTCACAATTGATCATCTTTACAATATTACTGTTACTGTGTACAATATTCTCCTGGTTCTGCTCACTTTACTTTGCATTAGCTCTTACAAATTTCCCTAGATTTTTCTGAATACATCCTGCTCATCATTTCTTACAACAAAGTAGTATTTCATCACAATTATATGCCATAACTTATTCAGCCATTCCTAAGCTGATGGGCATCCCTTTGATTTCCAATTTTTTGCCACCACAAAAAGAGCTGCTATGATTACATTTGTACAAAGAGGTCCCTTTCCTTTTCTTTTCTTTTTTTTTTTTTTTGATCTCCTTAATGTACAGACCTAGTAGTGGTATTGCTAGGTCAAAGGGTATGCACAATTTTATTGCCATTTGGGCACATAGTTACAAATTGTTCTCCAAATTGGAGAACAATTGGACTAGTTGTAACTCCACCAATGGTACATCAATGTACCTATTTTTCCACATGTGTTTGAACCCTAACTGCTATACAAATTATTGGCTAACTCTTCCATCTTTTAGGCATATTAATAGAACAGTAATATGTTAGGTATGCAGAGAATGGAAAGCCATAGAGAACAAGACACCTGGATTTTGGCTTAACACTATACCTGATTCCTAGAGTAATCTCTGGCAAATCACTTAGCCTTCTCATGACCTCATCTGCACATCTTTTAAATATGCTTCATGATGTCTGACTCAAGCATTTCATTTTCTTCTGCATTTCTTGAAATGATTTCTTAAAATCTTCAGATCAGAGAATTTTGGAATCACAGAGCAGAAAGAGATTGTAAGAGATCATTTTATCCAACCTCTTTCCCAGTGGTGGATTTTCAAACCACCAATGGAAAATGGTTGTGTCTTTTTTTTTTCCCTGACATACACCTGAAAGCTCTCCTCATTTTATTGGAGCTTATTTCTTTCTTTTTATCCTCCTCAGGCATGGATAAGAACTGTTTAGCTACTCCTTCATGTAAACTATCCCATGATCAAATCACCCTTTAGCACTTACTTCATTTTCTTTAAACTAAACTGAATGTGGAATTATTAATAAGCCAGGAAAATTGTAGTGAAGTTCAAAGAACCCCAGATTAGTAGCTAGGTAATCTGAGTGCAAAATCCTTATTTTCGTGGTTGTTGTTGTTTGTCCTTCATTTTCAAAAAGGATCAATGACATGACAGGGTGATGTCTTGACTTGACAATGCATTGTATTTATGTGAAGGCAGAGTTACATAAAGTTTTCAGCCTCACTGTGTCTTCAGAGCCTTTGAAGCCCAGTGGCAAGACCAAAGTCAAGATGACTGGCAATGGCCTGGGATGTAGTGGATGACCTTGGTGTCTTCTGACCCAGCTCTAAGTGCTCCACAGCACCTGGGCCAGATGCCTTCATGGCCATTGGAACAAATTGTTCTCCTCAACCCTTTCCACTGGTGGAAGTCTTCACATGCTTGAGGGTAGATGTGCTCCTACCTCACTGACATATTTGAGGCCTGTTGGTTACCTTCAACTTGGTTTAGCCCATCTGCTGAGATGGTTTTATGGGGTTGTGGCCACTGTGCATGCTACCACTTCTTGGAGCCACAAGTGAGAGCTGGCTGAAAGTAGACAACAAAGTGGATAAGCATTCCCAAAAAGGTCTGGGTAAGCCCCCACACCGGAGGTGCTAGTCCTCCCTGAACACCCCATATGTCTTACTTTACAGCTATGGGATTGTAGGCACATCAATCTCTCAGCCTCAGTTTTTCCAAAGAAAAAGCAACATGTTGCAATACAGAGGACCACATATGGCCCATAAGAAATATCTAACAAAATAGATAAAAACACAATCAAACATAGACGATTTACATTTCAAAACTGTCCATGTGGCCTGCAGGGATCCTTATATGAATTTGACACCACTGGTGCACTAGAGAGAGAGAGCTGGTCTCAGTGTCAGAAAGCCCTAGATGTAATTTCTACCTCTCACACGTATTGTCTGTATGGCCTTGGATAAGTCACTTAACTTTTCAGTGCACCAGAAATTTTCTAAAACAAGTGCTTTTGACCCTTTTTGTTTCATAAATTCCTTTGGCATTCTGGTGAAGTCTATGGACCCCTTCTCTGAATAATGGTATTATTAAATGCAAACAATAAAATATATAGGGTTACAAAAGAAGTCAATTACATTGAAATGCAGTTATCAATTTGTTTAAAATTGTGAATTTCAGATAAATGATCCTTGTCCTAAGACTACAAATTGTGGAGTAGTTGGCAATCTCAATTAGCAAAGGGAGTTTCTTCACTGAGTTGAAATCACCATTCTGAACCAAAATAGGAATAATTTTGCCTCCCCTGTACCACAAGTTTATTAGGAGCAAAAGGGGGTCAATGAAGCTAACTTTTATAAAGATTGTGAGGGTTAGATTCTTAAAATCTAGCCACTGCTCAGATTCTTATAATCTAGCCAATAACTTACTAATGTTCAGACTCCTTAAGAGTCTGCCCAATATGATGGATGTTCTAATAAACCTTGTCTTTGGCTGAAAGAAGACTTGGGTTGAATTCTTTCAGGCAGGACCCACGTGTTGTGATTTTGGGGTCCCAGGACCCCTGAGCCCCTAAACTACATCATTTTGGTGGCCCATACAGGGAAACTGCCTAACCCCAAGTTCTTCTCCAGCCAAGACTGGAAGGTATGTAAGCCTCTTCTCCCTCCCTTTCTTGCTCTGCAGTTGGGGTCATTCTCCACGCACCAAGGCTTGGAGGTGCTTTTCAAGTAGACAGTTATGAGGCTGCCTTGTACTCGGCCTGACGCTCTCAGGCTCTCAGGCTTTCAGTCCACTGGGTCAGTTGAAGACCATGGACCTGGGTACACTTTCCACAGCATAGAGGACAAGGACAGATGCCCTATCTGGAGGTGTATCTGTTAATTCCCTTGGCGCTAGGAAATTGGGGGAAAAGTGTAGTTGCTTTTTGGTTCCCTGAGGCTTACTTACTCCCTTCCCTCTGCACCTCTGAATCCTTCTTAATGGAGGTTACAGGGAAAGTTAGAACAGCTAAAAATATCTTGGCAGATTCTGGTGATTGATCATTAAGGAGTTTTGAAACACCTGTACAACCCTGGTTACTCCTTTCTCCCTCTCCCTTCCCTTGAGTCAAGAGGGTATCTGTTAACCCCTCTCATAGGAGAAGAGAGTTTCACCCTTTACCCCTCAGCTACAGCATGGGCCCCATGGACAATGGCCTTGGGCTCTGGAGTAACCTTTGCCTGGAAGCATCACCCAGGTTCAGCACATCCTATTCAAGGTAGAGAAGTTAGCCTCCAAACTTGGGTAAGCACACTCATTTAAATTTGTAGTTTTAATTATTGATGATGAGATGTTGATTCTCTGTGTAATTTGCAAGTGCATTTAACAAAACTGAAGTCACCTGATTGGTAATGGGTTTGTTTCAAGTTTCAAGGTGGTGAACATAACTTTTTGTATCAGTTATGTCAAGCAACTTTTCATAATTTGGTTATTGCTAAAATAATTTAGCTATTGTTGGTTATTGTTTTAATGTGTAAACTTGCAAAAAGACTTGTTTGGGTTTTGTATAAAAATCTCTAATGATTGGCTTTTTACACCAGGACAAATTTAAGTTTGAGATGTAAATCTTGGAAAAGTTTTTCCTAAGTTGTGATTAGTAAAAATTGCTGTTTGAGGTAAAAGCTCATAGGATTTTATTTTGAGTTGTCTGATGGGTCATAATCCATTGATAATCAATAATCCACCATCTTAGAGAAATGCCACAAGCTACTCAGAGAAGGTGATACTGGTGGGAAGTCAGCATTGGGAAAAGCTGAGAGGACAATTTTAGCCTCAGTCTAAGATGGGATCCTCCTGGCTCAGTTTCCCCATTATGTTCCTTTGAAAGAGAATGTTACCCACCTGGCTATTCTTGAGTCTGGCTTTGAGGTGGATTTAGTACTGCATGGATGGAAAACCGAATTATCTGGATCCAAACAGAGCTAAGGATGTTTTATCCTCTCAAAGTTGGGCCCTAAATCTAGTCCCTGCTTTATATCTGGGCCCTGCAGTCTTTTCTGTCAGATTTGTGTGTTCCAGACTACAGGCCATTCACCTACAGTTGATAGCAAACAGCGAGTACCAGCCAATGTCCCCACATCGTTACCTGGATGCAGCCTGTGTTCAGTTCCAGTCAACTTCCTCTTAGGGACCCCCTCGAAGCAGGGACAGCTCTACACCCCTTGCTAGCAGGAAGCAGTTTCAGAAGCTGAGACCTTCGCCCCTTACTTCAAAAGAATTTGGGTCCCATTTGTTTGAGTGGGGAATGATGGGGTTGGGATCTGGGCCCCAGAAAGGAAAAACCCTGGACTTTCCCACATGGCCAAATCTCTGGCTTCTGCATGAGGCTATAATCCTATCAACTGACCTTTCATTGGGGCTACACCCAATCTCCCCTCCATTGTCTTGCCTCCCTATGTCCCCAGGTCACTTCCCACCCTTGGTAACTCTATTACCTCATGGACTACTTGACCTCTCCTAGATCCCTCTGACAGTCTTTCTGTATATAAGGTCCATCTTGTCTCCATTAAGATGGTTAGATTCTTAAAATCTAGCTACTGCTCAGATTCTTATAATTTAGCCAATAGCTTACTAATGTTCAGACTCCTTAAGAGTCTGCCCAATATGACAGATCTTCTAATAAACCTTGTCTTTGACTGAAAAAAAAAGATTGTGAACTCCAACCATAATATAAATATTAGTATTATAACTACTTTTCATTGAAGAGTTCAATCCAACTGTCTCACATTTAATTAGACAATATTTTTATTGTCCACTATTATCCTCACTCCCTTTCCTATTAGATGACTATCATATTTTTGTTGGTGTTTTTGCTGTTTGTTGTTTTTGTTTGTTCTGCTGCTGGTGTTCGGTTGTTCAGTCATGGCTGACTCTTTGTGACTCCATGGACCACAACATGCTCCACTCTCTCTCAAAATCTGTCCAAGTTCATGTTCATTGTTTCCATGACATTATCCATCTTATCCTCTGCCAATTTCTTTTCATTTTGCGTTCAATCTTTCCCAACATCAGGGTCTTTTCCAATGAGTTCCATCTTTTCATCATGTGGCCAATGTATTTAAACTTCAGCTTTGGTATTTCACCATTCAGGGAAAAGCCTGAATTAATTTCTTTAAGCATTGACTGATTTTAATGCCTGGCTGTCCAAAGGACTCTCAAAAGTCTCCTCTAGAATAATTCAAAAACATTGACTGGGTATAATAATAACAGTAGCTAGGATTTGTATAACACTTTAAAGTTTATAAAGTGCTTTGCAAATATCATCTCATTTTATCCTGACAACAACCCTGGGGGGTAGAGGCTATTATTATCACAGTATAAAGATGTGGAAACTGAGGCAGACTTGTTAATTGTGTCAGAGACCTGAATTTAAATACCATCTCAGACACTTTAGTTGGTATGTAACCCTGAGCAAATCACTCCCTCAGTGACCTCCTTTTATATGGAAATAGTAAACTAAATCACAGAAGTCCTAACATCCTCCGGTTTTCTGTGGGACTGGAGAGAGACAACAGTACAACTTCCTCACTTTTCAGATAAAGAAACTGGGAACCAATCAGGTGAAGTGAAATGTCCATGATCATAAAGCTTGTATGTAGTACAGTGAAAATTTGGACCCACTTCTTCTGACTCCAAATCAGGGTACTTTCACCATGCCACAGCTGCCATAGCGTATGTGGTTAAATAATCAATTTAATTTAAGCAAAGCAGGTTTTCTGGCTTAGAGATGAGAGAATTAAAGGGTCATTTGACACTAAAAAAATTTTCATGAAAGAGTTGTGGACGTGACTAATGTGGAAATATGTTTAACATGATTATACATGTATAACCATATGAGATTGCTTGCTGCCTTGGGGATCTTGGAGGGGAGGAAGGGAGGGAGAAAAAAAAGGGAGGGAACTCAAAATTCTAAAAAAATGAATATTGAAAACTATCTTTACATATAATTGAAAAAATAAAATACTATTAAGGGGAAAAATTAAAACAGAAAAAAAAGGAACAGTTGTGGGACAGTTTTTATCCCTACTCGAGGAGAAGATGAAGGAATGAGATAATAAGTGGCAAAACCTGTACTTAGATCTACATTTTTCTACTATCCATCTAGAGCTTTTTCCACTGTAACACGTGGCTCATCACCAATCATGTTATCTAATCTATCTAATATCTAAATCAGGTGTTCTAAATGTTTTTTTTCTTGTGGTGAAGAAGAGCTGCTCTGTTATTCACTCAAAGCTTGACAGTCTATGAATGACAGAAAAGAAGCTTCTCAGAGACCACTGGATGGCATAGGTGCTGCTCCTTCTGCCTCAAGGATATTTTTTTTCATTTTTTAAAATTTATTTTCATTTTTTTTTTGTTATATTCAAGTCCAAGATGTTTCTCTACCTCCCTCTCAATTCCACAGTAAAGGGCAACATTTTATACAGAAATATATGTGAAACTAAGTAATACATAGTTCTAAATATCAGTCCTTTCTCTGCAGGTGAATAACATCTTCCTTAATAGGTCTTTTGTAGTTGATCTGAATATTCATATAACTCAGAATAGCTTAGTCATTCACAATTAGTCATTCTTTGAACATTATTACTATTACTGTAAGCAACATTTTCTTGGTTCTGCTCATCTCACTCTTCACAGTTTCATGCAAATATTTCCATGTTTTCCTAAAATCAACCTGCTCATTATTTCTTACAGCACAATAGTACTTCATCACAATCACATATCATGACTTATTCAACCATTCTCCAATTGATAGACATCCCCCCAATGTCCAGTTCTTTGCTACCACAGCGAGCTGCTATATATATTTTAAACATATAGGTTTTTTTTTTCTTCTCTCCATCATCTTGGGAAACAGGCCTAATAGAGGTATTGTTGGGTCATAGGATATGCACAGTTTTATTACTCTTTGGGCATAATTCCAGATGGCTCTTCAAAATGATTGCATCACTTCACAGTTTCACCAATAGTGTATTAGTGTCCCAATTCTTCCACATCCTCTCCAACATTTGTCATTTTTCCCTTCTATCATTTTAGCCAATCTGATAGGTGTGAGATGATATCTCAAATTTGTTTTAATTTGCATTTCTCTAATCAATAATAATTTAGAGTATTTTTAATGTGACTATATATATCTTTAATTTCTTCTTCTAGAACCTGCCTGTTCATATCCTTTGACCATTTATCAATTGGGGAATAACTTATGTTCTTATAAGTTTGACAAATTTCTCTATATATTCGAGATATGAAACCTTTATTTCAGAAACTGTTTATAAAAATTTCCCCAAATTTTTTGCTTTCCTTGTATTCTTGGCTACATTGGTTTTATTTGTATAAAACTTTTATAATTTAATGTAATCAAGACTATTCATTTTACATCTCATAATATTTTCTGTCTTTTGTATACTTATAAAACCTATCCGTAAATCTTATAAGTAATATGTTTCATGTTGTTTTAGTTTACTTAGGATATTTCCTCTTATCTCAAGGTCACATACCCATTTTGACTTTATCTTGGTAAATGGTGTACAATATTGGTCTAAAGTTAGTTTCTGTCAGATTATTTTCTAGTTTTCCCAATAATTTTTTTTTACCAAACAGTGAATTCTTATCTTGAAAGCTTAAATCTTTAGATTTATCAAACACAAGGATACTATAATCATTTACTATTATATATTATATAGCTACTCTATTCCACTGAGCCATTGCATTTCTTAGTGAGTACTAGAAAGTTTTGATAATTACTGCCTTATAATACAATTTAAGATCTAGTACTACTAGACTTCCTTCTTTTACATTTTTTTTCATTAATTCCTTTGATATTTTTGAGCTTTTTTTTTTCCAAATAAATTTTGTTATTTTTTTCTGGCTCAATATTTTTTTTTTGGCAATTTAATTGGGATGACACTGAATAAGTAGATTAATTTAGGGAGAATCATCATTTTTATTATATTGGGTTGGCCCACCCATGAGGAATACTTCTCCAATTATTTAAATCTGACTTTATTTGTAAAAAAAAAAGTTTTATAATTATGTTCATATAGTTCCTGGGTTGGTCTTGGCAGATGTACTCCCAGGTATTTTATATTGTCTTCAGCTATTTTAAATGAACTATCTCTTCTTTCAGGGCTTTGTTGGTGATATATAGAAATGCTGATGATTTATGTGGACTTATTTTATAACCTGCTATTTTGCTAAAATTAGTAATTGTTTCAACTAGCTTTTTAGAGGAATCTCTAGGATTTTCCAAGTATACCATTATATTGTTTGCAAAAAAGAAATAGTTTTATTACCTATTGCCCATTCTGATTCCTTCAATTTCTTTTTCTTCTCTTATTGTTATCATTAACATTTCTAGTACAATATTGAATAATATTGTTGATGTGCATCCTTGTTTCACTCCTGATCTACTGAGAAGGTTTCTAGCTATCCCATTACAGATAATGCTTGCTAATGGTTTCAGGTAGATGCTTCTTATCATTTTAAGGAAAAAATCTTTTATACCTATGCTTTCAAGTGTTTTTTTTTTTTAAACAGGAATGAGTGTTATATTTTGTCAAAAGTTTTTTTCTGCATCTATTGAGGTAATCATGTAATTTTTGTTATTTATATAATCAGTTATGTTAATAGTTTTCCTTGTATTGAACCAGTCCTGCATTCCTGATATAAATCCCACTTGGTCATAATGTATAATCTTTGTGATATATTGTTGTAGTCTCCTAGCTAGTATTTCATTTAGGATTTTTGTATCAATATTCATTAAAGAAATTGGTCCATAATTTTTTTTTTCTGTTTTTAATCTTGCTGGTTTAGGTATCAGCACCATATTGATTTAATAAAAAAAAAGTTTGGTAGGATTCCTTTTTTGTCTATTATTCCAAATAATTTGTTTAATATTAGAATTTGTTGATTTTTAAATGGTGGTATTCATTGTCAAAGATGTTTTTAATGAAGAGGCCCAAAGAGAGAGGAAAACCCAGAGACTAGGCTTTTACCAGTATGACTAGAATGCTATTCAGGGGCCCAGTTATTATTCTAGCTCCTACCTTTAAGCACCTTGTATCTAGGTGATTGAAATTCATGCTGATTTTTATCTCAAATTCCCAAGTATCAATGTGAAGCTGGCTACTCTGTTATTTCTAGAGTGATCTTTTGTTCTTTTTTAAAACATGAGCTCAGTGAGGCTTTATTCCTAAGCAACTTGCCTGGTCATAATTTTTCTAAAATTATGACTAGTGATTTTTTAGTGACAACCACCGTTTCTTCAAGTATTACAGAATAGACATTATTGGGCTCTGCTGACAGACTTTTTTACATTCGTTAGCTGCCCCATCCCAACTTTCCCATTTTAATTGACTTCCATTCAATCATCACAATAAAATTTTCCCGTGCATGTTTTCACATATGATTTGTTGGAATTGATGGCTAGTCACTTAAACTTGATAGGAAGTGCTCTTGGTTGACTAGGATAGGACAGGCACAGAAACTTTCTACCTGTTTCTCCCAAAGCAACATTTTGCAATATCCTGCTAGCAACATTTTGCAATATCCTGCTAGCCTTCCTTTATTGTCAAGGGCTACAGCATGTTCTTCAGGACTGTGGTGTTCCTCCTTTCCTTCTGGTATGTCATTTGAAAAGGAAAGGAAATCTGGGTCCTAGACCTGTCTCCACTTGCCTATACACAATTTCCTTTGATATTCACAAAAAGTTAAATTAATTTCTGATGTGGCTTATCATTTGGAATGCCTGGATCTAGATCATGTGAGGTAAAAAGGACAAGAGTAGGCTGATGATTCTGTAAAATGGTGACACTACAGTGACAATCCCTGTGATTACTTTGGTGTGGCAGCTTAAGAAGAATGAAGAGTTCTGTGTCATTAAAGGAAAGGTTTATTTTTGTTTTTTTTGTTTTTTGTTTTTTTTACTTTGTATTTGAGGGCATGGACCCTTTCCTTTTTTCTTGAATTCTTAGCTTAACTTCTGGCATAAAGTAAGTGCTTCATAACTGCCTATTAATTTAATAGAATGTCATTTCTTTAACATTAGGGACTGTACCATGATCGTATCTTTAGTTAACCTAGAACAGTGTTAGGCATAGTTGCTTAACAATTGTGTGTGTGTGTGTGTGTGTGTGTGTGTGTGTGTGTGTGTACTTGCTAGAGGATTCTGACTAGGTCATTTGAGGGCTGGATGACCTGGATATGGTAGGAACAACATCCTAACTTCTGCCCGTGTAAATTAGTTTAGTGTTAGTTTTTTTTTCTTCCTTAAAAGGTATTCTTGAGATTTTGTTGGCTCAGTGGACCAAAGGCTCAGGCTGTTGACATCATTTCCTGGTCTCCTGAGTACAAAACTGCCATAAGGAATTCCAGGCATTCTCAGAGACTTGGCAGATTATAATGGGCAATTTAGGTAAAGAAGTTTAACTAAACTAAATCAACTTGATGTCCTTAATGTCTATCCTTGTTGAATTACCTTTTCTAGCTTTGGCTAAGTACATCTTTTGCTAATTATTGAATAACCTACAAATGTCTCATTTTTTAAACTACCAGGGGACTAGCCTAAGTCAGGCCCAGTCCAGAACATTGGACAATATAGTTTTTGCCATTGCCGAACTGGCAAGGTTGGCTGAATGCTGCAGGAGCAGCAGCATGGACAAACTTTCAGCCCTATTTGCTACAAGGAGCTGAGGTCAGAACATCAGTATTCCTCGGTTCTTAGAATGTCAACTCTGGAAATGACTTCAGAGATCATCTCATTCTGCCACTTTATCTTACAAATGAGGAAACTGAGGCCCAATGAGGTCCACGTGACTACTATGTGTCATAGGCACTACTCAAAACCTAGTCCTATAGTTTTGTAGTCATACCTTGACATGTTCCTAGAATATTATCATATTAACTGGAAGATAAGAGGAGCTAAGAAAGATTTTAAAGTTTGTTTTAACCTGAGCATTAGGACCAAAGTTTCATTAAAGTTTTCTCATATCCTCCCTCCACTAATCATAACATGTTATTTCCTCCAGAAGCGTTCCCTAACCCTGTAGCTAGAAGTGATTCCTCTCTCCTCAGCCTCTCCCAATTTCACTGCTCCTATTCCTCTACCAAATTTCAATTTGTATTGTAGTTATTTGAGTACATATTTTACAAAAATTGCTTGTCTCCTGAGGTCAGAGACTTTGTCATTTTACATCTCTGTATCCTCGGCCCCATCAGAGGGTCTTGCTCAGAGTCAAATAATTGTTGAATCATTGAATTAAACTAAATTGAAAGTAAGTAAAGATTTTCTTCATTCTCATTCTAATTCACCCTTCAGACTGCTACCAGAATAGTCTTTATTATTACATAAATCTAATCATGTGTCTTGTCCAATAAAAAAAAATTCTATAACTTTCTGTTATCTTTTAGATAAAACCAAATTCCCCTGCCTTCTATTTCAGGACCTCCACAATCTGGAAACTACTATTACTTTTCTAGGTTTCTCTCACACTACTTCCTTCCACACATCCATCCTTGCTTCAAGAAATCTCTTTGAATGTACCCTGCCATATTTCCCCTCTGCCTTCTTCCCTCTTTCTCCCTCATCTCCAACCATTTGCCTGTTACTCACCCTTTAAAGACCAACCTAAGGGCTATATCTTCCATAAAGCTTTTCTTATTGTCCCTTGGTGATAATAACATACTTCCTTAAACTTTATGTGGGACTTTGGTTTAAGCCTGTCAAATGCACTCTTCATATATTACTATGTATTTGTGCATGTGTTTTATTCCTTTACTAACCTGGTTGCTAACATTATTTTTTTCACAGGTTGCATTTTCACCAGGAAATATTCTCCCTGCCCCATTCCCCATCCTCTATGCCTTACCCTGGGTAAGTTAGAAATGAGAAAAGAGAAAATTTGAAGACAAAAATGAGTTTATTTACTCTAAGGTAAATAGAAAGTCCTAGTTATTGGATTATGAGAGTAAGGGATTAATAAAGGAAATAGAGAAGTTCTTTAAGAGAATATAAGGCTCACAAAAAGAAGAATATAGATGTTAAGAAAAATGTGAAAATTGGAAAGCATCAGAAAGCCAAAAGCTTAATTAGTCATTTATTAAGAATTTATAGTGCTCTGAGTATAATTCTAAGTATAACATCTAGTATAAGATAAGAAGACATGAGGTTAGGTGAAACATGAACTTTGCCTTCATAGACTTTATAATCTAAAAGAGACTATACCACATACATCCTCTGATAGCCACATAATCTCTACGGTACAACATTCAATGATGCAGATCTCTGTTCATGCTGGTTCATCCTGTGGGACTCGTATTGATTTCCTCCATAAATCATTCACAGAGGGTTTGTTCAATGTCCTAGTAGCCTTTCTGTAGCTTTCTTAACATTGTTTGAATACCAGTGGAACATGTAGACAATGAAGCACTCTCACTGCTCTCATTTTTTTCTACCCAAACATTTCTCAGATGATTTTTTTTTACCCTTCCGTACAATTTTTGTTTGGTAATGTGCAGTCATCTGTTCCCATTCACCACACATCTTTCCGTTGTCCTCTGGGTGACTGGTGACTTTGATTATCCAGACATAGGGTTATTTCATTAGTCATAGCCATGCAACATCACCAGAACAATGATGTTTTTAAAAGGATGGGCCTTTGTTTCAGGGAAAAGCCTACAGTTATTAAAAGCATGGCAAAAGTTTCCAAAACCAATATAACCTGTTCTCTTCCTCCTGTTTAATTCTGGGTCCAACTTAATACCTATTAATAATACCTGCCCAACATATGTGCACTGATTGACTATATCTTACTACGGTTTGTCCATTCAACTACATAGCATTATCTGGGTAAAAAACAAAACAAAACAAAACAAAAAAAAAAAAACATTCTTTACCTACTTTTTCATCCAATGTGGACTGTTCAGACATATTCTTTTGAGCAATTATGAACATAACTTTGATTATTATTAGGCAAGGTGTAGTACTTGCTCACCAAGGTGTTTGCCACTGCCACAGAGGATATCTAGTGTATAGTCCAAATGGAAGAGAGATCTTTTTTATAGGTAATGAAAACCTCCAGATACTCCTATTTGTAGATAAATTTGAACTAATTGCACCAAGTCACAACCATTGCAGAACCTCCTAAATGAGAACATAAGACATAATAATACATAGCAAGGTTATAGAAAAAAAATTGTCATTCGAGTTCTGAGGAGGAAGATTATTACTAATGGGATCAGTGAAGACTTCATTGAAATACTAATAGAAGGAGACAGATTTTACCTGATAGATGTAACAGAAACATGGTGAGAAGTCCTATTTGGAAGACCTTGGATTGCCAAAATGCAATGTGATAGGGTAAAGTTTTATATCAAGCAGGGCTTGTGAAGAAATTCAGGAACCATGGTGGAGAACAATGGAAGGAGAAAGAGAAATAATTTTATCATTAGAATAGACTATGTACTACTTAGGGAGAAAAAGGAATACTTCTGGGAATCTGGGAAATACATCATAAATATGGCACAGTGATGGCAGACTTTAATTATACAGAAATTTGCTAGAGTTCCCTCTCTTCCAAAAACAAAAGTGATTTCTTAACTTCCTTGATGACAATTTTGTCATTCTAAAAATGGAGAAATTCAATGGGCAAAAACTCTATTCTTGATCTCATTCTCACTAAGAGGGAGGAACTGCTTGCCAGAGCAGAAATGTAAGGAACCATGGGGGTAAATGACTATTCCCTCCTTATTTTGAAGATGGAAAGAAAGCCAGACATAGTTTGATGTTCACCATAGATTTTGGGAAAACAAATTTCAAAGGGTTCAAAGGAAGGACAGGTAAAATCTCACAGACTGTTTTTTTTTTTTTAAGAGAAGCTATCTGCAAAGAGATGGAAGACTTTCAAGAACAAAATTGTGGTCAGGTATGGACTGGTGAATGCCTTTAATGCTTGCTTCCGGGGAGGCTGAGACTGGCCTCAGGAATTTTGCTAGTCACTTGGTTGTCTGTACTAAGTTCAGCATTACTGTGGTGAGCTCTGAGCAAGTGGGAGGCCACCAGGTTGTCCAAGGTAAGAAAAAAAAAAGTAAGGACTAAATCTCCTATGATGATAAAAGGGAATTGGGACCAAGTAGCCCCTGAACTTGTAGACTAGATGAAATAATGAGGCAATCTTTAAAAAAAAATGAAATTGTGAACACACAAAGGAAAGCAATTTTTATGAATATTGAAAATGAGAGATATCTGAAGAGATTGATGTCTATACACAGAGAACCTATGAAGAAATTTATGTTTTTAAAAGACAAGCACAGAAGCTAAAAACAAAGGCAGGTAGCAAATGAGGAGTACAAAGGCATGAAGAACTCTGGAGGTCACAATGAGTTTAGACTGGTGAAAAAGCTAAGGACAATAAAAGTGTGATTGTTTTAAAAAGCTATTTTGGTGGATAGAGGATTATCAAAGAAAAAAAAATAGGACCCCAGGTGGCTGACAGAAAATGGGACCTTGATTACAGAAAAAAAGACAGAGATACTCAATTTTTGCTTTGTTTTTATTTTCTTTCCTAAGAAGAATGAACTTTGGATTGGAAAAGATAGGACAAAAATAGCTACCAGGGATTTTGTATCCCAAGATGAGTAATGAAATAATAACAGAATATATAACTGTCCTTAATGAAATCAAGTCAACTGGCCCAGATGAGCTACAATTTCAGATACTGAAAGAACTTGTAGATGGGATTATTAGTGATAATTAATGATATTTCAGAAACCGTGGAGAACGGAAGAAGTACTATAAGACTGGAGAGAGGCAAATGTTCTCATTTTCAGAAAAAAATAAATAAAAAAGAAAAGAAAATGATCCTGCCAATTACAGACCAGTAAACTTGACTCCCACTCCTGGCAAAATCCTAGAACAGATCATTAAATAGATAGCTAGTGAAGATCGTGAAAAGAAAGCAATGATTTTTGTTGTAGTCATTTGGTCATGTCTGATTCTTCATGACCCCATATGGGGTTTTCTTGGCAAAGATACTGGAATGGTTTGTCATTTCCTTCTCCAACTCATTTTACAGATGAGGAAACTGAGACACATGACTTGGTCACACAGCTAATAAGTATCTGAGGCTGAATTTGAACTCAGATCTTCCTGACTTCAGGCCTGGTACTCTATCCACTGCACCACCTAGCTGCCCAAAGCAGTAATTACAAAGAGTCATAAGCATGCCCTATAACTTCCTCAATAGCTACTCATCCCAAAAGAACCTTATTTTCCTCTTTACTAGGGTTCCTATACTGATTGATCAAGGGGATTCTACAGATAATAGTTTACTCAGATTTTAGCAAAACATCTGATGCTATGACCTCAATTTTATGGAAAAAATGCAGTTAATGTGGGCCAGATGATAGCGAAGTTATATGGATTTAGAATTGGTTGAAGGGCTGGACTCATGGAGTGATCATTCATAATTAATTGTCAAAGCAAGAGGTCTCCAATAGAAGGACCCATGAATTTGTCTCTGACCCTGTGCTGTTTAGCATTTTTATGAAGGCCTTGGATAAAGTCTTGGATGACATTTGCCAAATATTCAGAAGATTTAAAGCTTGGAAGGAATCACTACCATACTGGATGATTGTGCCAGAATCCTAGATATTTACATGCTAGAAAATTTTTTTTAACCTACTCAGACGGAATTCAATAAAGGTAGTTTTAAACTTAGATTCAACAATTCCACTTTCAAAATAAGAGAAAGGGGAAGCAGGACAGAGAGTGGTTGGTTTGAAGAAGTTTTGGGAGTTTTAGCGGATTGCAGGCTCAATATCAGTAGTGTGATATGGCAACCAAGAGCTCAAGAGACCTTGCATTGCATTGAGAGCTATAACTTTCAAAAGTAAGGAGACAATCCATTGTTCCTTTGTTGTACTCTGTCTTATTTGGATAATATATTTTACGGTTTTGTTAGAGCACTTAACGCACATATAGATGGTAATAATATGAGGAAAATAGGGTTGTCCCTGATTGTGGAAGGCTTTTAATGCCAGACAAAAGACTTTGAATTTATTAAACAGATAACAGAGAACCAATGAAGGATTCTGATTAGAGTACTGACATGGCTGGATATTTCTATAAGGAAGAGTAAGATGGCCAAATTATGAAGAATGAACTCAATGAAAGAATGGATATGGGTGACGTTTTAGAAGACTACTGCAATTGTTCTAAATCACTATTCATTAAAGAAATGCAAATTAAAATAACTGAGGTACCACCTCACACCTATCAGGAATAACAAATGCTAGAGGGGATTAATGAATTGTTGGTAGAGTTGGAACTGGTCCCACTATTCAGAACTATGCCCAAAAGGTTATAGAACTGTGCATACCCTTTGACTCAGCAATACTAGGCCTATATTTCAAAGAGATCAAAGAAAAAGGGAAAGGACCTGTAAATAGAAGAATATTTATAGCAACTCTTTTTGTGATGGCGAAGAATAGGAAATTGAGGGGATGCCCATGAATTGGGGAACGGCTGAATAAGCAGTGGCATATGCTTGTGATGCAGTACTACTGTGTCATAAGGAATGATCAGAAGGATAGTTTTGGATAAAAAAATCATGGGAAGATTGAAGTTTAATTTTCTCACTTTCTTTTTCTTTTTGTTTATTTGTTACAAAGCTAATATGGAAGTATGTTTTGCATGATTCCATATGTATAACTGATATTTTGCTTGCCTTCTCAGTAGTTGGGGGGAGGACTGGAGGGAAAAAACAATTTGGAACTAAAATTTTTAAAAAATGTTAAAAGCAAATAAATAATACATTTTTAAAAAGTAAAAAAAGACTACTTCAGTAGACATATACTAGTTAAATGGAAGTAGGAATAAAAAGAAGGTGAAGGAAGTGGTAGATATTGTACTTCATTCTTGCTCATCTCACATATCCTGTTAATGAATATTGTCATTTCTACTTTTACAATATTTTTTGCATCTCTCAATTCTCTATTACCCTAGCTGAATCACTAATCTAGTTCAGACCCTCATTTTCTCTTACCTGGTTTAATACAATAGCTTCTTAATTGATCTCCCCTAATCATGTCTTTCTCTTCTCTAATCTGTCTTTCTCACTGCTGTCAGTGATTTTCCTAATATGCAGGTCTGACCATGCTATCTATCTATCTATCTATCTATCTATCTATCTATCTATCTATCTA
>NW_020954585.1:26483752-26517269 GCF_900497805.2 Vombatus ursinus
CTATCTATCTATCTATCTATCTATCTATCTATCTATCTATCTATCTATCTATCCATCTATCCATTCATTCATTTATTCTACTCAAGAAATGTAGCAATTCCCCAAGTACTTCAAGGATCAAATATAAACTGCCATTTGGTATTTAACATCTTTAAAACCTTTGAAACTTGATCCCAATCTAAGTATTCTGGTATTTTTACATATTATGTTCCTTCCCGTTGTGACATATAAAAAGTGTGAAAGGCATAATTTCTGGGTAATTAATAATTTTATCAATCATGCTAGCATATAATTAATAAAAGGGGTTAGTGACATTCTTGATTGCCAAAGATTCCCTCGTGGAACCCACTCAAAGCTTAAAAGCCCTTGGAAGAGTAGGTGTTCTTGAGGGTGGCAACTGACTCTAATTGGTTGATAAATAATGGAAGAGAATAAATATTACAATGAGAGGTGGACCCATTCTAATGAGGGGCTGGGGGAAATGACTTTGATCACATCATTTACTTCCAAACCACTCTCAGCCTTGGGCAATGTAATCATAGAATTTATCCCCACCCAAAGCTGAGTAGAACACAATGGGCTTTCCTACTTGAGTGGGGTCTGAACAAGATTGATGAGAAGGGTAATCCAATCTCATTATCAGCAAATGTCTTTCAGATGCTGGCTTGGCCTACTAGAGAATAAAGGTTCATAGAGAGATAAATCCTGTGTCTCCTCAATATTAATAATTAGTTATTTAATAATAATTTCTCTCAACATACAGTCAAACAAATTAGCCTTTAAACGAAACAAAATAAAACAAAAAAAAAACCCAAAACAAACTGTTCCTCATGAACCTACAGTCTGTCTCCTATCTCTATACTTTGCATTGGCTGTGCCCCACATCTTCAAGCACTACTTCCTCACCTCTGCATTTTATAACCTGTAGTTTGTTTCAAGGCTCAGTTCAAATATCACCTTATACATGTAGTCTTACCTGATCATGCGAAATATTGGAACCTTCCTAGTGGTGTCCTGGAACCAGCTCACACTAACTTATGCATGACAGCCAATTGTTAAGTTTTCAGTGTGAGTATTTACACATTGGAAATCAACAAATGATACAAATCAGGGCATGATTTGTTATTTTGTTGATTGTCTAGATTTAATAAAGTGATACAGAAAATGTCAATGATGCAAATTAAACTTAATAGTGTGGCATGCATACATTTTTCCCTTTGGAGATCTGTTGTTAAACATTTACCAGAATACCCCTGCTTCCTCCCAAAATTGCTATATATCCACTTAGTATGTACCATATACAGTATGCACGTTTGATCTTTTCCAGATAAATTATAAACTTTTATATTTGTATCTCCAAACCCTAGCCCAGTGCTTGGGATATAATAGCCACTTAATAATATTTTATTGGCTAATTAATGCTATGGAGGTAGAAATGACAGATTTTGGTAATTGACCAGAATTAAAGTAGATAGAAGATACACACACACACACACACACACACACACACACAAATATATGTGTTAATATGGAAGAATAAGTGAATTCTATTACCACTATTCTATTATTATCATTACCAGAAAATATTTGGAAGGAAGAACAAGTTCAGGAAAAATGGAAATTCATTTTTGTGTATGTTATATTTGAGTTGTTGGTATAACATCCCAGTGGAGATGTCTGTCAATGCAGGTCTATACTTCACAAGAGAGGTCAGAGGTAGAAATATAGATTTAGGAGTTATCACTATAGATACAGCAGTAACAAGCAATTTATGTACCTGGGGCACATGGCAGCAGCAGGAGAGAAGTATGCTCCTCTGGGGTGTGGGTAGCAGAGGGAGCCCCATGCCTCAGGCTATCATATGCTGATGAAAGGAAAATATCTATGGAATGAGGCTGCTGATACTTCAGGGGTGGGAAGGGCAGGAAAGTCATCAGTGTGCTCTGGCAGACAAAAGAGCTAAAGTGAACTTAAGATGATGTTGTTAGCACCCTATAAATTTTCCATCCTCAGGAAAAGACCTACTCACCCCAGAATGGTACAGCTCTGAGCATGGAGTTGGCATTTGAAGCCACGAGACTGGATAAAATTGCAAAAGCAGAAAGTGAAGAGAGAGTGAAGAAGGTCACAGACACAATCTCAGGGAACTCCTACCTCAAAATAAGGATTCTGCATCAATCCAAGTTCAGTGTGGTAAGCCTTCTTTTCTTTATGGTTGAACTACCTATGAGTGTCTCATTTCGTTCTAATAGGGAACCAAACCACTTAGGCCTGTCCCAAGTCTGGCCTTTTCTCCTAACAGTTGCCCTCAAGCCTCTCTAGACTAATAGTCCTTTGATTATTTGGCAGATGAAACTATACATTTGTTTCCATATTAATCTTTATAGATATCTATCTCCACATCCTCCCTTTTTGTTGAATGGTACTACCAAACTCTGAAATTACCATGTCCATTGATACTTCAGAGCCATTGTGATTCCAGGGTCTCTGTACCTAAAATCAAGCAGTTATTCAAATGTGAAGCATTTGGTACTTTCTATCAAATAATTATTCTTATTCCTGTTTGATATTTCAAGCCCATTCAGTAGTGTTGAGGCACACCTGTCCCAGATCTTTACAGAATCTTCCCCTTAATGTTAGTGCCTTCTCTCTGAGGTTATTTTCAACTTATCCCATATAAATTTTGCTTGTTATTTGCATGTTGCCTCCCTCATTAAACTATGAGCTCTTTGAGGGCAGGGATTATTTTTACCTTTCTTTGTATCCCTAGCACTTAGCACAGTGCTTGAAACATAGTAGATACTGAATAAATGCTTGTTGACTTAAGGAGAATAAGTGTCAAAGACTGAAAAAGTTACTATGTCAAACTTCTTTTTGCAGGGACAAAAAAAAATGAAGTCACAGCATCATGGACTTGTTCAGAGGTGATAAATCTATGTGTCTTTCAGAAAACTTAGTCCTCACCTGAGATATTGGTGATTTTTCTCTTTCTCCTATGGTAGACCTACCTTTGGACTTTCTCCTGATTTCATGCTGTTATCTAATTTATGGTACCTCATGGCACCCAGCATCTAGGTGTAGGAAGAGTTCTCATCTTTGGCATAGAAAACATGGAATCAGATTTTTTTTCACAAAGGAATAGTTTTATTCTCATGGCATGAATTTTGCCTCAGTTTCCTATGTAGACAAAGCCCATTTTTTATTCCATGGGCCTCAACTTCTTTTCTATGTTGCTCCCTTTATACATTGACATTTCCACTTTAGATGGAGGACTGTGTGCTAATTTCCAGATATTGTCATTGTTGTGTTTGTCATCATTATCATCATCATCAGTAGTATTTATGTAACACTTTAAATTTACAAAGAACTTTAAAAATATTATCATATTTGATTCTTACAATAACCATAGGAGGTAGGTGCTATAATCATCAAATAACTTGCTCAGGGTCACACAGGTAGTAGGTACTTGAAGCTAGATTTGAGCTCAAATCTTTCTGATTTCAGTTGTGTACTCTACACACTTTGCCACATAGCCCTTTCTGTGTATACTATTCTATAGCTCCAAGTCTTTTACTTTGACCTTGAAGGCTTCTAGAATAGCATCCTCATTCCTGTACTCAAGGCCAACTCTAAATATTAGTATGTCCTTACAAATGTTTATAGTTCTTCAGTTGTTTCAGTTGTGTCTGACTCTTTATGACCCCAATTGGTATTTTCTTGGCAAAGATATTGGAGTGGTTTGCCATTTTGTTCTCCAGCTCATTTTCACTGATGAAGAAAACGAGGCAGACAAGGTTAAGTGACTTGCTCAGGGTCACACAATTAGTAAATGTCTGAGGTCATATTTGAACTCTGGAAGATAAGTCTTCCTGTGTCACCTAGCTAGTGGCCCATATTACCAATGTTAGCATCCATCAAGTGACAGAATTTTCTAAGAAATACCTTGATATTTTCATAATATTTACCCATAATGCCAATATTTAACCAGTATTCAAGGGTCAATTCACTAACTGACCAAACAATTTGTCCAAATCTGAGATAACACAAATTAGCAGCAATACTAGTAACTCATAGAAAAATCATTGTCATCAGAAAAATTTTAGCAGGGTAAACACTCAAATAAATAGCTATAGTAATATTAACATTTCACTTTCACATCAATGGTGTATTATATAATGAGTTCAATTAGCACTATAAAATAATAAGGATTAATATTCATAACAAATAAGAAGTATATAGATTTTGTGCAACTTTAGAAAGTACTAGTAAGAACTGATCAAACTATTTTGGAGAGCAGTCTGGAATTATGCCCAAGAGTGATTCACCTGCCTACATCATTTGACTCAGTAATGCCACTACTAGGTCTATTTCTAAAGATGGTTACGTAAGAAGAAAAAGAACCTGTATGTTCTAAGATGTTTATAGTTGCTCTCTTTGTCATGGCAAAAAACCGGAAATTGCAGAGATGCCCATCAACTGGGGAATGGCTGAACAAGTTGTGGTATGTGATTGTGATAGAATACTATTGTGCTATAAGAAATGATGAGGTTAGTGATCTTAAAAAAAAAACATGGCAAGACTTGCACAAAATAACAAAGAGTAAATGAGCAAAACCAACAAAACATTGTATACAGTAAAAGCAATATTGTTTTAGGAATGACTTTGAGTGAATAAGTCATTTTGACTATTATAAATACCTGAATTAACTGTAAAAGGCATATGAAGAAAGATGCTATCTGCAACCAGAGAAAGAACTGATACATAGAAGTATATATAGAATAATTAAATATAATATACGTATATATACATCTTTCTCTCTCACTCTCTCCCTCTCTCTTTATGCATATTTGTGTCTAATGGTGGCCATATCTAGGGTAGGGGAGGGGAAGGAAGAAAGAAAAGGGAAAAAAAAGAAATTTATGTGATAACTTTGTTATGTATTTAAAAGGAATAGCAAGTTGTATTGAATAGATTTGCAGTTTCATGTGCAATCATCTTTTTTATGCTATGTTATAGAAATGCTTGTTTTATTCTATAAATTAAAGTAAAATAAATTTAAAAAATAAAAATCAAAGAAAACACCAGTAAGATGGAAAATAAAGTGATTAAAAAAAATCTTTGTATTTATTTATTTTTTAGGCAATTGGGGTTAAGTGACTTGCCCAGGGTCACACAGCTAGTAAGTGTCAAGTGTTTGGTCTGAGGCCAGATTTGAACTCTGGTCCTCCTGACTTCAGGGCCAGTGCTCTATCCACTGCACTACCTAGCTGCTCCAAAAATAAAGTAATCCATCAAAATAAAAGAACTCATAGAAAAAGATAAAATTGCATTCAACAAAGCAAAAGTAACATTATTTAAACATTGATTTCTGTGAGTTAGGAGAAGAAAAAATACTGAAAACAGGAAATAAAAATTATATTTTAAAAGAAAAGGAAACAATCTGACAAAATAAAAAATTAAAAGGAAAAAGAAAAGTAAATATCAAATAATCTTTTTAAAAATTAGCTAGTGTTGGGCTACATTCAGCTTTAAACTCAATCATTTAGTCACTCAAGAAACATTTATTTAGAACTTGTTTTCTGCCAGGCACTGTACTATAAGCACTGAAGATGCAAAAACAAAAACAGAAACAGAACCTTTAAGGGTTTAAAAAAATGAATTAACATTAAATGTTAAAGATGAACATTAATTTAAAAGGTCAAAGTTAAAATTTTATAGTAGTAAAGTTATATTTAAATTCATGCAGCAATAGTGCAAGAGATTTGCCCCCCAAAAAAGTAAAAGGAAGAATTGAAATGGTATCTAAACTCTTCAAATAGAAAAGAATATATGTACGGTCATAGACACATACATATATTCACACATGGATGTGTGGATAAACAGATTTATATATATAGATATTATATATACATCTCTGTGTGTATAGATGTAGATAGATGTAGACAGATTTGGATATAGATTAGATTAGACTAGATTTATATATAGACATAGCTATAAATATCTTTATGGGTGCACACCATACATAGTGAGGGTAGCAAGGAGTACAAAGTCTTTGGAGACCTTTCCTTTCCTATACTTACCCTTATCCTTTTCTCTAGTCACTCTGTCTTCCTGGGCCGCAGTAGGAGGTGGGGTAAAAAGTTACAAAGTGATTTGATGACCAGAGAATTTTCTGCCCAAAGGTTTATAGAGGCCTGACTTATCATAACATATCTATTTAAGATATTTAATCAAATTAATATAGAAAATATCTGGGAAACGACTTCCATTACAGATTCTGTATCTTTGGCATGTGGTCAATAAAAAATTTGAGTTTTGATATTAAAATATGTATATGCCCACTGTCTCCATGCCAAGAGTAGTGTTATGCCATGTTAGTATTTTTATTCTTTTTGAGCTCCTGCCAGTGTTTCATAGATTCCTAATAGGAAAGACCTAAGAAGTCATCTAATCTCATTCCTTCTTTTGACGGGTAAAGGAAGGCCCAAAGAGGTTGTGACCTGTTTAATGTCCCATAGGCAGTGCTGGCAGAGTCAGGATTTAAAGCCAGGTGCTCTTACTTGAAAACCATCCCTCTAATCTCTGCACCACTTATCCTTTCCAGTTCTTGTAACTTGTCAGAGTGGGAGTTTGCTCAGAAGAATTTTGTAGTGATAAATGACTATCTTGGTGATGTCCTGTTGGGTCTGTCTCTTTTTTTCTGAACGCAATACAACAATCAGCCCATTTCCTCTGTCCCTTGTCTTTAGTCTACCTGCATGATAACTAGTGTGATATTGTCTTATCCTTTTCCTTTGATTTCCTCAGAGTCCATGTAAGTAAAGTATTATCAGAATCTACACTGATCATATCTTACATTATTTACCCTACACTCCTTTCACTATGGAAAGAATTGAGGATTAAGTAGAAGCAAGGTACATCTAAGTGGACATTTTTTGTAGTTATCATTTATATAAAACTGAATCAATTGAGACAATTGATCTCTATTTTTATCTATCTCCAGAAATAATGTTGATGTTTCATTTATTTTCTAAGCTACAGTTCTTGTCTTGCTCACCACCTGCAGTTCTGTAGTTAGCATAAAGCTTCCTTTGAAGTCTAGTCATTGATCTTTTATTTAGGTTATGCAATCTAAATCCTCTTAAAATACATTGTGGGATGTCTTTTCCTGTAATTGTGGCTACAGCAATGTGCCACAGAATCGCAAAGGGCTGCTTGATACTGCTCCTTCCCCCATATCTTTTGTCCGCATTTTGAACCTGCGCATTTGCTTCCAAACCGTCAGGAAAAACACAAATGACACGCAGGCAACATGTGTGGTACTTTTCAGCTTCCCAATTATGTAAGAGAAAACTTTAAAAGTTTACTTTGATTAGAGCAGAATAATGAGGAATTTATTAGGGGCATGGAATTCATTGAGGAAAATTTACCAGTCCTGAGGGATGAAGCAATGATTTGTTTTTAAATAATAAAACCTAGAAACACTTTCTAAAGGTCTGTATTAGATTTTTTTATTAAATAAGATGAATTGCTATTTGCTTAATGAATCTTCCACCAGTATTTGTTGTAAGTGTATATACTCCATAAAGTTTATTTTTGAAAGAGTGACAAGAAGAGAATAAAACACAAGGTTTTTAGGAAAAAAAGGTTTTTTTTGTTTTTTTTTTAATCTCTGGAGAAGCCATAGCTCAATATGGCCCAAAGGGGAACATTCCAAATCAAAGAAAAAAAATATAGGCAGTAAAATAGTTTGACTTTCTTGAAACTACTTTTGTTGGTAATAACTAGTTCTTATAGTTCTAGGAAAGTGAATTTGTTCAATCCAAACATTCATTTATAATGTTTCTCCTAGGTGCCAAGCAATGTACTAGCATTGAGCAATGGAAAGAGCACAGACTTTAGATTCAAAAGAGTTGAGTTCAAAGCCTTCCTCTAACACTACCTGTGTGCTAATATTTTACAAATATCTCATTTGACCCATTTATATTTATGTACATATACATGTATATGCATACATACGTGCATGCATATATATTTGCTTATATACATGAATCAGTATATATGTGTATATGTATATGTGTATGTATGTATTATGTGTATTATACATATGAATATATATGTGTGTGTATGTGTATATATACATATACACAAACATATATACATATGCTCACACGGAGTGGGAGCAGGAAAATTGTGCTTGTAAAGAATATCAGGGCTAGATGGGTCCTTTTTCTCATCTAGTCTCAACCCATCATTTTACAATAGAAGAAACTATGAATTAACTTGCCTAAGGTTGCACAGCTAATAAGTACTTGAGTCAGGATATAAACCCAGGTTTTCTGACACTGAGTCTAATGCCATTTCAACCATGCCATGCTTTCTCTTTTGGGATAAATGGCTGATTTCCTTTTAAGTTGCATTGGCAAGGAAAGAATCTTGAATGATGTGCCTTTCGAATCTCAATCCTAATTCTCTGATGCATAAGAACAATCAGAGATATGTAGCTTTGTATTGATGCCATGATTGGTTTAATTCCCAATTTGCTTTTTCCATCACCCAGGACCTCTGGAGATGAAATAACAAAGGGTATGTATTTTACAATCACAAATACCACTAGATCATAATTCTATTTTTTTTAAATCTGGAAATTAATTTTTCAATAAAGCTGGAAGGGATATTTTGGGGACCACCGGGCCTTACTTTTTCTAGTCATTTACAGTCACAGTAAATCACATATGAATACATTTCCCCCTTGCAGATTAAAAAAAAAAAGTACTGTACTGAAAATGATGTGATTTATGCTCTGTCCCCTGATAGAGACTAACTTCACAGGGCTTGTTTAAAAAATGAACAAACAAACCAGGCAACCAATCAACCCCAAACCTGACTTTCCAATGCATTTGATTTACGTACAAAGACAAGAATATCTGCATTTTAAAAACACTGTCATTTCAAAATCATAACTCATACAAAATCTCATACCAGCAAACTAGACATCATGTATTCCTCTGCTTAGTGGATGTTTTACTTCTAAGTGAATGGATTCCATTTTTAAAAGACGGTAACGTAGTAAAAGGAATGTAGGGCTCCTAAAGTATCCAGAGTCACAGAATCTAAGAGTTGAAATGGACCTTAAGGCCCTAGTCCAAGTCATCCTGAACAAGAATCCTCTGTAGAGCATCACCAAAGAGTGATCACCCAGGCTTTGCTTGAAGAACTTTAGTGAGATGTTTCCAACTATATTTCAGGCCAGCCAGCTATTAGGAACTTTTTCTTGGCATGAAGTCTAAATCTATCCCTATGCAATTTCTACCCTTTAGTCTTAGTTCTATGTTCTCAGATTATGGGATCATAATTAGAAGGGACCATGGAGGCCATTGAATCATTTTATTAGAAAATTATTTTTTAAGAAAAATAATTATGAGAAAAAAAAAAAGGAACTGAGGATCAGAGAGTTTAAGAGACTAACCCTGGATTACACAACTAGTAAGTGTCTGAGATGGAATTTGAACTCAGACTTTGTATGAAGTATACACATTTATCTCTCATCCACATCGCAGCTCCTTCAGATAATTGAGAAGATCATATTTCCTCAAAGCAGTGATGTGCTGCAGCCAGTTACTCTTGACTCTTGAGAATTTACTGTTAATAATTTCAATATAAACATTTATATTCTAATAATAGACAAATACTATGGTGTGAAAAATGTTTATAATGACTGATGTACAAATGGCTACCACTGATGACCATATTGTTCTTTATGTTGATATTATTGTACCTACTTCCCAGGGTTGCTGTGAGGTTCTAGTGTATTAACACTAGTTAATACACTAGTGTTTAGTGTAAAGTGTTTTGCAAACCATCAAATCCAATAGAAATGCTAGCTATTATACTAGTTACTTTGCAAGGGAATCAGAAATGTGCTGGTAAATGTATGATGAAAAATGTAACCTTGATCTACTTTTAAACTTAACCTGCATTATTAACATTTTTTTCATTGCTTTCTTAAGTCTAAACAATCAACAAAATAATAAATCAAGTCCTGATTTATAGCAATTGCTGATTTCTGAGAAATGCTCACTCTGAAAATTTAACAATTGGCTCTAGAAAGCCAGTTCCAACTATCTCCAGCACACTCCCGAATATAATGATGGTCCCTGGTACTATTGATCTGAATGGATAGGACCATGTTGCTGCCTTATTACGGAATCTAAATTAGTAAAGATGATGGATGACTGTAAATGCTATACTAGAGATTATAAAACTGTCTTTTCTTTAAATCTATTGTTTCTGAGTGGTGTTATTATTCCAAATGGGCAGCTATCTGATCAGCACAACTTGAATCCCAGACTAGCATCTGAGTGTCCTTACTACTGAGGAAAGGTTTTAATTAGGTACTTTGGGGATGAAGCCAAAGGACTAGAAAGAGACCACTAGTTTGTATAATTAGAAAAAGCCACTGGTCTTATGACAGGAGTCCAATTAAATCAGTTCCAGGTAGGTTTGGTATAGCTCCACATTATTTCTTTACTAGACAAACATAAGAGAACACACCTTTCCTTGTTAGTGGATGGTTTTGTCCAACAGGCCAAGACATTCCAGTGAGGCAGTGTATACTCTGAAGTTCAAGATTTTTCAAATGATCTGTTAGTTATGGGCTATAGCTGGTGACCTCACTCATCATTGTTGGCCTCACAGTCTACATAATGAATCAGGAATCTCTTCTGACCTATAGTCTTGGAGTGATGCCTAGAGATTGTCAGGTTGAGAATGTAGCCACTCACAATGCACACTTCATATCTGTGGCCTCGTTAAGGGAGTCTCTGGGCCCTTTTCCAGGATCCTGGGAAAGATGTATATGGGACTGAGCAGTTTTCCATGATGTGGGGAGATCAAACCCCCAAGAAAGTCACATTGATTCATAAATGCTCCTGTAATAAAGCTAGATATTTGGATTGGAATGGGTAATTAGTGAATTTTTTGGAATGTATAACTATATAGTTATAGTAAATATAATAATAATAATAAATAATTGGAAAAAATAATAGTATTTATATAGTGCTTTTAGGATTCACAAAGATCTTTGTCAATATTATCTCACTTTATCCTCACAACTCTGTGAGGTAGGTGCTATTTCCCCATTTTACAGTTGAAGAAACTAAGTCAGTAAGTGACTTGTCCAGGGTTGTGTAACTAGTGTCTAAGGTTAGATTTAAACTCAGGTCTTCCTGACTCTGAGTTCCAAACTCTATTTACAATGAATAGAACACTGAACCTAAAATCAGAAAGACCTGAGTTCAAATCTGACCTCGGACACTTAGTAGCTGTGACCCCTTGGCCAACTCACTTACTGGTAAATTTGTGAAAGCATTTTTCAAACCTTAAAGCATTATAAAAATACTAGCTACTTCATTACTATTATTATTATTGTTATCATTATTATTACTACTACTACTATTACTATCATCATTATCATCCACGGTACCACCTAGCTGTCTAAAAACTAGAGATGAGGATGTACAGTTATTCCTTCCACATTGCCACTTTACCCATCATGGTTTCAATATATTGTGGGTTGGCATAAGAAATTAAATGGGACTTTTTTGGTAGTTTTGAGGAAGCCACTGATGACACACAAAGGCCAGCAGATGACACCGAAAAAGTTTAGAAACTTAGAAATGCATAAAATATATGTATAGTATTGTGTAATAGCAACATATTTTATCTTCTAATACCATAATAATTCAGTCTTCTTCTCTGGTATGAAGGGAGGGACAAAAATTTTTATGTGCATTTCCAGATCACAAGGGCACCTTGCCCCTGAGCCTTACAATGTGGAAGGAGTAACTGTAGTGGTAGTAACTGATAAAATGCTTTAGGTTGTAAAAAGAAAAGAAAGAACCTTCTTTAGGACTACAGCTATATTAGAACAATTAATACATGGATTAAGAAATTATCCATTTGTAATAGATATATCTAAGGGCATCAGACTATCTGTTGGTTGGCTATCCAGCACAGTAATGTGACTAGTAAATTCCAAACTGGACCACCTAGATTCTAGACAACTCTGTTGACCGTAATGGCCTTTGGCTACTGTTTAGTACATTAAAGGATTAGAGATTTAGACAATTTCTAACTCTAGATTTTTGTCTCCACCCACTGTCCTGCATACTGTATACCAAATGACATAACCTGTCACATAGTCAAGGCAGTGACTCAACCCTATTATGCCACTTGGCATACTGTTGAAATATAGGGAACAATTGTCCACTTCATCCTAGGGTTTTGCTGCAGTAGATGTATTAAGGTAAAATGCACAGAGCTGCATATTTACAGTGGACCAACTAGTGCAGATGTTCTTAACCTTCGTGTGTGTGTGTGTGTGTGTGTGTGTGTGTGTGTGTATGTGTGTTTTATGAGTGAAGGATCTCTCTGGCACTCTGGTGAAGCTTATATACCCTCTCTCAGAAGAATATTTTTAAATGAATCAAATAAAATACAAAAGATTGTGAAGGAAACTAATTATATTAAAACAGAATTATCAAAATAATGAAAATACAGGTTCACAGATTTCAGATTAAGAACCCTTGTACTAGTGTATAATATTTTTCTACTGATTAGCAGGTGCAAAATAGGTCCTTAGGTTTATAATAGGTTATGCTTCAGATTGCTTTGCCTAGCACAAAAAAACGGAATATGAAAGCATATGATATCATGGTCCCTTTTGTTACAAAATATTAAGAAAGCAATACTATAACATTGTCCTAAGCTGAAACCCTTAGTTTCACAGGAATAGAAAAATCTCATTAATGTTAATCAAATTCTAAGGAAACAATGTTCTAATTTCAAACCCTTGATTTCTTTTTTTTTTTTATCAAAGACCTAATCCATGGCTTTTACCTACTTTCAATGAAATAATAATTATAAAGTACTTAGCACAATGCCTGTCACATGGTAAGCATTATATAAATGTTAGCTATTATTATTGTAATACAAGAAAATTAAATCCTGGGGGAGGATGATGGGAAGGATTGTTTGGGGCAACCAAACTTGGAGGGGACATGTCTATTTAATTCAATTAAACAAGTATCTTGAGGTTACCTTTGACTAGATTGAAAGGAGAAATCTTAGAGAGATGGATTGAAAAACGAACCTCCCACTATTAAACAAAGGAGGCAGCTTTTTTTTGCTATACTGTGAGCCTGACCTTTGATTTCCAGGAAGATAGCATCTTTAAGGGTACACCTCCCAACATTAATGTTTCTATAGTTCTGTCTGTCTATCTATGGAATTTTGCTTTTTATTTCATGGTTAATATAAAATTATAAGTAGAAATAGTTGGGGTTAGAGAAAATTCCAAATAGGAGGATTGAATTCTGCCCTTTGGTTCTCGCTTTAAGCAAAGCAATGCTTAAATTTAATTAATATTTTTTTCTATAGCAGAACTATGCTAAATAAGTAGAGTACTGAAGCTTTTAAATTTTCTCATTTTTGCACACTGAATATTTCCTTTATTTCCCTTTCATTTGTTTGTTTTTGACATTATTCATTTTATATCACTAATTTTCTCTTCTTTTAAATTATTTTATCTAATGCATTATTCATTTTATTATTTTATAAAAATTTAGCAGTTTTATTTATCTATTCAATGTTGGGTTTGTTTTTTGTTAATTTCTTAAAATTTCAGGATTTCTGTTTTGGGGGTTTGAGATTTTCTGATTTTTTGCCTTCCTAATTTTTTGAATAGAATATTCAATTTATTGATCTGTTCTTCCTTCTGTTGATGAAAATTTCACCCTCAGGACTGCTTTGAATGCATCTTGATACTTTTGGCATGTTATCTCCTTGTCATTTTCTTTGATTAAATTGCCTACTATTTCTATGATTTGTTCTTTAAACCACCAATTCTTTAAGATTAAGCTATCTCATTTCCATTAAAATTTAACTCTTTTCCTCAAATGTCTTTTATTGGTTTTAATTTTTATTCCATTGTGATCAGGAAAAGATATTTTTAATATTTCTGCTTTTCTAAATTTGTTTATGAGGTTTTAAGGTAGATGGGCAATTGTTGTAAGGCATTATATGCAACTGAGAAATATATATATATATATATAATATATATATATTCCATATCATTTTTGATTTCTATTTAGTAATAGCAAGATATCAAGCTTTATGAAGTCCTATTCACAATGTAATTTATTTTTGTTTGGATTTGTTTTATTTGTCTGAGTCTGAGAGGGGTACATTGAGATCCCTAATTATTATAGTTTTGTTGAGTATTTTTCCTTGTGATTTTATTAATTTTCCCTTTAAATACTTACCTGCTATGCCATTTGGTACATGTATATGAAGTTCTGACATTTCATTGTCTGTGATACTTATTTTTTGGTGAGGCAATTGGGGTTAAATGACTTGCCCAGGGTTACATAGCTAGTGTCAAGTGTCTAGTCTGAGATGGGATTTGAATTCAGGTCCTCCTGACTCCAGGGCCAGTGCTCTATCCACTGGGCCACCTAGCTGCCCCTGTCTGTGATACTTTTACATGTAATACAGGTTCCCTGCTCCTCTCTTTAATCATGTCTCTTTTTTACTATTGCCTTGTGTGAGATTAAGATTGCTACCCTTACCTTTGAGGTCACCCAAGCAAAATAAATTCCATCTTAGCCTTTAACTTTAACTCTCAGTGAATGGCCATTTTCTCTTCAGTTCCATAGGAAGGCTGTAATTCCTGACACAAAAATGGAAGGTATGTCATAAAAAAGCGAGGAATTTAATCCAATCATATGCCCATAATCTCCTTATAACCTCAATCTATAAACACTTAACTGATGTATAATAATCGATGAATGTTAAGAATAGCCTTAATAATAATAATAGTAGTAGTAGAATTATCCTTATTAATAGCCTTAAGGAGGGGGAAGAAAAAAAGAGCATCGAGCAAGAGCTGAAAGGGGCCTTAGAGGTCATTTAGCCCAATTTCATCTTAGAGATGAGAAAACAGAAGCCCAAAGAATGAAAAAAAAATGCTCAAGACCATAGAGACAGAAAGAGCAGAGACAAAATTTGAATACAGGTCCCTCTGACTCCAAATCTAGTTCTCACTCCCCCCATCCTCACATAAGATATTATTCCTGTCCTTGGGAATTTTAAAACAAGATGGGGAAACAAGACATATGAATGTGAGAATTTAAATAGCAATTAGATTAAATAATAATAATACTAAAAAAATGTTTAGTCATAGGAATCAGTTATACAGAATATAAATGTTCTTTTAGTTTTCAGTTTGGAGTAGTCAGGGCAAGATTTATTTGAAATAATTGTTGTTGTTGTGTTTGTCCTTTGTTCTTGAAGAGGACCATGACATCAGGTAGATGATGACATGACTTGCAACTGACTTTGATTTGAGTGAGGGTGGCCTGTACACAGTCACCAGCCTCACTCTCTCCTCCAGAGCCATCTGGGTCCAGGGTCCAGATATTCATTAGTATGACAAGATGGCCCAGGATGCAATGGGAGACCCTGGCCCTTTTAAGCTAAAAATTTTTTCAAGTTCTCACTTTGAATGAGGTTAAAGCCCATTCAGTGAATAGGCCTCTTTAAGTGAGTCAAGGGATGGCCCTTTAATAAATATCAATCAATCAAACTGGGAGGGGAAGACCCTCAGGATTGCTAGCCAAAAGAGAATCAGTTACTATTTATATTCACTCTGAGCAAGGAGGGCCCAAAAAACAACCTATTGTCCAATCTATGAGCTCCAAAGTGAGTTGGGTTTAAGGCTTGATGTTTGAGAAAGAAATCTAGCCAGTAAACCCCAGGGAGGAGAAGAAGAGGGAGAGGGAGAGGGGGAGGGGGAGGAAAAGGAGGAGGAGAGGGAAAGGGAGAAGGAGAGATAATAAATTAATAATATATATGATATGTCTTGAAGGACAGAAGGAATTTTGATTTGTAAAGAAAACAGGAGGGAGTGGTTTAATCAGGTGCTCAGATTTGATAGAAAAGAAGAAAAGGATGGAAGGAAGGAAGGAAGGAAGGAAAAAAGAAAGAGAGAAAAAAGGACAACAAAGTACAAGATATGGGGAGTACTACAAATATTTTGGGGCCAGATGTAGAGGGCCTTGAATAACAGGCTAAACAGCTTGGACTTTACTTGGCAGGCAATGTAGAGCCATTTCAAGGTTTTAGGCAAGAGAGTTATCTGAAATAGAGCAATGGTTCAAATTGGTAATATGTACAGGAAGGAACAGAGGAGAAGAAGGTGGAAAAAGGGGTTATTATAAAAGATATGAATGGACAATTTTCAAAATAGAATGCTAAATAAAGCATTTTGTATTTGTTTCTGGGGACAGTAGGGAGTCACTGGAGTTTATTGAATAGGAGGGTGAAATGATCAGACCTGGGTTTTAGGAATATCACTTTAGTAGCTGAATGGAGGAAGCATTGGAGTAGGGAGAGACTTGAGGCAGATGGATCTGCACTAGAGTGGTAACAGTGTCAGAGGAGAGAAGCGGGCATATTCAAGAGTTGTTGCAAAGGTGAAACTGTTTTTTTTTGTCTGCTCGCTTTCGTTTTCGTTTTTTCTTTTTTTTTCTTTTTTTTTGGCTAGGCAATGGGGTTAAGTGACTTGCCCAGGGTCACACAGCTAGGCAAAGGTGAAATCAGTAGTGCTTGTCAACAGCTGGGATATGTGGTGTGAGAGATAGTGAAGAAGACAGGATGATTTCTAGATTGTGAGCCTAAGGTACTAGGAGGATGGTGTTGCCCTTTAAAGGATTAGGAAAGGTGAGGGCAAGGGTTTAGAAGTAAAGATAATGAATTAAGAATTCTTGAACATGGAGGTGGTACATTTGTGGGTGATGGCAAGATCAAAAGTATGACTCTCTTTGTGTCTCACTGAGCCGGGGTAAAGGAGTAGCTCATGAGAGGTGAGTATATATGTGCACACACATATATGTATGTATATATATGTATATATTATACACACATATTTACTACTGGACTTGGTTATATACATACATACATGTATGACTATATATATATATACACACACACACACATATACGTACAAATGTATATATATATATATATATATATACACACATATAGGACCTTTTCCTCTTTGTTTGATTTCTTCAAGGTATAAGGCCTAGTAGTGACATCTGTGGATAAAAGGTCAAAAAGTTTAGCAACCTTTTGGGCATGGTTATAATTTGCTTTCATGGTTCCACCAACAATGTCATTTTTTCCTGCAACCCTTATATCACTTGCCATTTTCCCTTTTTTTTAAAATTGATTTTGCCAATCTGATGAGATGAAATCTTAGAGTTTTGTTAATTTGCATTTCTTTCATTATTAGTGTTTTGGAGCATTTTTTTCACATGGTGATACATAGCTTGGGTTTCTTCCCTTGAGAACTGCCTCTTTATGTTCTTTGATCATTTATCAATCAGAGAATTTATAAATTTGTATTAGTTCCTTTTATATCTTGGAAATGAGACCTTTATCTGAGAAACTCCCTGCAAAGATTTTTTTTTTCTCTCAGTTAATGGATTCTCTTCTAATCTTAGCTGTATTTGAATTTATTTTTGCAAATCGGTAAAAACAATTGTAATCAAAATTGTATATTTTATCTTTTTTTATCCTTTCTATACCTTGTTTGGTCATTTACTGTTCCCCTATTATCTGGAAGGTAATTTTTCCTTGCTCCTCTAATTTGTTTATGATGTGAATCTTTATATGTAGGTTTTGAACCTATTTGAATTTTATCTTGGTATGTACTATGAGCTGTTGGTCTAAACCTAATTTTACCAGATTGCTGTCCAGTTTTCCTAGGAGTTTTTGTTAAATATCAAGTCCTAACCCCTAGCAGTTGCAGTGTTGGGTCTTATTGAATACCAGGTTTTCTACCTACATTTACTTCTGTTATGTTGTATAACTAACCTGCTCCACTGATTGACCTCTCTATTTTTAAAGTAGTATCAAATTATTTTGATGGTTACTTCTTTGCAGTATATTCTGAGATCTGGTGCTACTACATACTTTATCATTCCCCCCCCCATTGTTTCCCTTGAAATTCTCAAACTTTTGTTTTTCCAAGACTCATTTCTTATAATCTATGCTTTGAAATTAGCAAGTGAATATGAGATGGACAATTTTTAATTCTATGTCCATTCAATACAGAAATAATATTTCACTGGATCTCATTGATGTAGGGATTAAATTCAACTTGGCAGATGGTCACCCACCCAGTTTCTCATTCTGATGGATTGTTTTCTGTTCTCCCTCATAAATCTTAGAATATCTCTCCAATATGTTAGAGGCCTTCCTCTAGGTCTTTTCCCATTCTGAAGGTAACGTTGTTTTAGTTACACTTTCTATCTGTTATGCCTTGCTACCTGCTGATTTTTGGGATCCTCTTTTGGGATCATCTATTTGGTGGATGCTCTCCTTTAGCCATTTGTTCTGCATAATTCATCATTGTTGTATGGTGTGTCCCACTTATGCTAATTCATTGCCTTTTGTGCATACATAACTGACTCTTTTTTTTTTTGGTTTTTGTTAGACAACGGTGTTAAGTGACTCACCCAGGGTCACACAGCTAGTAAGTGTTAGGTGTCTGAGGTGGGATTTGAACTCAAGTCCTCTTGACTCCAAGGCTAGAGCTCTATCTACTGTGCCACCTAGCTGCTCCCATTACTGACTCTTTTGAAATTGTGGTGTTCTATGGTAGAAATCATATAACATCACTGAGAAAATATTGGTATTAAAAAAGTGCTTTGTTGCCAAATTATGAAGATCAAACATGACTTGAAGGAAGGGAGGTAAGAGGACACTTCCAATCTATCCCTTTGAGGAGGTCCACAGCAATTGCACACTCCAGTTTTTGTTAATTTTTTTTCTCTTCTTTTTATTTCTTATTTTTTGGCTTTACAGAAATTTTTATTTGTATGGGATGGCTCTCCTGGTGGGAAAGGGTGAGGGACACTTAGGAAAATTAAAATGATGTAACAAAATACATTAATAAAAACTCATTTTAAAAAAGTGACTTTTTGTATGTGGCTATAATTTTTGATTATTGAAAGTGCTACACAACACATTAAATACAATCTTCCCCCCTACTCTTCCTATTTGCAATGCAAGTGTTGTAGTCTGTCTACACTTAAATCATTAGGGCACTACCAATCTCTACATTGGACAAATCCTTCTGTGGCTAATTCAAGTTGCTTTTTATTTAAAGATGGAACATTATCTGTAGCTTCTAGCAACACATGACATTATGATGAAGACAGACAAGGTAGGCACCTTTCTTGTAGAAAAACAAATTTATTTTAGATATAATTAAACCACTAAGACAATCAAGAGATGTGTTTGTGATACTATTATTTTAATAATGCCCAAATATGCTCTATTTAAAAATAGCAGACCGAAGTTGAAAATTTAGCTTATAAATATATGTTTTCCCTAAAAGTTTGGCAGGCTATTCAATATATTTTAAAGCTGCTGTTATGGGGCAGGGAAAGAGGGAAACCCAAAACAAAAACAGGTGGGGCACTTTTACCACAGTTCTTGAGAGGACAGTAAAATGGGAAGTTTTTGGGTTTTCATTGACTATTCATAAATATATTCTATAATTTGTTTCTGTGCCACTGTCAGAATCTATATCATTAAACAGTTTGAGTGAAGTCAGCTTTGAGCCAAGTAAGGAGGGAGACAGGGCATAATTCAGAAGAAAATTTAATCTATTCATCAAAATCTAGCCCCAAGAATAAGTGAATCTCAGCAAAAAAGAAAATATATTTCAGTACCATGCTTCCCCTCCCCCACACGAAGTACCACTGCCAGTTTTCAAGTCAAATGCATGGGAAGAAATACAGTGCATTTTATCTTTGACACTTTTGAAATGTTTTCTTTTCACTGAAAGTCATTCCTTTGCACTTTAACATCGAACTCTGGAAATATCTTTGGGGAGCGCAGAGTCAAATTTGTTGTGTCTTTTCTGCTGAGGAAGATCAGTAGGTGCCAATGTACAAAGAAGAGAGCATCAATGCCTCTGTAGAGGGGTGTGTATACAAACACAAAGAGGAACAGATGACATTGGGTTCTTATATTCAAGCAGCTGGGCATAACTAATAATAATAGGAGAAAAAGTTACCAATTAAAATAGCAGATCAATACAGCCAAGAATATACCTTGTGGCAGTTAGGTATGGGAGAGCAGATGGAAGAACACCATTCCTCTGTAGCCCCTCTAGCCAGGGTTTAAATGGCCTTTAAGCAGTGGGTGTGGTCAATCCACCTCAATAGAAAGGTGGGATGTAGTTGACAGAGGTTTACCCTAGAGTTGCCTGATAGTGTGACAGATAAGACCTAATCTCTTCACTTCTGATGACTCCCTTTTGGCTGAGGGCTGTGACATTTTATGCACTTGTTTTGTGTGAGCTTCTCATCAGAAAAATGCCATTAGGTATAGGTATGATGAGGGGACTAGACCACAAAGACAATATTGTGTAGCATCTAGCCATCTGTGTCTGAATTTGCACTCTGTGGCTACTATAAGATATTGTGTAACTCTTCAAGAAATTCAGATGAAAATGTGTGTCATATTCAAATTATATTCTTATCTAAATACCCATGCTTTGTGTTAAGGGCATAATTTCAATATGACATATATTTTCATTTGAACTTCTAGAAGAATCATAGAATATCTTCTAATAGCCAGAGGGAGCAAATGCAAATAGAGGAATAATTTATACTTCTCTATTACCTTTCATGTGGGGATTCAATCCTTCACACATTCATTCAGCCTACTCTGTGCTAAATTCTGAGGGAAACACTATGACATGGTCCCTGCCTTGATAGAGATTACAGTCTAACAGGATGGATACAACACATGCAAAAAAAAAAAACCCCAAAACAACAATGTTATAAAATACTCTCTAATAATAGTACCAGTGAAAGATAGAATGAAATCAAAGCAGAACAAGGTAAGCTAAGCAACTGGAGGCAAGACTTATGATTTCTTTTTTTGTTTTGTTTTTTGGCTAGGCAATGGGGTTAAGTGACTTACCCAGGGTCACACAGCTAGTAAGTGTCAAGTGTCTGAGGCCACATTTGAACTCAGGTCCTCCTGACTCCAAGGCTGGAGCTCTATCCACCGCGCCACCTAGCTGCCCCAAGACATATGATTTCTAACTGGTGGAGATTTGTGAAGTACCACTACTTCCTCAGTGAGCCCATTAACGTTAATAGTTTAGGAATTTTTTCCTTGAATCGGACAATTTACTTCTTTGCAACTTTTACTACTTGCTCTGAGTTCTACCCTCTGGCATCAAGTAAAGCAAGACTAATACACTTTTCACATTTTAATCTGGGTCTGGTGTTTGCACAGATCCCACATGGGGAAGCTGGGAAGCCTGCTTCTTGCGGAGTGATGATGACATGTAAGGGAAGTACTATAGAGAGACTGGGGATCATACATAGACCTTCTATAACTGATTCTGGTCTGTTAAGTGCATGTTTGAGAAGAACCCTTTACACTTGACTACGTCGCTAGAACTGAGATTGTCTTCAGAATGGCCTGAGTCAACGTTGGCTACCTCTCTTCACTTTGTTCAATGATTCTTTTGCTCCTGGCCAGGGAAGAGGCCCCTTTGAGGCCTTGTGGATCTTAGAGATGAGCCTGTGTCCTTGGCCTTGTACAGTAGTCCATTTCTTCTTTTCCATTCTAGATGATGGGAGTAGAGGCACTGACCTTGTGAGTTTCAAAAGTTTAGAATAGAAAGATGGGAATATGGAAGCTGGAGTCCACACTAGGTTTTACAGCCAACCCAACACCATTGCCCCGAAGAGCAGGGAACAACTTCTCATTTTGGACCCAGGCTAGAGTGAGCTGAAAGGAGACCTCATCCAGTAGTGATGTTACATATGGGCATGAGCTTGATGGGGCCAATAACACATAGCAGTGGCTCTCAAACTTTTTGGTTTCAGGAACCCTTTATAGTCAGAAAAATTATTGAGGACCTCCAAAAGAGCTATTGTTAATGTGGACTGTATCTCTTAATATTTACCACAATGGAAATTAAAATATTTTATTTATTATGAATAATTGAAATAATAGGGAAATATATTATTTATTATGAAAATAGTTTTAATCTCATGGACTTCCTGCAAGAGTCTCAGAATTTCCCACGTATCCCTACCCCACACTTTGAGAACATCTGTCATATAGGAACTAAGCTAAGTGGAGCCTGCTTCATACAGAAACTGAGGTGGTTTCCAAGGGAGTATGTTGTAGAGGTACTGGGAAAATTTTTGATACTTTGTTCTTGACATATCTTTGACATAAATGCATTTTTATAAAAGGTACTGAAAATGGAGTGATTAAATGGAACTGGGGTACTAGTCAGTGGAAATGGGCTGGTGGAGACTTAAGCTAATGACAACAGAGAAGAAATACCACAACCCCTCAAGGTTGCCTTCTGTATTAGAACCCACTATGATAACCCTTCAAACATGAATAAATTGAATTCAATAGAACTGTCATATCCCCAGTTCCTTCAACATATCTTTCTATAGTATGAACTTAAAGCTCATCTTTGTTCCATTTGTCCTCTTTGGAACATTTTCCAGCTTATCAATGTCATTCCTAAAATGTTCCTGGAACTGAAGATGATACTCCTGATGTAGTTTGAATAGAAGAGTACAATAGGGAAACCACCTTCTTATTGTAAAACACTATGCCTCTTTTAATGGACCCTAAAATAACATTAGTTCTCCTTGGTGCCATAGCACACTATTGATACACATAAAGCTGATAGTCTGTTAAAATGCCCAAATATTTTTTTTTCAGATGAACTGCTATTTGGCCACCTCTAGAGATTGCCACCTCTAATACTTGTAAAGATTATCTTTTAACCCATGCTATAGCTTTATATTCTTTTCTTATTGAATTCTTATTTCATCTTGTTTGATATGGATGAATTTTCTGTCCTATCAATTTTTTTTTTTGAGATTTGACTCTGTCATCCAGTGTATTGGCTGTCCCTCCTAGCTATGTGCCATCTGCAAATTATTCTTTATTCTTAAACTAAAATCTTCCTCCTTTTAACTTTCATCCATTAGACCAAGTATTGCCCTTTAAAGTAGTACAAACTAAGTTTAATTCAACTTTAAGATAACAATTTTTCAAGTGGTTGAAAGCAGCTAACATATTACTCCTGTGTCTTCTTTCATCTAGGCTAAACATGCCCAGTTACATGAAACAATTCTTTTTCTTTTTTTTTCTTTCTTTTTTTCTTTTTTTTTAAACTTGTGTTTTCAAAACTCTGGGTTCCAAATTTTCTCCCTTCCTCCCTCCCCACCCATCCTCATTGATAAGGCAAGCAACTAAATATAGGTTATATTATGTGCAGTTATGCAAAACACTTCCATAGTAGACATGCTGTGAAAAACTAACTCTATTTCCCTTAATCCTATCCCACCCACCCCCATTTATTCTATTCTTTCTTTTGACCCTGACCCTCCTCAGAGGTACTTGCTTCCGATTACCTCCTTTCCTAATCTGCCCTCCTCTCTATCATCCCCCTACTCCCTTGTTCCCTTCTCCCCCCTTTTCCTGTAGGGTAAGACAGATTTCCATACCCAATTGAGTATGTATGTTATTCCCTCCTTAAGTCATATTCTATGAGAATAAGATTCACTCATTCCGTCTCGCCTTCCTGTTTCCCCTCCAATGTAAGAGCCTTTTCTTTTCTGTTTGTTTTTTTTGTGAGATGATTTACCCTGTTCTACCTCTCCCTTTCTCCTTCTCCTATTATAATCCTCTCTCACTCCTTAATTTTATTCTCCAGATATGACCCCTTCATTTTCAACTCATCCTGTACCCTCTATCTATCTATTTATCTATGTATCTATATCTATATATATGTACTTATAATTTTTTCCCCTCCAACTATCCTAATACTGACAAAGGTCTCATGAGTTACAAATACCATTTTTCCATGCAGGAATGTAAACAGTTCAACCATAATAAGTCTCTTATGATTTTCTCTTTCCTGTTTACCTCTTCATGTTCCACTTGAGTCTTGTATTTGAAAATCAAATTTTCTATTCAGCTCTGGTCTTTTCATCAAGAATGCTTGAAAGTCAACTATTTCACTGAATGACTATTTTTTCTCTTGCAGGATTATACTCAGTTTTGCTGGGTAGGTGATTCTTGGTTGTAATCCTATCTCCTTTGCCCTTCTGAATATTATATTCCATGCCCTGTGGTGCCTTAATGTAGAAGCAGCTAAATCTTGTGTTATCCTGATTGTGTTTCCATAATACTTGAATTGTTTCTTTCTGGCTGCTTGTAATATTTTCTCCTTGACCTGGGAACTCTGGAATTTGGCTACAATATTCCTAGGAGTTTTCCTTTGGGGATCTCTTTCAGGCGGTGATCGGTGGATTCTTTCAATTTCTATTTTGCTGTCTGGTTCTAAAATATCAGGGCAGTTTTCCTTGATAATTTCTTGAAAGATGATGTCTAAGCTCTTTTTTTGATCATGGCTTTCAGATAATCCAATAATTTTTAAATTCTCTCTCCTGGATCTATTTTCCAGGTCAGTTGTTTTTCCAATGAGATATTTCACATTGTTTTCTAATTTTTCATGCTTTTGGATTTGTTTTACAGTGTCTTGATTTCTCATAAAGTCACTAGCTTCCAATTGCTCTATTCTAATTTTTAAGGGAGTATTTTCTTCAGTAATCTTTTAGACTTCCTTTTCCATTTGGCCAATTTTGCTTTTTAGGGCATTCTTCTCCTCATTGGCTTTTTGGACCTCTTTTGCCATTTGGGTTAGGCTATTTTTTAAGGTGTTATTTTCTTCAGTATTTTTCTGGGTCTCCTTTAGCAAGCTGTTGACTTGTTTTTCATGATTTTCTTGCAAAACTCTCAGTTTTTCCTCTACTTCTTTTACTTGCTTCTCAGAATCCCTTTTGAGCTCTTCCAAGGCCTGGGACTGATTCATATTCTTCTTAGAGGCTTTGGATTTAAGAGCTTTGGCCTCATTGTCTTCTTCTGGTTGTATGTTTTGATCTTCTTTGTCACCAAGTAAGATAATATAGTCTGACTCTTTTTGCGCTGCTTACTCATGATCCCGGCCAATTACTTGAGTTTTAAACTCTTTGTTAAGTTACAAGTCTGTTTCCAATGTGGAGAATGTACTGTCTCAAGCTTTGGGGGGTTTGTACAGCTGTTTTCAGAGATACTTCAAGGGACCTGAAAATTTTCAGTTCTTCCAAGGTGCTATGATAAGGGGCTAGGTGTTTCTTCTCCACCACCACAACAAGCTCCACCACATAAGTGTTCCTCCTCGCCCCAGGACCGCCCCTCAGAACTGTGACCCAGATCCAAGTACGGGCAAAGCAAGAAATTCCTGCCTCAGCCCTGGCAAAGACATTCCCCCTCTGATCAGCCACCCAATTCCCCCTCAGTCTGTGGGCCGGAAGAGCAGGAAACAGCCCTGGCCGCTGGAGACTTGTGGCTGAGACCTAGCTCCTTCTCTCACCACAGTCACAGACTTTTCCCACTGACCTTCTAAGTTGTCTTTGGTGTTTGTGGGTTGAGAAGTCTGGAAACTGCCCCAGCTGACCACTATTCAGCCCTCTGAGGCCTGCTCCAGGGCTGCTGCGGCCTGTGCGCCCACACCGCACTGCGCTCCTCTCCCAGCCCAGTGCGATACACCTTTCCGATCAACCATCCAGGCTGCCTTTGCCTGGAAATTTGTTTCACTCTGTCTTTTTGTGGGTTCTGCTGCTTTAGAATTTGTTTAGAGTCATTTTTTATAGGTATTTGGAGGGGTTTGGGTTGAGAGCTCCAGCAAATCACTGCTTTCCCTCTGCCATCTTGGCTCCCAAAACAATTCTTGTGAGATGGATTGTAGGCCCTTCATCCATCTCATCCCACTTGGAGCTCTTGTCAAATATACCTCTTAAAATGATATGCATGGAGCTAGATGCAATAATCCAGATGTGATTTAATTAGTACAAAACACAATGAAACTGTTAGTTCCCTTATGTAGATACTGGATTTCCCTTAATATAAATTAGTATCATAATAACATAAATAGTAGTCATATCCCATTATGGGTTCATATTAAACTTTTGGTTAACTAAAAACCCTTGCTCCGAAGAGATATGATGGGAAAACCACAACCTACATTTTGTGGAGGTGAGAGGTTCATATGGTGTTGCACATTGCATGTGTTTTGGACTTTTTTCCAAAATATTATTCGGTTTTGTTGATTTTTTTCCTCTTCTCTTTTTTGTCTCTAAAAACTACTATTTGTTGTATGGAATGGCTCTCTGGGAGAGAGGAAGGTAAGGATATTGGGGGAAGTGATAATGATGTAAAAAATCAGAAGATATCAATAAAAAAACTTATTTAAAAAAAACTGCTCTTTTTTCTTAGATTCCTTCCCTACTTCCTACAAATACTCTTCTTCCTATCCTCAAAAATGCTCATTTTATGTATCTCTGATAGCAATCACCATATTTCTATCCTTCCCTTCATAGATAAACTCTGAAGTTATCTATAATAAATGCCTCCATTTCTTCTTCTCACTTTCTTCTTAACTGTTTACAGTTAAGAACTCATCATTCAACCAAAACTATTCTCTCTAAAGTTACTAATGTTTGCCAAATCTAATGACCTTTTCTAAACCCTCATTCTTTCTGACCTCTCTGTAGCCTTTGATACTATTGAACACCTTCTTTTCTTTCCTGGCTTTCCTCATCTCTATGTGATGTCTCCTTGTCAGTCTCCTTTGCTGAATATTTACCCAGGTCACTCTACTAATAGAAGTATCCCCTAAGTTTATTTCTGGGGCCTTTTTCTCTTTTTTCTCTATGTTATTTCACTTGGCAATCTCATCATGTCCTATGAATTTTAGTGGCTATCTATCCCTTCTAGGATCAAATACAAAATGCTCTCTTTGCCGTTCAAAGCCCTTCATAACTTAGCCCCATCCTACCTTTTCAGTTTTTGTAAACCTTACTCCTCAATATGTTGTCTTTGATCCAGCAACACTGGCCTCTTTGCTATTCTACGAACAAGACACTCTATCTCTCAGCTCCAGGAATTTTCTCTGTTTGTTCTCTCATGCCTTGAATACTGTCCCTCCTCATTTTCACTTATTGGCTTCCTAGTATTAATTTAAAATCCCATGTTTTACAAGAAACTTTTCCCAACTTCTCTGAATTTTAGTGCCTTCCCTCTTTTAACTATTTTTTATTTATCTTGTACATAGATTATTTGTTTATATTCACTAGTCTCTACCATTAGATTGTGAACTTCTTGAAAGCAGGGACTATCTTTTGCCTCATTTTGTATCCCCAGTGTTCAGTACTATGCCTCGCACATACTAGATGCTTAATAAATGTTTATTGGCTGACTGAGAGGATTCGGTTATCATTTCTATGTTGATGATTCTCATGTTTGCTTATCCAGCCCTAATCTTCCCAAGCCCCCCAGGCTTGCAACCTGGGTATCATAAATTCTCCTTTCACTCTCTATATCTAATTTATTTCCAAATCCTTTAGATTTAACCTTCAACATCTGTACTATATGCCCCCTTCTCTTGCTGATGCTGTCCCCACCATGGCCACTTCTCTCATCACTTCATGCCTTGACTATTGTAATAACTTTCTGGTTACTCTCTCTGACTCATCTCTCCCTGTTCCAATCCATCCTCTACTCAGCAGAAAAATTGATCTTCCTAAAGTGCCTGATCTGACAATGTCACTGCTATTCTATAAACTCCAGTGGCTCCCTCTTAGCCCCAGGATTAAATACAAAATCTTCTGTTTCACTTAGAAAGCCATTTATAACCTGTTTCCTTTCTACTTTTCTAGGTTTCTTATACCTTATTCTCCCAAATCTGCTTATATTCTGCAGTCCTATGACACCGTCTTCTTTGATTTGTTTTGTTTTGTTATTTTTGCCTTTATATCTCTAGCACCAAACACAATATCTGGTTTATTGTAGATATTTAATAAATGTGCCCTAACCTGACAATAGGATCCTGGGATTTTTAATTGAAAGGGATTTTAGAGATCACCTGGCCCAACTCCTTCACTTCATATTTGATGAAACTAAGGAACTCAAACCAATTATTTGTCCTATTCTGTACTTATGCAATTATTTTATTTAACAAGATCTATAGTACTTCAAACTTGTCTTGGTTAAACTTAATCTTTTGTTCATGCCCACCTTAGTAAGATAGTTTTCATTCCTGATTCTTTCTATGAATGTACTAATTATCCTTCTAGCTCCATATTATGTGAAGATTTGATAAATATTTCTTCAATAGCTTGAAATTTCGGGCCAAGAAAAGAATACATTCATTCATTCATTCACTCATTCATCCTTTCAAACAATGAGAATTTATTGAGCAGCTATTATATACTCAATTCTGTTTGAGGCACTGACAAAACACAGTCCTTGGGATAGAAACTCCACACCTCACCCAACACACACACACACACACACACACACACACACACACACACACACACACACACCTTTTTTTTTTTTTTGGCAAGGCAGTTGGGGTTAAGTGACTTGCCCAAGGTTACACAGCTAGTAAGCATCAAGTCTCTGGTCTGAGACCAGATTTGAACTCAGGTCTTCCTGACTCCAGAGCTGGTGCTTTATCCACTGCACCACCTAGCTGTCCCCATATTTGACACTTTTCTATCAATTGTTTGGCTGTAAAAATTGGGTTCTCCATAAAATATTGCTTGCAAAATCTTTTCTTTTCCTGTCTAATACTTTCATCAAGGGTATTTTCAATGTGGGTCTAGATTTTCTTATGAAAATTTTGTAAAGGTAGGAAAGTAGACTCACATTCTTTCTTGCATTTTTCTTTTTGTTAATAAGAAAGTCCAAGATTATTCCCCCAAGCCTTTGGTATTCCCTCTCATTTCATCTGTACATCTATGATCCATGGAATAGCATGACCTCCTAAAAAGTAAACTTCCATGTCAACCAAGACACAACTGAGTAGGGCAAGGTAAGTACAAATAGACTGTGATATATAACCAAACAAGAATTGTGTGAGACAAAAGATGTCACATTTGAGATATTTTTAGCAAGAAAAAATGAGCTGGTCACTTAGTAAGAGCAAGGATGTAATGAATAGTCTGTGTGCTCTACTGTTATCTGTGCAAAGTCAAGATAAGTAGAAGAAAGCTCCCAGAATGTTGATTGGATCCCCTTATGGAGGATTTATGGGGGAATTTGGACAAAAGTCATACAGGATAAGAAAGTAAGGATGGGTTAGAATCAGCCTTGATGGAAAAGGTGGCCACATTGATGAGATCACAGATTCACCAAAGACATAGCTCTCTAAGTACCTAGCACAGTGTTATGCATCAATGTTTTGTGGATCTTTGTGAATGAATGAATACATTTTTAAAATGGGTAGAAGTTACACTCTGAATAAATAGTGAGCAAGGATAAGTCTAGGGAAATTCCTTTCTCTCTGAATTCGGCAACGATTATTCGATAATTCACCTTTGGCCAATTTTGCATGATTTTTAAAGGCCCTTGGTAGGATCCAGCATCTCTCTTTTAAGTCGATAAATGCTGCCCATTTGAATCAGCCCTCAGGGCTTGGAAAAGCACAAAGAATGAGCTGTTCATTGAGTGGTGATCATTTCAGGTTAGGTATATCAATAGAAGACAGGTCTACCTGCAGGATTGAATTCCCAGTGCTGATGTGGTGGGTTAAAAGGCAATGATCCTTTTACCCACTGGAATAGGACTGGAGTAAATTGCATTTAAAGCAGCCTAGGCATCTTCCATTTTATTCATCATGCCTTACAAAGCTCTCTTTTTCCTGTCTGGGTTTAAGTTTTTCCAGGCCCCATTTACAGTATCATTTGGCATTGATGAATGACCAAGTCTCGCACTGAGCTTTTGTTTAGGTTTTACAGCATGGAACTTTTCCTTCTTCCTTTCCTCCCTTTTCCTATCCTTGCTGTCAGAATGATACACAGGGTGCCCTCTTGACCGAGAGCCCAAAATATGCATATCAGTGGCAACTGCTAATGAAAAAAAGAATCAGCAGATGTAGCATCAGCTGGAGTAGGTTTTATTCACTTTGAAACTGATACTCAGGTGCATATTCAGTCAAATAGCTCATCATGCATTTTTGATTTTTTTTTAATAAAGATGAACATGCTGCTCACTTTCTTCTTGACTTTGAATAGAGAATTCCTGTAGAAATAAAAAAAAAAATTAGAAGGCTTAGATTTGATCATGAAGGGACCTTAGACATTAGTGAACCCTATTTCCATTATCCCTGGTACTTAAGGCATATGTAATTACCTATGTCTAACCATAATAAACCATTGCTGAACCCGGGGAGGTGGGAGAGAGCTTATTCTACCTGCCCACTAAGGAGGGGTGGGGGGAATCTTCTCACTGGACCCATACAAACTGGACCTACTTTAGTCCTGGTGGAACTTGACTTCAGATGAGAAGGGTTAGGCATTCTTTCCTTATCCTATTTGTCTTATTATGTTCCTCCATCCTAGTTTCCTGGGGAAAAGTTGCTTATGGTTTAGGTTTGGGCTCCTGTCTACTTTTTACCAAAGTGAGGGAGATAGAAGGATACTTAGTAAAGTAGAAAGATACTCAATGTATAATATAGGTCAGGTATGGAACAGGTATTTATTTTCTTATACACAACTTAAATGCTAAATACAAAATCCTCACAAGTACATATTGATAGAAAAAAACAATAGAACTCAATAATTTAATTTATAACTACAGTTATACTCCACTGGGAAGTTGGATTTGGAGTCAGAAAAACAAAAAAAAATAAAAACAAAGCTGTTAGAATCCTGTCTCAGATATTTATATGTTATGAGACCTTGGACAAGTCACTTGCCCTCTCTCGGACCCAGCTTCCTCATCTCTAAAATGAGGGGATAGCAGAAAAACCTTGATTTGTATTTACTTCTCTATGACTTTCATTCTCTTGGATTCTCTCTGCTTTTGGCAGCTATTATCAAAAAGAGTTTGGCCATATACTTTCAATGCTAATGTACTAAGATTCTTATTCTATGAACACAGATAACTTATCATTTTTATTTGACTGATTTTATAGTAAGCACTTGTTCAGTAAGCAGATCTGAGAAGCTTTGCTTTATTTTTACTTGATTTTGGGAGTGGTGGTAATTGTTTTACCCATATTCAGATATCTACTTTGTCGTTATTGTCATAATCATATTTGTCAAGTGTTTCACACTGGAAGGACCTTAAAAGTCTAACCATCTCATTTTATCGATAAAGAAAGAAGGTCCAAAGAACTGAAGTAACTTGCCCAATTAACTGATAAACGTATCCTCTCACTCCAAATGCTCTTGCCATGATTGTAGTACTGCCTCTTCCTTTTCCTGGTTATCTTCTTCTTCTTCTTCCACACTGTTCTGAGGACATATTTTTCTGTTGTATGTGTAAAAGTTCACCATACTTTTCTAGAAATGTCTATTTATGTTCTTTAGAGTTTCTGGAAAAAAAAACCAATTTGCCAGATTTAATGCTTAGTAATAATGCTAACTTGTCTAGAATCATCAGTGAATCTTAAAAAGAACTGCTCAGAGGATAGGGCAGATGGCTAGCTATCTACAACCCCTCCCCCCATTTTTTTAGGAAGAAATATACTAATCAAAACAACAGAAGAATGATTGTATATATATTGGTATATTGGTATGTAAGAAGAAGACCATTTATTAAGCACTTATTATGTGTCATACACTGACATATGCACTGTATCAAGGATATAGACACAAAAAAAGAGACAATTTCTGTCTTCAAGTAGATAAAATCTTAATGGGAGGAGACCATGAATATAGGATGTGAGGACTCAGCAGGAGTGTTTTGGTTCCAGAAACAGTAATGGTGTTGATTTGATTACTGTTCCTAGAGCAAGAAGTGGAAAAGTATGGCTAGCAGGAGGATGGCTATGGGGAAGTATAGTCATAAATCTAGGGACTCACATTGATCAGAACAGCACAGACCCTTGGTGGGAGTTCTAAAGCTGAGTGGCACAGTTCATGGTATGTGTCTCTGGAGATCTGGTTCAGAAGGCGTAACAGTAACAACAGTAGTGACTGGGCAGTATGGCAAAGATGTGACCAGGGCAAAACACTAAATTATTTTAAATTACCATAAAAAACCTTTGCAAATCAAAATCTTTTTTGGGGAGTGTTAAGTGAAATAAAAATTAAAACTTTCTCAAAATCCAAGTCACTATTAAATAATAGTTGATTTGATAGAATTGAGGAGAATTGCTTTAAATAACTTTTTTTCTCTCAAACAGTAGTCATGATGAGTTGACATTGAGGGTGGATTCTGCCCTTGATCAACACTTCAGTCTCCATGATGGATGGCTATAACTCCACTACTGGTGGCAGAAAAGACACCTGAAGAATGACTGCTTTGTAAGATGTTGTTTTTGAATAAAGCCATTTTTGAATGATTGGAGTTTATTTTCATTGTCCTTTAATACTGCATGCCAGAACAGGCTGAATGTGTTCTTTTGCCTGGGGCCTTTTACAGCACATCTTAGTCTACAGTGAATCTTTTATGGGCAAGTTATAAAACCTTGGAAATAAAGATTGAGAAAGAAAACTCTAAAAGTATATTAAGAGTTAGGTATATAGACTAATACTCTCAATGATCTAACGACTATCACCCTTAACCCCTCCTTCACTTTTTTCCTTGTTTAAGTCTCACAAACATCACAGTCCAAATGCTGGGAATGATTAATTTAATGATCAAACAAAGGTAGATCATCACTATTGCCATCTATGATTACCCTTTTCATTATAGTTATTGCTGCTATTGGTTATTACGATGAAATGGAGGCCCTGAATTGTCTTTGGTATACAATAAAGTAATTCCAGATGACAGAAACAAAAGGAAAATGGAAATAACCTCAAAGGTGGAGGAGCAAAGAGAAGCAACCAATTATTACCAGATGCTGTGTCAAACGCCAGGAAGAAGTCACAGTTGTATCAACTAGAAGTGTATAGGATTTCCCAATCAATGAACTGGTAAAGTTGTCAGAAATAATACTATAATGGACATTTCTGTCTGGAAGGGGGAGTGTTTGTTTCTCGTTCACATCAGTAAGTGGTTTTAGAGTGAAGCGTGACCTTGAGTAAGACACCTCACTTCTAGAAGCTTCAGGATCATATCTGGGGGGAAGGCAAAGAGGAGAGAAAAATGTTACTACTTATACCATGATGTTGTGAGGAAAGCACATTGCAGACCTTAAAGCACCATGTAAATATGAGTTATTTATATTGGTAATAGTAATGATCATATAGTAATTATAATTAACAATGAAGATTTTTCTTCCATGAAAAAACAGAAGAGGGTAAAACAATCTCTGGAGTGAAATCCCCCTTAGTATAAACAGATATAACTCCTTCTTCTTCTTCTTCTTCTTCTTCTTCTTCTT
>NW_020954585.1:26517369-26570591 GCF_900497805.2 Vombatus ursinus
CTTCTTCTTCTTCTTCTTCTTCTTCTTCTTCTTCTTCTTCATGTCTAACTGATAACACACTTTTAGGGTTTTCTTCCTAAACTCTATTTCCAGGGGCTTATAACTTGGTCATGAGATTCACTGTAGATTAAGATTTGCTATAAAAAGCCTCTATTATTATCATTATTAGTATTAGTGCTAGTAGTAGCATTATTAGTATATAGCACATATAATTATATACATATAACTATAAAATATAGTATATAATATATAAAACAACATATGATATAATAATATAAAATATAATTAAATATGCAATATAATATATCATCATCAGCATCATCATCATAAGTTATAGCTGCTTATTCTAAAGGTGATTTTGCTTCAGAGATTTCTTTGCCCTCCTATGGTTATTGATGGAAGAAAAGTTTTAATTATCTTGGTCCCCATCTCTTCTTCTTTTAGAATGAAAGTTAGACTCCCTTAACGGGTAGTTAGGTATTTGGTGATGGTTAACCTAGACTTCCAGCCCTTTCCCTTGGGGTGGGATTTGGAAGCAATAGTAGTGCCTCATAATGGTAGTTTGTTTGTGGCTGGTTTTGTAGAAGTTGTTTAATTCTTATTGAAACTGTGTTAGTGATTATAGGAGACAGGGAATTTGCTGGACTTTATACAGAAAGATTTGTTGAACAAAGGGTATCTCTGGGTTCCAGGAATAATAGTGACCACTCTCTATACACGGTTTGCAGAACTGTACTACTCATCTACCTACTCAGAGGCAAATAGGTGGCACAGTGGACACAGAATTGGTCCTGAAGTCAGAAAGACCTGAGTTCAAATTTGGACTTAGATACTTAGTAGCTATGTGACCTCAGGCAAGTAACTTAACAGCTGTTTGCCTCAGTTTCCTCAATTGTAAAGTGGGGCTCATAATAGAACCTACTTCCCAGGGTTGTTGTGAGAATCAAATAAAATATTTGTAATGTGCTTAGCACAGTGCTTGGTACATAGTAGGTGCTTAATAAATCTTTTCTTCTTTTCTCCCAGACAGTGACCACTAGCTGAACTTGGATGGCCAGTAAAACTCCTTTATTTGTAATAACATGATCAATATGACTTTCTGAGTTATCCCTTAGAGCAATCTAAATAAGAGCCCTAGTTGAGATGAAAAACCTTTCATCTGAAGAAAACCAATGATATTAGAAGGTATAGGATTTTGCAGGGGACTCCCTCTTGCTTCTGGAAATATGTGTTCCCCTTTCCAATAGAAGGCATTTATGCTACTAAGTAATGATTCTCATTGTCCTCATGCTTTCATAATTTGAACTTAGATTTTCCCTTTTTATTGTTGTTTAGTCATGTTAGTCACATCCAACCTTTCATGATCCCATTTGGGTTTTCTTGGCAAGGATACTGGAGTGGTTCTCCATTTCTTTCTCCAGTTCATTTTATAGATGAGGAAACTGAGGCAAACAGGGTAAAGTGACTTGTCCAGAGTCACACAGCTACTAAGTGTCTGGGTCCAGATTCGAACTTGGGTCTTCTTGACTCCAGACTGGGCACTCTATCCATTGTGCCACCCAGAAACCCTGGTTTTCCACTAGGGCCAGTGATTGGTTAACTGGTAGCTTCATTTAACTTATTGACAATATCATAATAGTATTACTTGGCATCATCCCCCTTTATTCCAGGATCTCAAGTCAGGAAATCAATCATTTACTACAGTGAATCATGATTTGGCTCTCTCTGTAATGGAGAGAGAGTTTGTGTTAATTTAGAAACTGGCTAGGCCGAAGATTACCTTGTCCTCATTGCAAAAACAGTTTGCTAAGCAATAATTTAAATAAGATTTCAGGGCTATGTTTACTCTACTTGGGAAAGTAAATTACTTCCAAGCATTTCTAAAATCACATTAGCAGCACTTATTGGCATGCAAGTATTAATATTTCACTTATCTATCTAGTTCTTATCTATTAATTAAAGCATGTGTCTCAGAAGAGTGAAGGTGTAAGCAAAATAGAGGATCTTTTCAATAGCATAGACATAAACTTTCGCAAAAGAAGTTCATACGGTATGGCCAAGATGACAGGTCAGCCCCTTTTAGGAAAAAAAAATCCCTCTATGTGGAGAGAAAAGGATCCTTAGACAAATGCTTATTCCTCAGCATTTTGTTGGCAAATCAGAGTCAGCTAAATATCCACTCCTGCAGATGAAACATCTGACAATTTATCATAGACATCTTCAGGAACATTAATCAATGTCATGTTCAGTCTACTTTCAAATGTCAACTTGAGTCTGGGACCCAATGTGATTCTAATATAAGACTTCAACACATGAAGAAGCTTGACCAGTTTCACACGGGCTGTCTGTGTAAAGTAATACATTCAATAGAAAGAGAAAGTTGTAAATGTGTTCCAAAAAAGAATGGCAGGGGCATATATTAACACAGGTTTGCTGGACTGGTCTTATCTCAAGGATGAAAGATAGAATCCCAGGAAAATATTCTAAAGTCACCTCTCTAGTCAAGCTGTTGGTTATCTCATTAACTACATATGAAGGTTTTATTCTTAATTGTGCAAACTTCTAAAATACTTTGTATTTTAAAATGAATTTTTGTTTTTTATTAAAAATTTAATAAAGAAAAATACCCTGATCATTTCAATACTCATAGAAAAACAGAAAGAGGTATTCTAATGAGACTGTACACTTCATTACAATTGTAGAGATCTTTAAAAATTATGTACAGCCTTCAAAAAGTAATTGAAATTTAACAAAGTAGTTCCAACCTTGCTAGCTTTCATGTGTTCCTTTGTGACCTATCTTTTGATGTCTGATTTATTTCTTAAAATGATTGATAATCTTTTCTGCCTTGGGTTTTAGTATTGCTATCCATACCTTCCTATTCCCCCTGCTCTGGGCTAAATTCTCTGCTCCAAATTCCTAAACCCCCCCCACCAAAAAAAAATTAAGTCCTCCCTTATAAATATACATAGTCATATAAAACAAATTGATATATTGGCTATGCCTGAAAACGTGTGCCTTATTCTTCACATTTAGTTTATTAACTCTATCAGGAGGTACAAAGGATGATTCATTGTAAGTCTTCTGAAGTCGTAATTGTTCAAATGTTGATTGTAGCTTTTTAGTCTTTCAAGGTTTTTTGTTTTGTTTTACAATGCTGTAACCAGGACATAAATGCTTCAAGTTCTGCTCACTTCTATTTGCGTAAGTTCATAAAAGTCTTCAAAAGTTATTTCTGAGCCAGTTTACTTTTTTATTTCTTAAAGTGAAGTAATATTTCATTTTAGTCTTACATTATAGTTTATTAATTTCCCAATTGATGGTCACCACCTTATTTCTGGTGCTTTGCTACAATGATAACAAAATTCTACACAATTTGATAACTTTCTTGGTGTATAGTGCCAAATTGGTTTACAGAAAGTTTGAACTGTTTCAAAGCTCTTCTAACAGTGTATCAATGTGATTGTCTTCTCATAGTCCCTCCATCAATTGTGACTTTCTTTTTTTGTCACTTTTGCTAATGTAAAGGGTGTAAGGTAGAATCTCAGAATTGTTTAAATTTGAATTTTTTTCTCATTTTTAATGAATAAAAACATTTTATATGGTTGTTGACAGTATGCTTTTCTTCTTTTGAGAAGCCTGCTAATATAGTTTAACCATTTTTTTAATTGGGAATAGCTCTTGTACTAATATATTTATGCCAATTCCCTACATATTTTGGACACCATACCCATATCAGAGAAATTTGCTGCAGAGATTTTTTTCCTCTCATGTCACTGTTTCTTTTCTAATTCATTTTCTCTATATACACCATCTAAGTGCTTAAAGGAAAAGTTACCAAAATTAGAAAGAGAAATAGGTACCAAAATTTTAATAGTTGGGTACCTCAATGAGTAATTTACAAACAGACAAATCTAACAAAGATATTAATAAATATCAAGTTAAAGAACTAAACAGAATTTTAAGAAAATTAAATATAACTTTTGTGTGATTACTGAATGGGAATATAAAACACACACATAAATCTTAGTTGTTCATGGCATCTTTATAGAAGTTGACCATGTCCTATGATATAACAACCTTACAAATAAATGCCAACAAGGAAAACATAATATTAAATACATATTTTACTGATCCTTATACAGTAAGTATTATAATCAACATGGCATTTGGAGAAAAGATATAAACTTAAATGGTGACAGGATACTTTAATCCTAAAGAATTGATGAGTCAGAGAAACAATTATAGAAAAAAAGAAAAAAACAGACGATTTCATTAAAAAGAATAATGGCAATGAGGCTGCATAACACAACTTTGGGGAAAGAGTCAAAATACTTCCCATAACAGACAAATAACAGATACATGAATTATATAACAAACTACAAAAATTAGAAAGGTAACAAATCAAAAATCCCAACCAAACACAAAAAACCTGAACATTGAAGGAGGGTTGAATAATATTTAAACAATGACAACAATCATGTTGAATAGAAGATTTTTTTTGGGGGGGAAGTCAGTCAAATGGATAAACCTTTAACTTATATGATAAAAATGAGAGGAAAAATGTTGTGTAAATTAAAAAAAGAAAATAGAGAAACTGCAACAAATAAAGAGGAAATAGAAGAAAATATCGGAAATATCCAGCTCAATTATATTTCAATAAAACAGATAAAAGAAGTTAATATTTACAAAATGTAAAATAACCTGATTAACAGAATAAGAACTAAAAGTTGAAATAACTCAATCTCATAAAAAGAAATTGATCCAACCAAAAAGATTTTAAAAATTAAAAAAATATATGTACGTATATATATACAATGAAATATTTCCCAATTTCAAGTAAAAAATAATAATCATTTACATTAAAAATTGTTTCAAATTCTCAAACAATTTGATATCAATTATACATGTGAAGTCAGGCAAAACATATTACTGTATTAACCATGTTGCAAAAAAACAAAACAAAACAGAAAAAATAAAACAAGAAAAGTAAAGAAAATTTTTAAAAATAAATATTTCAATCTGCATTCAGAGTTCATCAATTCTCTCTCTAGAGGTGGATAGCATTTTTTGTTGTAGGTCCTTTGGAATTGTCTTGTATCATTTTCTTGATCAGAGTAGATAAGTTGTTTACAGCTGATTATTCTTAACAAAATGGTTACTGTGTACAATGTCTTCCTGGTTCTGCTCACTTCACTTCACTTTGCTTCAGTTCATATAAGTCTTTCCAGATTTTTCTGAAAGCATACTGTTCATTATTTCTTATAGCACAATAGTACTCCATAACAATCATATATCACAACTCATTCAGCCATTCCCCAATTGATGGGCATCCTCTTGATTTCTAATTCTTTGCCATCACAAAAAGAATTGCTATACACATTTTTGTACAAATAAAACCCTTTCCTTCTTCTTTGATCTCTTTGGGATATAGATTTAATAGTGGCGTTACTGAGTCAAAGGGTACTCAAAGTTTTATAGTCCTTTGAGCATAGTTCTAAATTGTTCTCCAGAATGGTTCGACTAGTTCACAACTCCACCAACAATGCATTAGTGTTCCAATTTTTCCACATCCCCTCTAACATTTGTTATATTTGTTTCTGTCATGTTAGGCAATTTGACAGGTGTGAGGTAATATCTTGGTTTTTTTTAATTTTTAAATTAATTAATTTATTTTTAGTTTTCTTTCTCTTTTCCGTTACTGCTTCTTCCCTCCCTTTTAACCACCCCCTCCCTTTTCTTTCCCCTTTCCCCTCCTACTGCCTATAGGACAAGTTAGATTTCTATACCTTACTGAGTATGTTATTCCTTCCTTGAGTCAAATCCGATGAGAATAAGGTTCAAGCAATGCTTATCTCCCTCCCTTCTTTCCCTCTATTGTAATGTTTTTGTGCTTTTTCATGTGATGTAATTTACCCTTTTCTGCCTCCTCCTTTCCACTTCTCTCCTTACAGTCCCTTTTCACCCCTTAAGTGTTTAATCATCACATCAAAGTCAGTTTATACCCACACCTTCTGACTATGTATATCCCTTCTAAATGTCATAACAAAAATATAGTTCTCACCAGTTACAAGTATCATCTTCCCATGTAGGAATGTAAACTGCCCTTATTAAATAACTTTTTTTTTTCTTTTCTGCTTACCTTTTTATGCCTCTCTTGAGTCCTGTATTTGAAGATCAAATTTTCTGTTGAGCTCTGGTTTTTTCATCAGGAAGGTTTAGAAGTCCCCTATTTCATTGAATATCCATCTCCTTGACTGAAAGATTATGCTCATTTTTATCTGGGTAGTTGATCCTTGGTTTTATTCCAAGCTCTTATGGAATATCATATTCCAAACCCTCTGATCTTTTAATGTAGAAGCTGCCAGGTTCTGTGTTATCTTGACTGTGGTTTCACAATACTTGAATTGTTTATTTCTGGCTGCTTGCAGTATTTTCTCGTTGGCCTGATAATTCTGGAATTTGGCTATAATATTCCTTGCCATTTTCAATTTGTGATCTCTTTTGAGAACTATTTTACCATCTGGTTCTAAAATACCAGGGTAGTTTTCCTTGTTGATTCCTTGGAAGATAATGTCCAGGCTCTTTTTTTCATCATGACTTTCAAGTAGACCAATAATTCTTAAATTATCTCTCCTGGATCTATTTTCCAGGTCAGTTGTTTTTCCAATGAGTTATTTTGTGTTTTCTTCATTTTTTTCATTCTATTGATTTTGTTTGACTGATTCTTGATGTCTCATAGAGTCATTTGTTTCTACTTGCCCAATTCTAATTTTTAACAAATTGTTTTCTTCAATTAGCTTTTGTACCTTCTTTTCCATTTGGCCAATTCTACTTTTTAAGGAGTTGTTTTCTTCAGTGCACTTTTTTTTCCCATTTGGCCAATTGTGTTTTTTAAGGACTTGTTTTCTACAGTCAATTTTTGTCTTTCCTTTTCTAAGTTTTTGACTCTCTCATGTATACCTCTCATTTCCTTTCCCAATTTTTTTTCTACCTCTCTTATTTGACTTTTAAAATCCTTCTTGAGCTCTTCCAAGATGGCTTTTTGGGCTTGACACTAGTTCATATTCCCCTTTGAGGCTTCAGATGTGGGTATGACAATGCTGTCCTCTTCTGAATTTGTATTTTTATCTTCTCTGTCCTCATAGTAATAATCTATAATCTTTGTTTTTCTATGTTGCTTTTTGCTCATGGTGTTTGCCTTTTTCCTGGTTTTTAAAGTTGATCGCTGCTTCTGGGACATTGGGGAACACTGATCCACACTTCTTGTGCTGGGGGGAAGGGGCCTGGTTGCTGGCTTTGTGTGCTGGGGCCTCAGATTCTAGCAGCTGGAGGCTACAGAGGCTGAGCTGGAGCTGCTGGCTGTGGCTGGTGTGTGCTGAGGCCAGGTGGGATTTTTCTGCATTTCCCCAGGGTTACACTGAAGCTTGTGGAGTGGGATGTGGGGGTGAGTGTGGTCTGGTCACTTGAAAGTTGCCTCCTCATCTGGGGCTGCGCTAGAGCGTGGGTAGTCTCAGACCCTGATGGACAGCTGTCTGCTGCACAATTTGTGGTTCTCTGTGCTGGTGTCTGCTTGTCCTCCTGTCTGTACCTGAGGGGTCGTGGTGTTGGTACTTGCCAACTCCATCTCCCTGGGGCTCAAGATCTCCTGCTGGTTTGCTAAGGTGGGGATTGCTGCTGGCTTGCCAGGATGCTTCCTCCTGTGCTGGTCCTCTTCAGCCACAGCAAGAGAGACATTTCCCATTCATCCCCCTAGCCTCATGAGCTAAAAAAAAAACTGCTATACCCAGTCTTTCTGCTGGCTCCACTGTTCCAGGATTTTTCCTAGGGTGCCGTTTTCTGGGTTTTTCAAGGTCAATAAGGGAGAGTGAGAGCAATTTACTGTTTACTCTGCCATCTTGGTTCCTGGAACTCGGAGTTGTTTTAATTTACATTCCTCTAATCAGTAGTGATTTAGAGCATTTTTTTTCATGTGACTATTGATAGCTTTGATTTCTTCTGAAAAACTATTTTTTCATATACTTTGACCACTTATCGACTGAAGAATGCTCTATTTCTTATAAATTTGGCTCAGTTCTCTATATATTTGAGAAATGAGGTTTTTATCAGAGAAACTTTTCAATCCCCTCCTCCCAGTTTTATTTTCCTTCTAATTTTGGCTGCATTAGTTTTGTTTGTGCAAAAGTTTTTTAATTACATGGAACCAAAATTACCCATTTTGCTTCTTGTGATCCTTTGTATCTCCTGTTTGGTCATAGATTCTTCCCTTATACATAGATATGATGGGTAAAATTTTTCATGCTCTTCTAATTTACTTATGATATCACCCTTTGTGTCTAAATAATTTATTCATTTTGACTTTATAATGGTATGCAGTGTGAGATGTTGGTCTATGCCTAATTTCTGTCAAAGTGCTTTCAAGTTTTCATAATTTTTTTCCTTGACTTGTATTTTATTCAAGTAAAATTAAGAATTCATCACAGTTTTATAACAAAAAATAAAATTTAGACATAAAGGAAAAGTAACAAAATATCAGATAACCAATGAACTGAATTCATTGTCAAAAGGTTAGGATCCTCAACCAAATGGAGGTATTGAGTACTTATGGCTCCCAATGCCAGTTATTGGCCTCCTCCAGTCCCACCTGCCATATGGAATGACTGGTGGGGAGCACTCAAGTAGCAATGGGGGATTCAAGTGCCCAGTTTCTCCCTCTGGTTCCTTTCGCTTTATAACAACCTATTCTCTATATGCCACCTATGTTGGGGCACACTGCCTTTAATTATACAACTGCATCTTCCCTTTCTGTTACTTCTCACCAACTGTTGAGAATTTGATACTAGTTTCACATTATCAATTTTGATTTGAACTGTGTTTCCAATTAAATAAAAATATGTATTGTCTAAAAATTGTATTCAAAAATATACAATGATTTTGGTCACTGCTTCAAACTTTCCCAACCCCATTAACGGATTTACCTTCTACAAATGGAATACAACCCATAATTGTGAAAACTGTATGATTATTTCCCCAAGTATACCATAAGTTCCTGAAGGTCAGGATCTATGCTTCTTTTTCCCATAAGTATCTTCCCCTTCACAACATTTTTTGTCAAATGTTGAATTTTTACCCCGAAAGCTTAGATCTTTGGTTTTATCAAACACTAGACTACTATGGTCATTTAATACTATGTATTGTGTATCTAAACTACCTCACTAATCCATGACTCTATATCTTAGCCAGTACCAGATTATTTTGATGATATCTGCTTTAAATATAGTTTGAAATCTGCAACAACTAGGCTTCCTTCCTTTATTCTTATTTTTCATTGATTCCCTTGATATTCTTGACCTTCTGTCTTCCAGATGAATTTTGTTACTATTTTTTCAAGCTCAATAAAATAATTGCTTGCTAGTTTGATTGTTATGGCAATGAATAAGTAAATTAACTTAGGTAGGATTGTAATTTTTATTATATTGGCTCAGCCTACTAATGAGCAATTAATATTTCTCCAATTATTTAGATCAGTCTTTATTTGTATGAAAAGTGTTTTGTAGTTGTGTTCATATAATCCCTAGGTTTGTCCTAGCAGATACACTCCCAGGTATTTTCTATTGTCTGCAGTTATTTCAAATGAAATTTCTCTTTCTCTTTTCTCTTGCTGGTTCTTGTTTGTAGTATATAGAAACACTGAGGATTTATGTGGGCTTATTTTATATCCTGCAACTTTGCTTTGATGTTATTTTAAAAAAATATTGATTGTTTTTATGATTTTTTTACCCATTTATTCTTGAGGATTATTTTTTTTTAAATTTCCAATAAATTTTTGTTCTATGCTTCTGCAGCCCTTTACTGAATGTAATTTTTATTGTATTATGGTCTGAAAAGAGTGAATTTAATATTTCTGCTTTTCTTAACTTGTTGTAAAGCTTTTATGCCCAATACATCATCAAATTTTTTTGGTGTGAAGGTGTCCTATATTGCTGAGAAAAGGTATGCTCCTTTTTGTTCCTATTCATTTTTCTCCAGAAGTCTAAAATATCTAATTTTTCTAAGATTCTATTCATTTTCTTAACCGATTTCTTGTTTATTTTATGATGAGTTATATCTAGCTCTGAGAGAGGAAAGTTGAGGTTCCTTGCTGGTATAGTTGTACTGTCTATTTCCTCCTTTAATACATTTAACTTTTCCTTTAAGAGTCTGGGTGCTATTCCATTTTGTGCATATATGTTTAATATTTCATTTCTTTAGCTAATATTTCCTCTGCCCATCTTACTTGAGTTTGAAAATGATTTTTAATTCTTCTGGGAATTCTTGTTTGTCTTGTCTCCAATTCACATTTTTTTTTGAGGCTTTGCTTGTGGATGTTATGACTTCATTGTCTTTCTCTGAGTTTATGTCTTACTCTTTTCTGTCATATAGTAGCTCTTTATAGTCATGTTCTTTTTTTGTTTGTTTGCCTTTTTTCTATTGTATTTCTTGATTTCAAACTTTATGTTAAAGTTGAGGGGCACTGTAGCAAACTTCAGATTTTTTCACACTGTTGTTTTCAAAACTAATTCTGGGGGTTTAGAAGTTTTTGATGCTTCCCAAGTGACAGGGAGAGGTATGGTCACTGCTTTCCTGGTTTGCACTCTGGTCCTCACCCAGGAAGGACCCCTGATCTGTTGGGTGTGTAAGTCAATATTGTTCTTCAGAGAGTTCCTGCTCCCTTGGGACCAGAAATAATACTGTTCCACAATGTTCCTATCCCTTGGGCCAGAAGTGATACTGTTCCTCAGGGTCCTTGTTCCCTTAGAGTCACAAGCAATGCTGTACCTCAGGGATAGTGCTTGCTCTTGACTGAAAGTGTTCCTCTCCACCCTTGAATTATGACACAGAGGCGGATATAGGCAATGGAGCTGCCAAACAGCATCTGGCCCTGCATCCGGTGCTAGCACAGAAGTCCCACATAATCTTTCTCTGACCAGTTTCCGGGTCCCCTTACCATTTCTGGGTTGAGAGCAACTGCTACTGCTTCTGTCACCAACCAGTTCCACCACTGGTGTTTCATCCACGGGGGCTCTGGGCTAGCCTCTACCCCCATGTCACCAGATCTCTTTTTCTGATCTCCTAAGTTGTCTTGGACTGAAACAATGTCTCATTCTAGTCTTTTTTTGGCTCTGTCATTCTAGAATTTGATTAAAGCATTATTTTAAAGTTTGGCAGAGAATGTTGGGAAAGATCAGCTGAGTGCTTTCTCCGCTCTGCCATCTTGGCTCTGTCTCTGTGGTCCAAAGTGATTTTTCTAGAGCATAGGCCTAATCAGGTCACTCTCCCCTCATCCCTCACCATTTAATAAGCTCCAGTGTATTCTCAATTTCTCCAGAATTAAATATAATATCCTTCTTTAGGCATTGAAAACTTTTTTAGAATCTGGCTCCTTTCTACCTTTTTAATCTTCTTATGTACTATTTCCTTCTCACCATTCTACAATCCGGTCACCCTGGCTATACTAGCTATACGTGTTTTTCAAACATGACACTCCGTATCCCATTGTCCTTCCATTGTACTGACTTTTTTCTTTGCCTGAAATGCTTTGACTTTTAGATTCTCTGGCATCCTTTAAGACTCAGCTCAAGTGTCACGTCTTCCAGGAGCACCCCACACCCCAAGTCCCTTTAGCTCCTAGTTCCAACTTCTCTAAACTTACCTTCCATATACTCAATATTTATCTCATTTGTTCTGATTCATATATGTTGTCTCCCCAACTACAATGTAAAGTCCCTATGGGAGAGGATTGAATTTTTCTTCTTTTTTTTTTCTTTGCCCAATTACCTATCCAAGTGCCTGGTACATAGCAAGTGTTTAATAAATTTTTGTTGAATTAAATATTTTCTAAAAATCATTTGGGCAATTCTGTCATGGGCAGCTAGGTGGCATAGTGGATAGAATGCTGGGTCTGGAGACAGGAAGATCTGTGTATAAATCCTGCCTCAGACACTTACTAGTTGGGTGACCCTAGGCAAGATACTTAACCCTGTTTGCCTCAGTTTCCTCATCTGTAAAATGAGCTGGAGAAGGAAGTGGCAAACCACTCCAGTATCTTTGCAAAGAAAACCCCAAATGGGGTCACAGAGTCAGACATCAGTGAAACAACTGAACAACAATAGCAATAAATTCTGTCACAGAAATTTGTGTATTGTCAAATTATCTAAAGTTTTAATAAGTCCAATCTGACTCTACTTCATTGTGCTGTCCCATCAGTGCATATACCCGGGAAAGGCATTTCTGAATGAGGACAATGAAGGTTGCCTTTGAAAAATTATCTAGTCCTTTCAATAACCTTAGCTTCCTCCCTGAAACAAAACTCCTTCTTCTTAACACCTTTTTCTAGTGACACTATATAGCCACAAAGCTTGCACTAGAAAAATTGCTAAAGAATAAAAATTTCAGGTGATCCAAAGGTCACAAAACATGAATCCCAGGAATGACCCCAACTTCTTACCCATTCTGTGAGAGAAGTGGGATAAAAGATAGCATCAAGGGGCAGTTAGGTGGCACAGTGGATAGAGTTTTGGCTTTGGAGTCAGGAGGACCTGAGTTCAAATCTGACCTCAGACACTTGACACTTACTAGCTGTGTGACCCTGGGCAAATCACTTAACCCCAATTACCTCACCAAAAAAAGCAGAAAAACAAAAGATAATATCAAAGAGATGTTTAACCAGTAAGTGAGGTGGGCAGGTAAGAATGAAAGATAACAGAGGAATGTCATGTATATTCCACTGGCACTAGCGTAATGTAAAGAGACCTAGAAAAAAGTCCTTTCCTCAATGGGTAGATTTCTCACAGAGGATTCACAAGAGGACATGAGTGAGAGTTAGACAGGTTCTAGGAAGCATGGCTTGGTTATGATTGGAACCAATGGGGCCACGTGAATAAATGAATAATTTGTGGAGTATGGGCTATTTGACATTCATTTCCCCCCAAGCTTTTTACTATATAAACAAAGAAAAATAAAATCTACTTATGTCATATGGTTTTTAATAACGATCATAATAAGTAATGGTTCTATGAAGCTGATGCAGCAAACTTTTTAATATGTGGTAATTACTAAAATGTTATACACACCTTCCTTTCTTCTAAAAGTTGTTTAAATGAAAAAAAAATCTTTTTCACAGTGTGAAAGAGTAACAGTGTTTATTATCTGAGTGATGAAGTGGTGCCATTATCTATCCTTTACTAATTAATTTCTTCTCTGTAGCATAACATTGCTGGGGAGCAACTTGAGTAAGCCATTTTAAGGTGTGACCCAGCAGGCCCTCCTACCAGGAGACAAATGCTAGCGTTTTGAGGGAAGGCAAACATGAACTAATTGGACAGAATTAGTAGGACTTAATTGCCCAATGACAATTATAAAACTGTCACATGACATCAGGTAGGAAATGCTTGAGTAGAAGAAGTCATCCACTTTCTGGGTTGCTGCTTTGTAAACACTGGTTTCCTCACCAACCACATTGCTATTCACAATTCCATTTGTGTGTGTGTGTGTGGGGTGGGATCCTGGGGAAGTGAAGTGGAATCAGAAGTGAGACTGAAGAGCTCTGGGGATGGAGGGGAAGGGGACAAGAGAAGTGCTGGAGACAAACTGCACCGGATATTCAAAGATAAAAGAGCTCAAGCAGTGAAAACACCAAACCTCTGCTATAGCTGCATTCGTCAAGCAGAGATGTACAGTTCTCTCCTGCATGGATGACCCATATAGCCTCTCGTTATCTTGGAATGTTTAGGCAGCAAAGTATTTTTAGTGATGCCTACGAAAGGGTCTCGGTAAACTTGTGGAGCATGTGCATGTAGAAATACCAGACTGGGTGGTTAGAATCTGGGATTTGTTTGTTAAGTAATTTCTGATGCACACACTCACAGAGGGAACAAGAATCCGAGAATTATCTTCAGGCATGTTTGTACTATGATAACAACTACTTATCTATGTACATTTTATAAATTGGACAAACACTTAAGGTTCAGTGTATTTAAAAAAATCTCTACCAGAAGCTGCCCATGGAGAGCTGATTGCTTTTGCTGACTTTCCAGGTCACTTGAAGAGTATGCTTAATAAAAAGTGCTCTTTTTTTTTAAAGCATTAATGACAAAATAGATCACGTGCCATTCTTTCAAACTTCTCATATGTTTTAATTATTGCAACCCCAACTGAAATGAATTTTCTCATTTGTAGATGGTGGTTGAGTTTTACTGTGGGGGATACACATATCTCTTATTTACTGGTTGAAAAAAATGACAATGGGCCTATTTCAGTTGTCTCTTTTGGTTGCCATAGTTTCCTATGATACAATGGTTCCCAGTTTCCATGGGCACACCATTTGCTGAGGTTGATATGCTCTATATTAGTAATGCTGCAGGGACTATTGTGGAAACATAGAATCTCTAGAATAACATATTGAGTGATTTTAAATGGAAACTCAAGGAAAGAGGTGGGAGCAGAAATTCCTTTAGTCCAATGAGGTTCAATAGGAGAGGGCTGGCAGGCAGCCATAGGCAGCTAGCAATGACATTGAATCTCATTTATAAAGAAGGGGTGGGAAATGAAAAGACAAAGAGAAGAGACAAAGAGGACAGTCAAAAGTGGAGGAGGGGAGAGGAGCAGCTGAACAAAAAATGAAGACTTTGGATCACATAAGTTAAAGAGCAAAGAATTTTTAAAAATGATTATCAGAAATATTGATCTTTAAGAATACTGATGATCCATATCCTGTTCATTCCTAGGCTTCAGTTTTTCCCTTCTTCCTGGGTGGCATCAAGTGTTTCCACATTTCCAAATTACTCTTACATAATTTGGTGTTTGATAGAGTTCCCCTAGAGGTTACATCTCTCATATTCATATGGATTCTGATTTTGTTCTGTTCTGTTTTTTTTTTTCCTTTTTACTACAAGGATACACTTTCTATGATGTTCTAGTTTATCTCTAACTAGTCTTCTGTTAGCTTCTATTTTCCAATCCCTTTCTCCTTCTGATTTTTTTACCCTAAGGTTTTTTTTTTCATGTACCATTCCATTTTCACTAATTTTGTTATCTCCCTATCTCCACTCAGCATTATCTTCTCCATGTTGTTCATTCAACTCTGAATATGTCCTCATCATTCTCAACAATACTTTTCTGGTTCTCATAACTTTTTATCTCTACATGAGGTATATAGCATCTATGGTGTGGCCAGAGAGCTGGGCTTAGAGTGAGGAAGGCCTGTTTAAATCCTGCCTTAGACACTTAGTAGCTGTGTAACCCTGAAAGTCACTTAATGTCTCTCAACTTTCTTCATTCACCTCCATGGCCTCTTAGGAACCTTCCAGCTCTAAATCTATGATGCATATATCCCAATAATACTTAATAAAATCAATTACAGCTATTATAGAAATACTTTTTTAAAGAAAAAGGATGCTACATAATTCCTTTTGCTATTACAGTTAGTAAAATTAAAATTATTTTTACTATTCAACATAATGCAATAAACATGAAGCACCTAATATGTTTAAGTCTCTGTTTTAATGAGATACAAAAAATGAAAAATGATTCAATCCTTGACCCTAAGAAACTTACATTTACTAGGGGAGATATTGCATGTCTAAAATAAGTATAGCACAAGATAATATGTGGTGGGGATAAAGAGAGATCTAGATAAAGTCCTCTAGGGAAAACTGAGGAAAGAACCCTTTCAGCCCCAGGGGCCAGGAAAGATTTTGTGAAAGAGCTGGCACTTGAGCTGACCCTTCAAGGAAAAGAAGAATTTTTGTATGTAGACATAATGAGAGATCTGGAGATTGAACTTGAATTCTTAGAGGTCAAGATCGAAGTCAAGGTCAGTTAACAGTCTAGTCTGGCCAGAACATAAATATAGGAAGGAGAGTGACATGAAATAAGCTGGAAAGATAGGTTGGCAAGACATAATAATAGCTAACAATCATGTGTGCTTTAAAGTTAGCAAAGCCTTTTGCATATACGAATTCAAAGGATTATTACAACAACCCATTGAGGGAGGTACCATTATTATCTCCATTTTTTTTTTTTAATTAACTAAGAGAAGTTTAGTGATTTGCTCAGGGCCATATAGGTAATGAAAGTCTGCAGCAGGATTTGAGCTCAGGTCTTCCTGACTCCACATCTCATGCTCTATCTGCTAAACCACCAGGTTACCTTAAGCTGTTGTTTGTCCTTAATGCCATAGTAAGAAATTTGCATTTTATTCTATAGACAATAGGATCACTGAAGGATTTTTAACAGAGGAGTGATATTGTGATGCTGCTTACTATCAAATTTGGGTTTTTTTGTCAACTTTGTGAAGGATGGATTGGAGAGAGACTGGAGACAAGGAAACTGCTTAGGAGACTATTTCAATTATTCTTTTTTTTTCTCTCAGTTCCTTTATTTCTCCCACTTTTTACTTTTGTTTTCTATTTCTCATTTTTTTTTCATATCCTTTACTTATATTTTGGCCATTCTTTTCTTCTCATTATTTATTCAATCTGCCATTTCCTTCAGTTTCCCTATACATATCACATATACTTATTTACACAATGTAGGGATCCTGACTTCGGTTTTCCAATCTTGTTGATTGCATATTTATAGAGTGGATGCCAAGCTGTATTTAGTGTGGGACAACCAGGTGCTAACTGGCTTCTTTTTTGTAGCAATTCTTTGGTTTACCATCTCTGCACTTTGAGGTCTGCCCTGGGGCTTGTCTTCACTCCCAGTCTCTCTACTCTCGGAGTCTTTCTAAGGCATCTGTCATGGAGTAGAGGAAATTAGAGAGTATTTTCTGTGCCATGGAAGCATAGACCTGACTCCATGGGGGACAGGGGACTTTCCCTAGTACTACTGCACCCAAAGCTGACTGTCTCACTGCCTTACTTTCCACTTCTTTCCTGACTCTCCCCTCCAAATGAATTTTCACTGGCATAAGAATTCCTGATTATTCCTCTGTCAGACATTCAATAATGGTTACTGAGAGACTGACATAAAATTCTTTATTTCATATAATCATATAATGCTAGAGTTTGAAGGGACCATTTAGATAATTATTTTACAAATGAGGAAGGGACTTGTCCAAGGTTACTGAGCTAGTTATTTAATCTTCTGAATTTCACATAAACTAATATATATTGATTCCCTGCAATTTGCACTGAATTCTCCACAATTTATCCCATTGCCTCAGAAGTCACTGGGGAATATTCTCATTATTGCCTCTGAAGCTAAGCCCTGAGAATTAGCAGTTTATGTTAATTTCTAAATGTCACTTTGCCCAATTTAGATCCAAGAAAAAACAAAACATTCCCTGTCCCCAAGGAGCTCACATTCTAGTTGAGGTATATAATTTGTATTAATATAACCCATGGCTCAAAGCCTTTGAGAGTAAGAATCTCCTAATTGATAGAGATTGATTACTCAATGCTCCATGCCTGTGTGAGGGGCTGGAGAGAAGAAAAGTTCTGGTCTTCTAGATTCCAGCTTTGAGAGAAGACATATAGTTCCACCAGAAAATAGTTTTAAAGACACTGCTATTTTGACTACTCAGCCGACAGCAAGAGGTTGCTCCCATTCCTGTAGTAGGGGAGCACAAGATATCTTCTCTTGTTGTTATCCACATGGATTTCTCCATCTTAGTTGAGTTAGGCATGCATAGCAAAGCCCCTTTATGCTTAGATAAATATAATATAATAAGAAGTTGAATTACTTATAGGAATAGTAGAAGGTGAAAGTTCTTACAGTTAGGGGCATCAATTGAGGTTTCGCGGAGTCCCTTTGGGGATCTAGGAGTGAATTTTGAAGAACAGGGAAACTGAAGAGTAGAAATGAGGAGAAAACACACAATTACACTTTATTTTCCTTCAATTGGGATGGTCCTGCATTCATACCCTTTCTAATACATTCATTGAGCTGAAGAGAGAGTCTTTAGAAACTTGTGATCACCAGAAACTGGCTTCTCATTTCAACAAAATTGTTCTTTTACATTTTGAAAAAAAAATAAATTGAGGGAGGAAATAAAAATTAGAAAATGAGATGACACATTTAGATACAATCTCTGATAAATTATTCAGGGGCCAATTCTCATTTCTTCTTTTACGTTCTTATTCACATAAAGATTCCCTTCAACTTCAAAAAGATTTCTGTTCACCAAGATTATCTTTCAAGATGAAAGGAGTGTGGATTTGTACATTATGAACATTTATCCAATAGAAATTAATTGGACAATTCCATGGTAGCTGAACAGAGGGGATAAAAGAATGGTAGTGATAGGGAATGAGGGGAAAGAGTCTTAAGAATTACATGGGTTTTTTTAATTTTGGATTTGAATTTCACATCTTTTCTGCCAAATGGAAGAATATTATGGCTGAGGCAAGGAGAAGAGAGGAATTATTCTATTACATTAGGTGTATGGTCAGATAAGGCAAACTAGCTCTTGATGACAGGTTCACTTTGATCTTTCCATTACCTCTGGGCATTTTTGAGAGGCCTCTATGTTTGCTTTGGCTTTAAAAATAATCGTATGTATTTTCTTAACAATGGGGGCTATATATACTAATAACTAGAGCTGTGGCTACTTAGCCTGTCAGTGATAAGATATTATGGTAAGGCTGAGAAAATAAGTTTAAATGTAAAGCACTAACTTTTGCACTGTTATCTTTACTACTGCTATCCCTCTCTCCTCTAGGTTGACTCACATGCTTGGCATAGGGATATTAGCACAGATAAGAATCAAATCTTAATTACAATCTTCATTATCATGCTATGAAAGGAATCATAGAATCATGTGATCATAGATTTGGAGCTAAATGGGACTTTAAAGGTCATTGAGTCCAACCCCCTCTTCTACAGATAAGGAAACTGAGGCCCAGAGAAGTTAAGTGACTTAGTGTCACACAGGTAGAAAGTGTCTGAGATGGGATTTAAATTCAGGACTTCCTGATTAAAAATCCAGTGTTCTATCTAGTATACATTACTGATTGTCAAAGAGGAGAAAAAAGGGAGAAATATAGTTTGTATTTGCTTATGCTGCTGTACAAATAATAGCTAGCATTTACATATCACTTTATGGTTTACAAAGCACTTTACAAATATTATCTCATTTGATCCTAACAAAACAACTGAAAGGTAGATATTATTATTATCCCTATTTCATAGATGGGGAAACTGAGGCAAAGTGAGATTAAGTGGCTTGCCCAGGGTCACACTGCTAGTAAGTACCCGAGGTAGATTTGAATTCAAGTCTTCCGGCATCTAGGCCCAGCAATCTACACTGTACCATTTAGCTAACTACAAATAATGTTGATAATAATGACAATAATAATAATGGTAAATTAGTGTTTACATGGTATTTTAAGGTTTGCAAATACACTGTGCAAATATCACCTCTTTTGATTCTCACAACAAACCAGAGAGGTAAGTACTATTATTATTCTTATTTTACAAATGGGGAAACTGAGGCAGACAGCAGTCAAGAAACTTACCCAGAGTCACACAGCTATTAGTCTGAGGTATGATCTATCTACTACACCACATAGGAAAACAGCTATAGATCATGCCTCTTCAGACCTTTCACTACATACAAAGTAATAAAGATTAGATATACCTATTATAAGTTAGAGATAATAACAATGATAAGAAGAATAGTAATAGCATGTATATAGTACCTACTGTGTGTCAGGTACTGTGCTAAGTGTTTTACAAATATGTCATTTGATCCTCACAAAAACTCTGGGAGGTAAATACTGTTATTATCCCCATTTTACAGTTGAGTTGACTGAGGCATATTGAGGTTGTAATTCGCCCAGAGTCACATAGCTAGTGTCAGAGGCTGAATTTGAACTTGGGTCTTCCTGACTTCATGTGCAGAAATCTATGCACTGTATCACCTAACTGCTTCTTAATACGTATAAATAACTAGATAAGAGAAGCGAGGTGGCACAGTGATAGAATGCTGGGCCTGGAGTCAGGAAAACTCATCTTCCTGAATTCAAATCTGGCCCCAGACACTTATTAATGTGTGTGACGCTGGGCAAGTCACTTAACCCTGTTTGTCTCAGTTTCCACATCTGTAAAATGAGCTGGAGAAGGAAATGGCAAACCATTCCAGTATCTTTACCAAGAAAACCCAAATGGGGTCACAAAGCGTTGAATGAGATTTGACAATAACAACAATGTTTTATTGTACCTGGATGCTCTTAACCTTCAGTTTCCTCCACCTCTTGGAATCCCTGGTTTCCTTCAAGAGCTACTTTCTGCAGAAGGAAGTCCTGGACACTGTCCCTCCTATTCCCCAACTGTTTGTGCCTGACCTTTTGAATGCCACTTTTTATTTACTTTTCATGTAGCTACATATGTGCATGTTGTGTCTGTGGGGTTAGGGATTGCTTTCCAGTATGCAAACTCCTTGAGGACAGGAACTTTTTCACTTTTGTCTTTGTATGTCCAGTGCCTAGCATAGTGCCTAGCACATAGTAGGTTTGTAATAAATGCTTATTAACTAATCGATCAATTAAAATATATAAATTTTTTTTTTTGCCTCGGGGTTGTGAGGGGAGAGAACCTGCAGCCTCAAGGCCACATATAGCTTTCTAGGTCCTTGGGTGTGGCCTTTAGACTGAGTCCAAGTTTTATAGAACAAATCCTTTTATCAAAGAGATTTGTTCTGTGAAGTTTGGATTCAGTCAAAGGACCTTTAGGACCTAGAGGGCCACGTGTGGCCTTGAGGGTGCAGGCTTTCCACACCTTAGTGGGACAAAGTGTTACTCCTTTGAAATCCCTGCTTGGGTACTAAGTCATAGCCTGAGGTTAAGCAAAGAATGAAAGACCATCAGAATTCAGCTATTGTTTCTATGATTTAACATTTTAACTCTCTCTGTTTTAATTGCAGTGGAAATAGCATGTGGCAAAATAAATTAGCTTTCATTTTTTTTCTTCCTGCAGATATACATATACTTCTGTTACTGGCTAGTTAGCAAGAAAGAGGTAATGACTCTAATTTCATTTTCACTGTACTCATCCTATTATGCCCCTGACCTTTAATTCAATGGATATGGAAAATTAGGTGATCTGGTGTAGTTTAGCATCACTGACAACTTCTTAACAATGGGTAAGCAATATTTTGGGTGACTGCTGGGGTAATTACAAATATAGTGATAATATATGCAAATCTCATGTAAGAGGAAATTATAGGTCACTACTGTTTGTATCGAGCCATTTCAGTGGTGATAAAAGAAATTGCTGTTAATTACTGGATTATTACCATACTTAATTTTGATAATTCTAGGCTATCAAAATAGTTTTAAAACACAGATCAAATTATTTAGCTTTTCTAGCAAGATGGCAGCACTGTTCCTGGAAATTTATCCTCACAAATAGTTACATTTCCCCACTCATACACCCTGTTTTCTTTTTTTTTTTTTCAGTGAGCTAAATTTATATCTATTTATGAGATAAACAAGGATTATTCATGTGCCTGGGGAAGTTGAACAGTTTCCTTTTCACTGACCACCATACATATTTCATTCTTTGAAAGCTTCACTTCAGAATTCTTTTGCATAAATGTTGTTCTTCTAGGCCTGTCTATCTCCTGGGGAGAAATGAAATCAGAAACCAATGAAAGTAAGTTCTAGCATATTGAAGGAAAAAAGAAAAAAAGAATCAGGCAACTATGAAACCTTATCAGAATCACAAAAGGCTAAAACCCAATGTTAAATCCACATGGACACTTGATGGTTCCCTTATAGCTTCCTAACTGAAAGAAGACAGGATGATGGAAACCAGACCACTACATGAGTAAGCCTGCACTCAGCCTCCCTGTGGTTCCAGAAAGACATCCTTGTTGAATCCTATTTCTTAGCTCTGAAAGGATTTGGTTTCTAGCTGTACTGCTTACTTTTTGTTAGTAAAATGAAAAATAGCTTGTGACACACTTTTTAAGGAGTCATTTAAAACAATTAAACATAAAAATGTGGAAATATTTTTGAATGAATTGGATATATATGGTACATACTTTGTATTTGAAGGGTTTGATTTTTTCTTTTTTAGAATAAGATCCATGCAGTATTTTCTCTTCCTTGAGGCCTAGTTACCCAGATTTCATTACTTCAGTCTCAGCTGACTGAAAGCCAAACCTACAAAACTCTTTCAAATAGATATTGTGTATAAAAAAGAGACATCAAGTTTGGTGTGCTATACCCTCCACAGTGTCCTTTAGTGCTGACCAAAGCAAACTTACATTCTAATAAGAATATTCTGAATCTGAAATAATTCTCAGACACATGAAAATAGCCTACCTGGTATATAAAACTTAATGTTTGAAAAAAATGTTAATGGCTAAGGTGTGATAATTTTGATGAAAAAGTTTAACTGTTCTCTTGTTTGTCAAAATGTGACAAGACAATGATTACACATCTCATGTGAACTTCAGGTTCCAAGATCAGAGACAATACCACCTCCAAAACTGTTAATGTTGGGTGCTAAACTGTACCTAGCAACCTGACACTATAGATGCTTTCTTCCTTTACCTCATTTTTACAATATTTAAAAAATACTGTGTCTATGATATTTACCAGAATAACACCATTCAAAAATGAACAGATTCATACTTATGTTATTGAGGTTTGGAGATCTTGTAGGTATATTCCTGTTGAATTATTAATAATGCTTCCCAACTTCTGGAAAAGGGGGTACTCTATTTCCTTATTTGCCCCCTTTTCTCCTAACACAAAACCTAAGGTCAACCATGCTTTGCAAATATCTAGATCAAATACTCTATTGGTGCTCCATGTTGGGACTCCTATATATGATGATATGTTTTTAGGGTTTATGACTAGAAATGTTTCATCCAGTCTTTGCCACAGTCAAGCCATCCATATTACACATACCAGAAAGGAATACATACATGTATAGATACATACTTACATAAGATGATCTGGCATGCATATTTTATGGGTAATTGTGACTTTTCTTCCCTTTTCTTCCCCTCAGTCTTCTGGGACATAAATATACTCCTATTATTATAAAACTTTTAAGTTCAATTATTTCAATTGCCATCTGGCTAAATATTAGTATTTCTAGGATATTTTGATAGGTTATGAAGTCAATAGGACACAATAGGTTATGAAGTCAATAGGACACAATATTTTAGTTTGGAACTGACCCAGAAATCCACACTTGTCATTATATTCACATTTGATGGCAATTTATATAAACTAATGAATAATAGTTTTGTTATAACCTTAACAAAGCTGTTTATAATAACCACATCACCTCTTTCATTTCTTTTTAAGCTTTTCTTTTTATTTCAAGGGAAATGAAACTCCAAAGAATTTATATCTATCTTATTAATAGTGGTATGGAAAGAGCAATATGATGAAGCAGGAGAATACTAAATTATTCTTGTGAACCTGTTTTCTTAGAGTGCATCTTGGCCAAATAGACTCTCATTAGTGACACCCTTTGGCAGCCAGACACAGTGTGATTGCCTGAGAATCATATAATCAATTGGAAGAAATAAGAGCATTATCTGTACTTTGGCAAGTTTCATATCATGGCTTTAAATTAGCCATGAAAATTAGTTCAGCCCACAAGGCAGTTGAAAGAAGGCAGGCTTTGACAATGGGGACCTGGGCGGCATGAATGTAGATTTTCAAAAACTCCTGAACTACTAAAACTTTCAGCTTTCAGGTCATAGAACTTAGCTTTGTGACCTAGTAGACAGCATGACTTTTTTTTTTATGTGAGATAAAAATCCAGTAGGCTATTAAGGAGTCTGGGATATTTCCAGTTGGATAAGAGGGAGCTGGAATCTTTTTAAAGCTAATGTTAATGCAGAAAGCATCGTGAAGATTATTCCATTTACCTTGGTAGCCTAAATCTCCTCTCTCTTTTTTTTTTCCTTCATGCCAGACTAAGCACAGTAAAGAAAAAACAAACAAACAAAATTTGAACCAATTTTTTTTCCAGTTTGTATCTGGATTTTCACGGAAATGTGATAAAATTTTTTTTTTCTGGTTGGTAATCATTGTTTTCCTCTGTAAACATATAGGACCCTCTACAATCTGACTCCAACCTAACTTTCTTACTTTAACTCACACTACTGTTCTGTATAATCTCTACATTGCAGTCTGACTTTCTCATTCTATATTATCTTTTCTTTGTCTCTTTGCTCAGCCAGTTACTCATGCCTGGAGTGGTCTTCCCCACTCCCCACTGCCTTTCTCCCTCTCCACCTGTTTAAATAAATGCCTCCCCATTTTCAAGGACAAATACAGTCACTACCTCTTCCATGAAGCCTTTTAAAATCCCTCTCCCTGAAAATGATCTCCTCTATCTTAAATCTCTCACAGCATTTTGAACCTAACCTTTATATGTAAAGAATTGTGCTTCACATTGTTTTATTCTGAACATATTTCCTCCCTCCATGAAGTGCCTGCCCTGCTTTGGAGAAGAGGAACATAAACAGATGCTATTTCAGAGTTCAAGGGAACTGGTAATGTGTTTTGAACTTGAACTTCCAGGACCACGTTTTTTGGAGGTTTCTGGAAGACAGGAGCTGTAAGGAGGAAGTTTTTGAATTTGTTCTCCATTTGGGGGCCATCTGGGCAGGCCACAGTCAAGAAGAATGCCAGGTTTCCAGGTGCATGCTCCCCTGTTCTTTCTTTCTGAGATTTTGACAGGCTGTAGCAGCTGCTATTACAGGACTGCTACTACTGCTGCTGGAGGGGTGGAGTGGTACAGGGCAGGGGATGGAAGCAGGTCTTAGGAGGCTATCAAGAAAGGACAGCAATGTTGATAAAATTCAATTACTCCTCTGAATAGTCTTCCTTTTCCCTTGCCTCTGTGTAGAGAAAGAAAAAAATACCCAACAACCACCTAGCTTGGCTGAGTTTTTTCTTTCCCCTTTTCCAGTGAAGGAAGAAGTAGTTAAAATGAGAAGAAGCTGATTTCTGCTCTTCGGTTAGCTCTAATCCAAATGAGCTGTTTTCTTCCCCCTTGTTCACTGTTCTTTCACTGTTATTTTATTCCTCTTTGAATTAAAAAAAAATCAGGCCATTAATCACTGTTGTGTGATTAATGCTAGTGGGGGTAGAGATTTGGGGAGAAGCAAAGAGACACAGAGACAAAGACACAGAAAAAAGATACAGAAATAGAAAAACAGAGATAGAGACTGAGAGAGACACATGGGGGTGGTGCAGATAGAGACTCCAGGCAGAAATAACTAATTCAGTGATGGTACACTAAGATAGTACTCCTAAGCCAGCATGTTTCCATAAACAAGAGAGCTTAGAAAGAAAGAAGTTAAACTAAACTAAAACTAAACTAAAAACTAAGCTAAACTAAAAATAAACTGACCCCTAAACCTAGAAGAGTTAAGCTCTTGAGGCAAAGGTAAGCGAAGATATAGCAAAGAGTGTGTTGGGGGATCTGTGTTTCCATAGCGAACTCCTTCCTGGATTGTCCCTTCAGGAACCTCTTCTTTGCAGAGAATATATCTTCTCTCTTGAATCTGAAAGCTGGAAGACCAGAATCTCTCTTCTCCCAAGTTCTCATCAACTCATCAACTCTCAAAGGCACAGAACATTAAGCAATCAATCTCCACCAATGAAAAAAGTCATATGCAAGTGGGCTTTGAGCCCTTAATTACATACACCATGTATACTTTAAGTATGGTTCCACTTGAATTCTTTACTGATGCTTACAATTGGGCCTCTTCCTCTTAAACTTACTGCCAGAGCAATTTTCCCTTGTTAAAATGCTACAACAGGGGATACTTCCCTCACTTTGCTTTTTATTCTTTATATGGGAGCCTCATATTGTATATGTCTTAGGTGGGCACCACCTCTGGATGCAACTTGTCTTCTGTTTACCAAATTTTATGCCCAGTTAGAATGTAAGCTCCTCAGCACAGTGACTGTCTTATTTAAGATAAGAAGACAAGGTGTCCCTAGTACCTTGAACAGTCCCCAGCTGGTACTAAAAGAAATCTGAAAAAAAAGAAAAACAACACATAACAAGACAAAACAAAAAAAACCCAAAAAACTCCAAGGATTATAAAGCATTATGTAGGAAACTGCAGGACTCAAGTTCGTATGTCAGTATTTTGTCAGGGTAGCAGCAGATAGACAGATGGCTAGATGCAATGTGAAAGTGAAGCATGGTCTGGGATTTGAGGCTAGTTAATAGAGTAGTCTAAGTGATCTATTTTGTACTGCCTTAGTCACCAACCAATTGGACTGGGCCCTTGGTTGGGAGCTCCCAAGATGGGTAGATTAATTTCCCACAGGGACAAGGAACATGGATTATAGAGGTCCAGGTCCAGAGTAGAGGCTTCTGGTTCAGGTGAAAATTTAGATAATTACTAGAAAACCTGCATTTGATGTATGCACACTGAAGATCTAATGCCTTCAGGTCATGGTACTTGGATGTGTGCTGGTGTAGGATAGGTAATTCGGTAACACAGAGTATGCAATGGACAACTTTGTGAAGTTTCTAATTACCTCCCTATTGGAGAGAGGAACTATCTTTGAGCTAAGACTGGAGAGAGTTAAAAAAAAAAAGTTATGGTGGTGGTAAAGTGGATGACCCAGGAGATCTCAGGGATTATAGATGATGAACTTTCCATTTTTTCATCTACTACTAAAAAAAGTAGCCCAGGAACATAGCTCCACATGCTGCCTAGAACTTTTATGGTAGATCACAGTGGTACAGGCAGAGCATATGGGCAGATGGTAGGAGGAAATAATGAAATGAGGCACTATATGGTCTAAAGGAACAGAATCATATGTGAGTCCTAGTTATCAAAGCAAAGATTCACCAGGATCAGACAGACTTCATTAAAGGACTTGAGCCAAACATGATGGAAGCTGGGCTGTTGATCAGATCTACTCTTTCCAGAGGGACAAGAAATTTTGTAACCAGAAGCCAAGGCTTCTGCTTCAGAAACAAAAAAATAGGAAGAGAGAATCTCCAATGAGCCAACTGGTATTTTGTTACCACTGTGTATGAAATGGGCACATTCACTCTGGGGGTTCTTGGTGGGAAGATAGAGCCAAGGATGTGCTGAAACCAGCTCATACTGGCCCTCAAAATAATTGCTGAAGTTTCAGGGTAAGAATTTATACCTCAGAAATCAAAAAATGTTGCAATTTAGGACTTGATTTGTTTTGTAAATTGTCTAGACTTAAGGAAGTAATGGAAAAAATATTAATAATTGAGATCAAACTTCAATGTGTAATGTGCATACATTCCCTGCCCCCCTCCCCAGAAAGCTGGTTGTTAGACATGTGCCAGCATGCCTCTGGATATAGGAAGGTTTTTATAAAATCTTCAAGCCACCTGGCAAGCACTGGGAAATGAAAATGGAGCCAGGGAATGGGGACTGTTCCAGAGTCCTAAGAAATGATTCTTTGCCTTACCCTCCCAGTTGTGCTTCTGACTCTCCAGACTTTACTCCCATGATTCAGTTGCCTTCTCACTCCGGAACTTCCCTCTGCAAAGTTAGTGGAGAGATGTTTCTATTTGTGAGTTTCTTCCAGGGCCTCTATTTTAGGCATGGGACCAAGCCAGTCATGCTTCATGTTCCTCTCAGTTGTGATTCTGATTCTCTGGACTTCCCTACCATGCCCTCACATGGGTAACTTCTTTCACCTCCCTCCAACCCTTTTCAGTTTCTCATTTATGTGTGGTCTTCTACCATTAGATTGTAAACTTCTTGAGGGCAGGGAATATCTTTCTTTTTTCTTATTTATAACTTAATGCTGTTCATGGTACTTATTAAGTGCTTAACAAATATTTGTTGCCAGCCTGCCACCAATTTTTTGTGGGTCCTTTCCACTTTGCCTATAGGACGCCATACAATAGTGATGGTAAGGATGTGTCCTCCTGACAGAGAAATACTGGACAAAAGATAAAGAATGAAACATACATTTTTGGACATGGCCAATGTGAGAATTTGTTTTGCTTGGCTATGCATGTTTGTTACAAGGGTTTTATTTTTCTTTCTTTTTTAATCTGGTGGGAGGTAGGAGGAAGAGAAAATAGATGCTTGTTAACAGAAAAAAAGTGAAATAGATGTAATAAAAATAAAAATATCTGTGTAACTTGCTATATTGGACAGTAGATACCAAGTCATATTACATTCCTGTCATTTTATAGAAAATATTGTTGGCATCTGGAGTTGCATGGGATAGTCCTGTTGCATAAATGAAGAAATCTTTTTCTGGGTTATCTCTAGTATGTTTAGAATTTCCCAGGCATATGTTGTGAATGGATGGATACCGATTGCCTTGTTCTGTCCAGAAGCATCATATGTGGGTTTGGGAACTGATTGAGATTAACTGCACTCTATTCAAAGTGCTAGTATAGTACTATAGATGGTGATCTGAGGCTCAGTACCTGACCGTCTTGATAGTTCATGCAACCTGTACAAAAACTTTCAGGAGGATTGAGGATAGTTGGGAATAATGCCAGCATAGGAGTGATTCCAGAGAAGTTTGACTTTGGAGACTCACTGGTACTAAAGGAGTATATTGTCTGAGGAAGAAACTTAGTATGAAGGGATGTAGAATGTGTTAAAGAAAGCTACCAAGAGTTTTTTGTCAGATGTCTGTTATAAAAAAATAGGATTCAAAATGACTGAGTAGCTAGAAAAAGTATAGTGAAACTCCCCCATTACATCTCCTCCATAAAGAGCTAGAGAAGACACTAAACTAAATCCTGATTAGAAAATCTGAAAAAAAAAATTGGACACAGGGTCCGGCCAGGAGCTCGCCATATAGAGCATTCCAGAACCCAGGTACTGAAGGAGATCTGAGGGGGAACCCTGAATTTCAGTGTGTGGTATGGGAATGAGTGACATCTGGTAGATTATTGCTCACTACCCAGTTCTGGGTTACAGATTCAGAGTGGATTGTACTTGGTGGAGGTGGATGGGGATGAGAGGAATGGTTGCAGTCACACGCCCTAGTGGCTTTTTGAGCAAGGAAAAAGTATCCCTAGAGCAGAGCAGGGACTCAGTTCTAGCCAAGACCAAATGCTGTAGTTCAATCACTAGGGCAGGAATTACAAACCAAAAGAGATCCTGCAGTTCCATTAGTCTGAATCTGAAGAGACTCCAACCCAGGCACTCCAATTGACTTAGTCCATTTACTAGTGTAGATTACATTCCTTTTATTTCTTTAGCTCCTTGGCAAACAGAAGGGGGGCATGGGAAGAGAAGGAAAATATATGAAGGGAATAATAAACGGGTTATCAGGTTAGCAAACACAGCCTTAAATGTGAATGGGATGAACTCGATCATGAAATGGATGAACATAGTTGAATGGATGAGAAAAATGAATACAACAATATGTGGTATAAATACAACACTATGTTGTCATAATACAATGAAATGTTGTTTATTGGAAACATAATTAAAATACAAAATTCACACTGAGTTAAATTGAGGGAGAAAACTTTCATTATGCTTTGTTGTTGTTCAGTTGTTCAGTCACGTCCAATTCTTTATGATATTTTCCATGGGGTTTTCTTGGTAAAGGTACTGGAGTGGTTTGCCATTTCCTTCTCCAGTGGATTAAGGGAAGTAGAGGTTAAGTGATTTTCCCAGGGTCATACACATACACATATACACATACACACATACACACACATACAAATATATATGTGTGTATATGGATATATGGATACACATATATACACTCACACATACATGTATACATATACATATACATATATATATACATGCCCAATGGGATGACATTGGAGTTATTTAAAGTCAATTGAAATATAGGCCTACTTTCCTATTTCTACAAAATATTTATGAGAATAATTTAAATTAAATCAAAACCATACTTAATGAAGATTTCAAAAAGGGAATAGGAAGGTTTTCCCAAATAATATTCTATAGTAGATCACATCTTAAGAGTCAAATAGATTTTTTTTCTGTGATTACAAAAATTGATTAAAGAAAACACAAGCTTTAAGACTTCCGTTAAAAGTATATATTATGATTTATACCTAAAAATCATACAAGCTTCCAGAAAAAAACCCAGAGATTAATTTGTTTGATCATTTTCTGTTTATTAACATCAATCAAAAGAATAAAAAAAAGTAGCTATATGATTCCCAAAGAGATACTGCTCTCAAGGAGGATATCCTGCACAGGGTCCCAGTGGAAAAGAAATTCACTCTAGAATGGTTAATGAGTTCCTCCAGCTATTTGTGGACTGCACTGTGTTGTTCATGAAGTCTTGGAATACTATCAATCTTCCTAAATGAGATGGATATACTCAAAAAATGACATATTCTCAAAAATGAAAAGGGTGAATGCACCAACAATGAAGATAAAATCAAAGTGTTATAAGGAGTTATTTTGCCCAATTATATGCTAGTAAAAACAACAATTTAAGTGACATGGATGAATATTTACAAAAAAACTGCCCAGATTAATAAAAGTTGAAATAAAATACTTAAATAACCCTATCTTAGAAAAAGAAATTGAACAAATCATGAAAGAGCTCTCTGAGAAAAAAATCCCCAAGACCAGATGGATTTTCAAGTGAATTCAACCAAACATTTAAGGAGCAATTCATCTAAATACTATGTAAACTATTTGAAAAATTGGTAAAGGAGGACTACCAAATTATTTTTATGACATGAATATGATTTAAATGCCTAAACCAGGGAGACCAAAAACAAAGACCAATTTCCCTAATGCTTATTGATGCACAATTTTTAAATAAAGTACTTGCAATGGGATTACAGTAATGGGATACAGTAATGGTATTTTCACCATTTAAAATAAGTGCAGATATAAAATATTCGGGAGTCCATCTGCCAAGATAAATCCAGGGACTACGTGAACACAACTACACAACACTTTTCACACAAATAAGGACTGACCTAAACAATTGGAGAAATATCAATTACTTATGTGTAAGCCCATGTAACCAAAATGACAATTCTACCTAAGTTAATTTACTTATTTCAGTGCCATGATAATTAAACTACCAAAGAATTATTTTATCAATCAAGAAAAAAATAGTAACAAAATTCATCTGGAAGAACAAAAAGACACAAATATCAAAAAAATCAATGAAAAAAATATAAAGAAAGGCAGCTCAGCAATATCAGATTTCAAACTATATTACAAGTTAGTAATCAAGAAAACAGTCTGGTACTGGCTAAAAAATAGAGTGGTGGATCAGTGAAATAGATTAAGTACCCAATGCACAGTAGTAAATGACTATAGTAATCTTTGTTGTTTTTGTCGTTTGGTCATTCATTATCAGTTGCATCTGACTTTTTGTGACCCCATTTAGGGTTTTCTTGGAAAAGATACTGGAGTGTTTTTGCCATTTCCTTCTTCAGCTCATTTTACAGATAAGAAAACTAAGGTAAAAAGGGTTAAGTGACTTGCCCAGGATGACAAAGCTAGTAAGTGTCTGAGTAATAGTATAACATGATCTAAGCTTTTGGGATAAGAACTTAACATTCACTTGCCGTGAAGAATGGAAAGCACTTTGGGAGAAACTAGGCATATACCAACATCTCACACTATATACCAAAATAAGGTCAAAATAGGTAAATGCTTTAGACAATAAAGGGTGATATAACTAAATTAGGGGAGCATGGAAAATTTTACCTGTCAGATCTATAAATAAGAGAAAAAATTTATGTCAAAAAGATAGAATCATTGAAAGTGAAATCAATAATTTTGATTATATGAAATTAAAAAAAATGTTTTGCACAAACAAAACTAATGAGGCCAAAATTAGGAGGAAAGCAGGAAACCAGGAAAAAAGACAATAAATTTCTCTATAAAAACCTCATTTCTCAAATGTATAGGGAACTGAGCCAAATTTATAAAAAAAAAAATAAGAGCCATTTCCCAATTGACAAATGGTCAAAGGATGTGTATAGGCAGTTTTCAGAAGAAGAAATCGAAACCATTAATAGTCAGATAAAAAAAATGCTCCAAGTCTCTATTGATTAGAGAAATAGAAATAAAAGAATTCTCAGGTATCATCTCACATTCATCAGATTGGCTAACATGATAGAACAGAAAAGAAAATAAATGCTAGAGGGGATGAGGAAAAATAGGGACACTAAATGCCCTTTTTGTGGAGTTATGAACTGGTCCAACCATTCTGAAGAATAATTTTTTTTTTAGTGAGGTAATTGGGGTTAAGTGACTTGCCCAGGGTCACACAGCTAGTAAGTTGTCAAGTGTTTGGTCTAAGGCCGGATTTGAACTCAGGTCCTCCTGACTTCAGGGCCAGTGCTCTATCCACTGCACCACCTAGCTGCCCCTGAAGAATAATTTAGAACTATGTCCAAAGGGATATAAAACTTTACATACACTTTATCCTGCAATACCACTACTATTTCTGTATCCCAAAGAGATCAAAGAAAAGGGGGAAGGACCTATTAGTACAAAAATATTTATCTAGCTCTTTTTGTAAAAGAACGGGAAATTGAGAGGATAACTATCTATTGGAGAATGGCTGAACATGTCATGGTGTATAATTGTGATGGAATACTATTGTGCTATAAGAAATAATTAACAAGATGGTTTCAGAAAAACCTGGGAAGGCATATATGAACTGAGACAAGTTGAAGTGAGCAGAATCAGAAGAACATTGTACAAAGTAACAGTAATATTGTAATAGTGATTAACTGCAAAAGACTTAGCTATTCTCATGAAGACATGTCCAAGACAATTCCAAAGGACCCATGATGAAAAATTCCATCGATTTCTAGAGAGAGAACTGATGAGCTCTGAGTTCAAATTGAAGAATATTTTTCTCACTTTCTTTATTTTTCATGCATATGTGTGTTTGTAACATGGTTTACATGGACATATGTTCTGTATGACTTCACATATATAATTTATATCATATTGCTTGCCTTCTCTTTGACTGGGAGAAGGACAGGAGGGAGGGAGAGAATTTAGAACTCAAAAAAAATTTTTTTAAAAGGAATGTTAATTAAAAATGTAATGAGGGAAATATTTAATGAAATAAATAAAATATAATTTAAAAATATTTACATCTACCCTGGAAAAACTAAAGGGATGAAGAATCACTATCATCCAGATTAGAATTTTCATGAAATCATAACACTATTCCCACTTGATATACTAGGCATGATATGCCATGTGCTGCTCTGCTGTTAGAATAGTCTCTGTCAGACACTGGTCCATTTTTCATTCAGTTTCTGCCAGACATTGCCAAACCCAGATCCACAGGACAAGTCACTTTTGAATTTCTCTGTTTTCAATTCTGCCTGAAGCTGAGGTCTCTAGATACAAAACTGTTATACCTTACTTGGAGTATGATTGGGCCCTGCCATGCTCAGATGATTCAAAGCCTTGAGGAATTTTTTAGGTCTTTTAGAAAAGAAGTAGTCCTTACCTCAGTCATGGAGATCACAAAAACCCTCCCTTAGTGGTGTGGAGGATGGAGAGGGAAATGACCTCAACTTTTTTCTTTTAAGGAATGTTCTGTCTATTCCCTTTCAGAGTAATGACTAGAATTATTTTCATTTTCAATAGAATCATCTTTGTGTTATTAGGACACAAAGAAGGGTCCTTTCAGCTAGCTCTTTCCTTAGACATAATCTTTAAATTTACCTGGTGGTCATGCCATAGGTATTGTCAATTAAATATCTGAAGCTAGACTATACTTCTGTCATCATCTATATAAGAGTTTCTTACACAACAATTGCCTAAGAGATCTGAGGAGATTGGGTTCTCCTATTAATTCTAAAGCCTCTTCCACTGTCCCATGTAGACTGAGTATTCAAGGGGAAAGATATACAGAAAAAACCAGACTATTATCTCTCTTAGCAGTCCAAACACAACTCAAGCTTTTAAAACCTGAAAAGGTTTTGAGCCCACCCTTGCATCAGAAAGGCTAAATGGCTTGGCAAACATGTAAATATCTGAATATTTAATGTTTCAGTTCACCCAAAGGTCACTCAAATTGAAAACCAATTTTCTTAAGTTCATTACTTAAATAATGAATCTTTCTCTCAGTTTCCATTTTTTAAAATGTGTCTTAGGCCAGGTGCAAACTGGTCACAAATGCAAGTTCCTGATCTGGAGAGATTGAATCAATAAGGCAAGTAATAATAATTAGAATGATAATAATAATCATCCTTTCGTTATATATAAACAAACTCTAAGCAAAATCATACAAAGAAACATTCAGAAAGGATATGCAGGTGCAGCTCTTCAGGCCCCTGCTCACTAGGATGCACCCAGGTTAATAACAACAAAAGCCTGAACTGGAATAAACAGTTCATCAAATCCAAAGAACTACCCTTAATTCTACATAAACATTTATATAAGTTTCTCCCCAAAAGGACCTTAGTGAATTTAGCCTATCCCCATTTTCAGTCCTCATGACTAAAGGCTATGCATGTGCTTTAAATTACTAACGCTATGCAATCTAATCAACCCCTCAGGGCTCAAGGCCTGGGCAAAACAAATAACGCCTAAGACTTGCCACCCCTTGATCTTGGCCCTGTCTTGGCCACATGAGGACTGAGAACATATTTTATGCCCAGTGAATGACTCAGGTCTCTGTTCTAAATTAAGCAAATAAAACACCCCAGGGTAACAGTACATTAGGCATACTCCCCATAAAGGGGGAAAAAAAGCAGTGACTGCCAAAATCACAACCACTCCCCCTACACGACAAAGTCAGAGTATTTATGGTATCACCAAATCACGAACCATTCAAAAACTCACAGTAGAGACAGAGACCAGTTGAAGATGGCATCAGTTGCATAGCAATCAGAAATAGAAAGCCAGCCACCAAGACCTGAAAGATTCACAAGGCACCTCTTTTCCAAAACACTTACAACCGTAACATCTGCAAGTAGAAAGACTTATATTCCCATTGCTTATAATTTATATCTCAGGCTAAAATGCAATCTCCCCCTATCTCCTTGTTGCCCTATTACTATCATTCTCTTCTATGTGATCAAGGTCACCAATCCCTCCCTCTACTTCCAAATTTTCCTTGGCTTATAGAGAGTTGATCTGCCTAAACCATGCAGGTGAATAGGTAAATGTGAGATTGAGGGAAATATTCTTTGGAACATCCTTTATGATGCTACAGGCAAGCAAAAAAAAAAAAAAAATGGAGAGATGGCTAAAAGGAAGGAATTTGTCCATAGTACTATTCCACTATTTTCAGGAAATATCTATTCCAATCCACGGAATTTGTACATCTAATATGCACAAAGGTCAACTTCATTAGCATATGATCATATGCTGATCATATCTCCATAAGGGGGCTCCTTTGCTGGTCCAGTTTTTGAGTCTCCCAGTTCTTAATTGTGCAGCGAAGTAAGCCTCACTAAGAGTCCTGAGAGCAAGTGCAGACTACAAGTCTCTAACAAGAAAAGCCATCTTGACACTAAGCACTGTGATGGTTTGAAGAGTCCAAATTCTCACAAGGAGGTATCCAGGTGGCCAGAACTGGATGTGGCAAGAAAAAGCACTTCTTGAAGATGTCATCACCAGGAAGACCATCAACTTTTTTTGTAGATGATAAGGACATTAGCATACCCAGAAACATAGTGCTTTCCCAGGCTCTGACCATCCAATTAAAGTTCATGTTGTTGTAAGAGTGGAAATAGCTCCAGGGATACAGTTCTGGGTGTTTTAATAATTAAGATGGTTTGGGAAAGTTGATTGGCTTCCAATGAACTGTCTCTACTGTAATGGGTCAGGTTGATCAAACAATAGCCTGAAATGGGATGGCTCCAACAAATTCAACAAATCTTCCCCCATTAGCCATTCATACTCCCTTGAATTATAACACTCATAGGGGTATATACTATAAATGGAGTTTCCTCACCTTTGTTCCTGTAAGGATATTTTCTCCCATATGATTAGTTTTCCTTGAAACATCCCACCTCCATGTGGTTTCGATGTCAAACCCAGATGGAGTTCCTAGAAATGATAGTCATCTGACTTCTTATATCTGACAGACCACTAAAAGAATGATCTCCGCCTTCCATTCAACAAATTAACCTGGACATACAATATCTGTTCCTTTCTTGGTCTGATGGCAAAAACTGAATGAATTTGGGGAGTTTGCTCACACCTTGACAACATTTAAATTCCATGAAGTCTTAATATTAGGCGTTGGTAAATGCCAAGGAGGCAATGGGGACAGGAGCCCCAGTACCTTTTCGTTATTCTTATGCTGGAGTTTCCTAACCAATGTTCTGAAGGGATAATTGTCAATCTCCCTCTTATGAGCCTCATACTATAATCAAAGTCACAATTCTTGCCTAGAAAAGGCCTCTGATGCTGTGGTCCTTTTAGAGGAGGAGAACATTGTTTAGGTCTACTTAATCTCAAGGAGCCCCAGATTACATTCAGACTTCAGAAGTATATACACATCTGTCCAATTCAAAAACAAACAAATAAATAAATAAATGAATAAACAAACAAATAAGTTACAAATGAGAAGGTCCACAAGAAAATTATTGCTTCCAAATACAGGAAACACCCTCAAAAAGATTTAAAAGCCTTTGAAGCAGATTGTTCAGAAAGGGACAGGGCTTATAAAACTCATTGATTCAGAATTCTCAACTCTTTAGGAAACCAGCACCTTTCCTAGCCTGATTCCAGATTGAAATGGGACAGGAAAGGAATTCAACTTTAGAAAGCAAAGTCAGCCTGATACCTGCCCAGCTCCAATGGAATGACATAAAAAATTAAATTTAGATTTGGAAGGGACAATTGAGGTCATCTAGTTCAATATCTCTTTTACTGTTGAAGAAGCTTTTGCCCAAAGAGGTTTCAACTTGCCTAAATTCATAGAAATTTCAAATAGGGAATTTGCACTTAGAACTTCTGACTGAAAATCTAGCAGTCTTTCCCATGCACCACATTTGCTCTCAATTAAATTGTGTGAGATGTGGGTCTAGCCAAATTGCTAATCAATTATCCTAAGTTCATTAGTTAAACAAAGTTTCTTTTCCCCATTTTTTTATTTTTACTGTTCAAAATATATTATTTTTAATGCATTTGGTTGTTCTAGTATCTATTATATTTCATTCATCCACTTTTTAAAAATTCATTTTCTAATGGAACTAATGATATTACTTTATAATATGTTTTAAAATTTTAGTAGGAAACTGTTGGTATTTTGTTTAATATTACATAAAATCTATAAACTAATATGGAAAATAGTTACATTTATATTTTCAATATTATTTCATTCCATCTAACTATATAAAAAAGATAATTCCATTTTTACAGTTTTTCCTTAATTGCAGTCAAAATAATCTTGAAGTTGTTCTTAAAATAGATCCTTTGTATATCTTGATTGACCAAATAATTGATACATTTTGTTGTTATTGAAAATTATATTTTGTTTCAGGCTTTTTTGCTTTTTGTAATTAATATATAGACATGCAGGTGATTTTATAGGTTTATTTTTAATCCTTACCTTGATATTTGCTAAAATCATTTATTCTTTCTCTCTCTCTCTCTCTTTCTCTCTCTCTCCCTCTCTCCCCTAATTATCCTTTATTTTTAGTGGTTGTTCCATTTTCTAAGTACAAAATCATTCCATCGAGAGAGCTATTTTAACTTCATTGCTAGTGCTTATTCCTTTAACTGGCTTCATCTTTGTTGTAAATATTTTTTAAACCATAGAAAATAGAAATGTTGTTAGAGTTAACACTCCTGCTTGACATCTGTTTTCAATGGGAATTCCTCTAAATTTTTTTTGGGGGGATAATGTCAAGTGTTTCCAGAAAAGGTATTATTCACCATATTAAGGAAAGATACTTCTATTCCTATACATTTAGTGTTTCAACATAAAGGAATGCCACATTTAATTGAAATCTTTTCTGCATCTAATGATGCAATTATGAATTTTATTTTTTTCTCTAGTTCATATGATATATTAAAGTAATTGTTTTTCTAGTAATTAAGCTATACTTGGATTCAGTTATAAATAACTGCTAATAATGGATATTATTATGTATTGTTGCATTCTAGGTACAGGTATTTAAATATTCTGAAATTTTATTTTCATTAATAATATTGACCTGTAATTTTCTTCATTGGGAGTATGTTATCTTTACCTGATTTATGGATCAAAACTATAAGCCTTAGAAGGAAATGGGTATTTACATCTTTCTCCATGTTTAGAAACATTCTGTACAGTATAGGAGTCATTCTTTTACATTTTGATAGTTTTTACTTGCAAAATCTGTCTAGCTTTTGCCTTTTTCATGACATTTCTTCAATGACCTCTCAAATTTCTCACATTGAGATGAATATATTTAAATTATCCACTTTTTATTTTGTTAATTTTTGTAGGTAATAATATAATGTATGCTAATTTTGTATGCAACATAAATAAAGAAGAAAATATATACCTATTTCTTTTAAAGCTTCAAAATTGTTAAAATATTGCTATGTTTCTGTTAATTTTCTTTATATCCTTTCATGTGATCACTTGCTGTGATTTCCTCTTATTTATTTCTAATTTTGCTAATTGTTGTTTTCTTCCTTTGAAGATTAGATTTGCTAATTACTTATTTTGTTAGTCTTTCCAAAAAAATAGCTCTTGGTTTTATTTGTCATTTAAATTTAATTGTTTTCTTACTTTCAATCTTATTAATCTCTGCTCTTACTTTAATTACACCTCTTTTTCCTTGTTTTTCATTAGTATAAAGGTTAAAGTCTATTCTTTTATTTTTAAAGGTAAAGGAGTTGAAATTTCTCTTGCTTTGTTTTATTGATTATGCTTTGGCACAATATATTTGCTTTTGAATCCTGATTTAGCTACATGCCTTAGATTTTGAGGTGCAATAGGAATTTTGTCATCATCTTTGATATAAGCTACTCTTATTCATATAATTTCCTTCTTGACCAAAACATTAAAAAGTGTGTTTTTAAATTTCCACACAGACTAAAAACATTTCCCCATACTGTCTTAATATATTACAAATTATATTGCAGTATTATTCATGGAAAGGTAGTGTAACAGTGGATAGAGAACAGGCCTTGAAATTAACAAGAACTGGATTCAAGTTCCACTTAGGATACATCTTACCAATGAAACCTTGGGCAAATCCTTTAGCTTCACAGTCCTTTAGTCAATTCTGCAAGACAATTAGCTATAGAAACAGTACCTATATGCAGTGGTAGAGTCAAGTCTCTTTTTCCTAAAGTTCCCTGTAACAAGTAAATCACAGGTTCACCAAAAAATCCTATAATCAACAAATAAAATATGCCTGATTTTTTCTTTTCTAAATTTATTTATATTTTCTTGATCAGTTTGTATCTTCCGTAAGTACTTGGGAGAAAAAGTTATTCTTTGCATTTTCTATTGAGTTTTTGCCATATATTATCATAAGAGTAGGGAAAAAAATCTGAAAAATTGCTCAATATAATGAAAAAAATCACAATTATATGCAATGTTACAGATGAATGAACTCTGCAAAGAAGCAGGGAGAAGTATCTTTTCATATGTTCTTTGAGGTCTTGTTTTTTCTTTACAATTTCAAAATATTCATCTTCAATTGTTTTGTGGATATTGTCCTCTTCATTTTCATTGTTATAGTCATTGTGTATTCTGTTTTGCTGGTTCTACTTGCTTTCCTTTGCATCAGTTGAGGTAAATCTTTATCTATCTATCTATCTATCTATCTATCTACCTATCTATCTATGAATATGTAGATACGTACATGCATGCATACATATATATGTGTATATATAGGGATATACAGATACACAAACACACACACATACAGATAGATTAGATAGATGGGTCTTTGTTTCTATAGGAAGCTTGGAGTCTTTACAGGAGTGTTACAGTTTCCTTAAGACAACCCAGTATGCTTTCCTCTTGTCCAACTGTTAATCCAATTTAATGGTTTGTACTATCTATCCCAAATATCCATACTGTTGAACAATTCCTGTAAGATGTCTATGCAAGTGCATAGTATGGTCTGAGCAGTAGACATTATTTATCCATTTGATTTATCTTTCAATCTGTTTATCTATCTTAGTATCTTAACAAATATACTAACTTTATGTATAATATTCAGATATATACATATACATATATGTATATATACACATATATACACTAGCTACCTATTATGTTTTGTGTATATATGTAGATATGTATGTATGTATTTTCTATCAAGGTGATTGTAAGGCAATGAGACGTGGGATAAAATTGTCTTCCAAGAATTTTGCCCAAGAATTTTATTCTAATGAGTATTACCCAGAGGGTAAAGGAAAGACACATGATACATGTGTGCAACTGCAAAATATGCAAAATATAAAGAAAACCAAGAATATAAGATGTAATCAAGGAAATGTATGATAGGAAAAAATTAGGCTTGGTCGTGTGATGAGGGCTGTGGATGACAGGGTGAGAGCCAGAGTACTCCATTGATACTCTTACAATGTCAGGAGAAAGAGAGCCAAGTGGGACTTCTGTGGTGAACTTAAGGAAGCATTTGGACAAGAATCCAAAATGACGGACAAACATGTATAGTTAGTGAAATGTTTTGAGGCAATTTTCAAAACAGTGAGATCACAGATTCATTAAAGCATTTGAATATTTGAGTCTCCAGATTTTTCACTTGTAACTATATGGCTCCAGTTCTCTCAAGAGGTCAGATATTTTAGGCTTGTTCTTTTTCCATTGTTAACAATTTTGTTTTCAGCTGTAATGAGTTTGCTGTTGGCCACATTCATTTTTTCATGTTTTTTTAAATTATATTTTCCATATTTGTAATTTTTACTATTTCCTCTAGATCTTTTCAATCTGAATTCCTCTATGATTAAAAAAAATCTGTAAGTTCTTTTATTCCCTGAGAAGTGATTTTCTTATACATCTCATATTTTCTATAATATTTTAACACAATTTATTTTCTTTCCTGTGAGATGAGTGGTGTGAGTACTGTGAACCCGATCTTATAAAATGACAAAATGAAGCATAAGAGGTGGAGATTAACTTACTCTAGGTCATTCATCTAGTACATGGCTGAACCCTCGTACTCCAATAGACTCAGGGATATTTAAGTTCTCTTCTAGCCTCCTGTATTCTCTCCTTTCCCAAACCTAACTCATATACATGTAGTCATTAATTCTTGCTTAAATTGTTTATATACTTCTTCATATAAATAATTTTCATATGTCTTTCAGCATGCTTTATGTTGTTTCTAACACCCCCCCCCATCTTTATTGCCTTTAGCTATTATAGTTGCTTCATAGCATTTTTAAAATTGTTTTGGCACTTTTCTACCTGGGAAGGTATTTAGTGAATTTTAACATTAGAAGGACCAGAAACATCAATTGATGCAAACATACTTTAATTTTACTTTGAAATAAAGATTTCATCCTGCTATTTCCATTTTCTTTGGGTTTTGGATAAAAAATGAACTGTACCAATTGACACAGCTTGGTCCTTCAAGGAAGTGTGAATTCTCAGTCTCTCTGTCTCTCTCTGTCTCTCCCTGTTCTGTCTCTCTCTCTCTGTCTTTGTCTCTCTCTGTGTCTCTCTCTGTCTCTTTGTTTATCCATTTTTCTCTTAGTTGGTGTTTCTGTTGTTGAATTTGGAGATGAAACAATCAATCTATCAATACGGAAAATAAGTTGGGGCCAGGATATGAGTGGTTTAAAAGGGAAAGGCAACTAGAGTCTATTGGAGTTTAATGAGTGAGGGTTTAATATTAAGTTTGGTCAGACCAGAGCTTTATGAAAAATCACTTTAGCAGCTATGTGAAGGATGGATTAGAGTTGGCAAGACATGGGACCGGAAGACCAATTAGAACCTATTATAATAGTCTAGATGAGAGGTGATGATGGCTTGAACTAATGTGGAGACTGGGAATAAAGAGAAGGAGACAGATGTTAGAGATATTATGGAGATAGAAATAATGTAATCAAGTAACTGACTGGATATGTAGGGTGAAGGAGGATGAGGATTTTTGGTGAATGCTGAAATGGGTGATAGGAAAGATGGTGATCACCATGACAGAAATAAGAAAGTTCAACCAATTCCAATATATTTCATCATGTTTTTCACCCAATTCAAACACTTTACTTCCCGTGTTTATTTTATATCTTTAATTAACTGTCTGACTCAATAGAGGACTCTAAGAAGTATTCATACCTAATTTATACATTTTATTGATTGATTCTGCAAATCAAAGAGGGGTTCTCCTCTGATAAAGGTATCAGAGCATAGACTATCTTGTTAGTTGCATTGATTGTGGTTTGAGAATGTAAAATCTTACACTAGTACATAGAAAAGGACAAATGAAATGGCATGAAGCAGGGGGCCTCTTAGGGTGAGTTTGATTGTAGGGGACCTAAAATGCCAATCTAAGTAAGGATTTTGTGTTCTATTCTCTAAGTAACAGAGACCTGATAAAGGTTGTAGATAGAAACCAGCAACAAGATGGGCTGGTTAAATTTCTAATAAGAGTTAACGAGGAAAAATAGGTAAAGAGGAGAATCATCATAGTGTTAACAGAAGTCCAAGGAGGGTATGAGTAACAATGTAATATAGTGACTATAACCCTGAATTTGGAATGAGAGGGTCTGGATTCAAATTCTATTACTTTCAATGCAGCATAGTAGAAATGGTACCAAACTTGTAGTCAAGAAGCATGGTTCAAATCCTGTTTTAGATCTGTGGGCAAATGACTTAATTATTTAGGGTCAGGTTTCTTCATCCTTTCAGATGGAAATAGTAATGCTGTTATTGCTTGCTTCACAGAGGTGTTGTGAGTAAAGTTCTCTGTAAACTTAAATTCAGTAGAAAAAGCTGCAATTTACATGGTCTTTAAGCTATGCTAATTACTTTATATATATTATTTCATTTGATCTTCATAACAACCCTAGGAAGTAGGTGCTACAGATATTATTATCCCCATTTTACAGAAGAAAAAGCTTAGTTGAAGAGAGATTAAGTGACTTGCCTAGGGCCCCAAGTCTAGTAAGTGACTGAGGACTATTTAATCCAAGAGCTTTCCTGATTATAAGAATATTCTGTCTGCTTCATGTTGTGCTGCCTCTCATGAGTTGATATGTCATGATTACCTACTCTCTCTGAGCCTCAAGTTCCTAACTTGTAGAATAACAGTAAGCAGACTAGAAAATCTCTAAGATTCCTTCCAGTTGTAAATCCTTTGGAATACCATATAAGTGGGAGAAATATTGTTAATTATACCTCGGGAACTGATTGGATATCGGGGGAGGGGAGTGAAGGAGAGCCAATACTCAAAGATGACTACCAAGTTTTTGCCCTGCATGACTGGATGGTGATGGTGCCATCAACAGAGAAAGAGCAGTAGGGGCAGATTTGGTAAGATATTTGACTAATACGGTTTCATGAGACTTATGAGTTAAACAGCTACTGGCTGATCTATAGATCATGTCTTAGGCTATTTATGGATACAGTGTCAAAAGGAATTGTAGAAGATGAAGACAATTCACAAACTAGCAAGTTAATTGCTCTGAATAAAGCAGTAGACCCAATTTTTCATTGGGTTTAAACAACTATTTTAGTTCCCTTTTGCTCAACCATTGCCATATATGACTATTTTTATCTTAATTCAAATGGAGGCCTCTTGAAACAAAGTTTTATATCCTGAAAATTGTTTTCCATACAAGTTGCATTAAGGAAAATTCTTCCATAAGCACATCTGTTCTCCATCTCACCACTCTGAGGACAACCTAGGCAGTATCCCTGTCCTCCAACAAAGCTCTCTTTAAAGGAGAAGGCTACACTAAATACAGTAAAAAAATACATGTCAATCTTTTTATATTTTTTTGAAACATCACATCATTAAAACATGTAAATGATATTTTTTGTTGTTGTTTGACTATAAGGCAATAAATAATGCTGGAAAACCTATTTCTATTTTCTGAGTATAACTTAAGCATATTGTTCAATTTTCCCATTGTTATTACAAAATTTCTCATTGATTTCCAAGATAGTTTAATACATGGACTAATGCAATTGGACAAACTGTGTGCCCGAGCTTCTGTATTGATTATTAAATGGTTCTCCACCAAAAAAAAAAAAAAAAGACAAGGTAGCAATTTGTGTGTCATCCACAGTGAAGATTCCAAAATAAAACTCTGTTCTTCAACCTTTTTAAAAATTACTTTAATGACTACAAGTTCAATTTTCTCTTTTCCTTTTCTTTAAATTTGAAGACAAATAATTTACAGAGCACTCCAATCACCTGTATTCATTTGGTAGTCAGACTAAACTAAACCATAGTCTTTAAAAACAAACAAACAAGAAAAACAAATAATTTAAATATGGAAAAAGTCAGTGTTACTTTGCAGTCTGTCAATTTTACCTAAAAAAAATGGAAATAATTTGATTTAGTTTATGTACAGTTAAACCGGTTAAGTAAAATTACAGTGAGTACATATAAGGTATAGAAAAAAGTAGAATTTAATGGATTTATGTAAAAAAGGGAAATAAACTTTTAGAAAACAGTAAAAGAGATTTTTCAACTAGATCATGAAATCATAACATGATTACTTGATATTTTTCCCAACTTACTTTTTAAGAAATACTTATACATCATTTTGCAATTTCTCTTCTACCTTTTAATTTTTCAACATTTTTATAATTATTCTTTTTTTCCTTTAATTTTGCAAGGCTGCTATAGAAGCAAAATAATTTTGTGACACTTAAGTCAACACTTTCTTATTAAATTTATCTATGTATGTTCCATTAAAGGATAAAAAAAGTTATCATCCAAGATCTCATGTGAAATTTTTCATAACCTGTGTACTTAACAGGATAAGATTCACTGAAATGAAGCACATTTTTTTTCTTTCTAAGATGTAAGATAAGTGATGAAATGTAGCAGAGTGAAGGAGATTAGTAATAAGAAGGCTAAAAAGATTTTTGACTACTTCTTGGAAGCAATTGAGCACATTTACACAATTGTAGACTAGGAGTGGTAGCATTAAGTATCTATGAGATGGCCAATTCCATTGTACAAAATTTAAATCTGTGTTACAATAAACTGCCCATCAGCAGTTGAATAGAACCAATGACAATTTCCTAGGTAAATTGGTAGGGGATTAGGAGTTTTGAGAGTTCTGCTTCCTGCTCCACCACGTTCTTTGATATCTTCTAAACTGGAATCTACTCCCTTCCATTTACTTCATCTTCCATGGTTTTATTCAAGCTACTATACCCTTAAGAACATAACCTACATTCAAAATTATTGCCTTTGTGAAAAACCACTGCCTATGTTTAACTGTGGAAGGTAAGTAAACCAGTTTTAGTTTACTCATGCTAAAAAAAACCTGACTTTCATTCACTTATTCATGTAATAAATATTTATCAACTACCTATTAGATAGGAGGCATTGTGGATAGAGAGTCTGGGAGCAAAGTAGGATTAAGATCATAAGGCACACTAGCGGGAATTCAGTCCAACAACCCTATTTTACACATAAGGAAACTGACTCAAAGGAAGTTAAGTAACTTGTCCAATGTCACATAGGTAGTAATTATCAGAGATGAGATTTGAAGAGTCATTGCTCTTTCCACTGTACTACCCCAGAGTAAATGGGTTCAAGTCCTATTTCTGAATTATATTAAATGTGTGACCACAGGAAGATCAATTAATCTCTCAGTGTCCCCAGAAATTTATTCAATTCTTTAAATGATTAGTTGACAATCTGTAGCAGTGGATGGAAATTTCAAACCAGTAATTCTCCATGCCATTGAAATCATAGATCTGGACAAAAAAGAAGCAGTTATATACTACAGTAGGTGCTGTGAGTAGGACACAAAAAATAAAAACACAAGTTCTCTTTTTTCAAAACATTTAAAGTCCAGTAGAGATAAGCTATTTACATATGTATAGCCCCTGGACTATGTCTGTATGTGTGTGTGTGTATACACAAATATAGATACACACACATATATACACACATATGTACATATATAGACACACACATATCTAATACATATAATACAAGCATGTATTGTAACTACATTTGTATGATCTATATGTGTATGAATTCACATATACATGTATATATGTAAACGTGTAAATATATATATATATAGAAAGAGAGAGAAAGAGAGAGAGAAAATCTCCTATCATCAAAAGTAAGATGGGCAAATTCAGAGAATCCATCCCATATATTCACATGACCTATTTGTGCCCAACCTGTGGTAGAGCATCCTGAGCTCATATTGATCTGATCAGGCATAGTTAGACATATACCATTTTGGTCTTCTTTAAGGACAAAGGACAACAGTCATCCAGCTATCATCAAGATACAGTTTAGTAATGGAAACTTGACATGTATACAAACAATAGTAATACACATAGACTATTACAATGAAAAACAAAAGGCAAAAGTGCTATGGTAATTCAGAAAAAATGAGCTAAGTATAAACATATTCTTCCTGCTGGAAGGGAAGAGTTGCTTTCTATTTGTTTCTCCATGTGTATAACTTACCTCTCTGTTTCCCACATGAAATTTTTTTCTTGGTTACTCTGTTTCTGTCATAAAAAGATATCTTTACCAAGTTACTTCTTTTGAGCCTAAGGTTAATAATAAAAGAGAGTAAAAATGATATGAAAATAAATTCAAAATACTTTAAGGAATGTTTTAGATATTTGTATGTAAGCCCAGATAAAAATATATTCTTATTAGATATAATGAAGACTTTTAACTCTAACAGAAAGGAATAGAAGAACGGGCAAGGGACAGTACCTACACTAAAATTCACAGGTTAGATCTCCAGAAAGTAGCTACTACTTCAGGTTCTAGGGTGGAATTGCTGGGGTTGTAGTCCTAAAATTATACCTCAGTAGCCCCATTAATGGGGCAACAAGGTGGCACAGTGGATAGAGTACCAGGCCTAGAACCAGGAGGACTCCTCTTTCTGAGTTTAAATCTGGCATCAGACACTTACCAGCTGTGTGACCCTGGGCAAGTTACTTAACCCTATTTGCCTCAGTTACATCATCTGTAAAATGAGTAAGAGAAGGAATGGCAAACCATTCCAGTATCTTTTCCAAGAAAATCCCAAATGGGGTTACAAAGAGTTGGACATGACTGAAAAACTACTGAGCAACAACAGCCCCATTCATTCTCAGTCAGTCAAATCAATTAGCTCTTTAGCAAAGTTATTTGCTAAAATGGTATAGTAAGAAAAGTAACAATAAAACACAATCTGCCCATAATGCTGGAGTGTATACTCTCAAATACATACACAGCATCCATAGCATCCATGGGAAGAATGGATACAATTTTAGAGTATAATAGCAGCAAAGCACAATATGAGGAAAACGGAAGGACAAGGCAACCTACAGTTTTAGTTCTAGAGGGACTCAAAGTCCTTTCTCTCCTAGAGGAGCATCCATAAAGTTCAATTATTGACTGCCAATGCTTTTATTGTTCAGTTGTTTCAGCCATATCTGACTTTTCATGACCCTATTTGGGGTTTTCTTGGAAGTTACTGGAGTGGTTTGCCATTTCCTTCTCCAGTTCATTTTACAGATGAGGAAATTGAGGCAAACTAGTTTAAGTAACTTGCAACAAGGTCAAACAGCTGGTAGGTATCTGAGGCCAGATTTGAACTCAGGAAGACTAATCTTCCTGATTTCATGTCCGGCACCGTGCCATCTAGCCGCCCCTTGTCAAGGCTAGATCTTCCTTTAATTTATAGCAGACTCTCTTTTCTACTGCCAGGCATCATGCTCCTTGGAGTTGTTTCTAGCCTCAAGTGCCTTTCTCTTTATATCCATGTGTCTCCCTCATCTGTGCCTCAAACTCTTTTGATCTGGTTTGAACTTGCAGGTATAGGTGCTGCTGACCAACCAACATCACTGTATTATGAATCATCTAGAAACAAACAAACAAAAAAAAGTTGGTCTATAATGGAATCCTATTATAATATTGCCTTCAGGGGACAGAGATGACCTGTGTATTGCAGGTTTTTCATGTTATAATGAAAGAGCTACACTTTAGATTACTAAATGCAAAGCAAACATGATGTGATCAACTACCTACTTTATAATCTATGGCATGGAGAGGCTTCATGGACTTGTTCTTTCCTGAGAAAAATATGTGATGGCACTGACTATGATCTACCTGTGGGAACATGACTAAAAATACTACTAAATGATAATTGTCATGGAACATGTATAGGGAAATACCATTACTTGGTCTACTACTTAGATATTTGGCACCTTGCTGGCTTGGTGGTTTAATTTAAAAGTCACCGAAGCCCAGATTACTACATATCCAGCAAATTAGTCTTTCTCTTTAGCAAATTCAGAGAGTCTTTGAGGTGAAGAAGACTTTAGAGGTTAACCCTCAATACCAAATTTGTAATTTGAAAGAATAGGTAATTAATTACCCATTGTCATGTGTTTTGAAAGACATCAGGAAGACTTCTTTGAAAATATCACCCTCCCTTATCCCCTTGGCTGCCTCAGAGCCTGAAATTACAACATTAGAAGTATATTGTTGTTGAGTCATTTCAGTTGAGTCCAACTCTTTGTGACTCCATTTGGTATTTTCTTGGCAAAGATACCAGACTAATTTGCCATTTCTTCCTCCAGTTCATTTTACAGATGAAAGTGAGGTGAACAGGGTAAAGTGACTTGCCCAGGGTCACACAGTATCTGAGGCAGAATTTGAACTCAAGTCTTCCTGATTCTAGGGCCAGCACTCTATCCACTGTTCCACCTGACTACCCCCAGCAGTGTATTGGTGTAAATCAAATCAACGTTCCACACCCCAAAAAGATGGAAATAGTCATTGTTAGAGAGGTCAGAGTCACACTAATACAATGTTGGGTACCTGGAAATTGATCTAAACATTTTGGAAAGCAATTCAGAATTAAGTGAACTAAAGTAACTAAAATATTCGTACCCTTTAACCAAGAGTTCCCATTGTTAATTTTATATACCAAGTAGGTTAAAGAGAGCAAGGAAGGGCCTATATACACCAAAATATTCATAGGAGCATTTTTTGTGGTAGCAAAGAACTAGGATCTACACCTATCTACTGATTGAGGAATGGCTAAAGACATTATGATAACAGGGATTTAATCGACTATTAATTGAAGAATTCAAGGAAGCAAAGGAAGACTTGTATGAACTAGTGCAGAGCAAAGTAAGCAGAACTAGGCAATGATATACACAAGGTAACAATGTGAAAGGAAATGATAACAATAAGAAAATAAACCCAAATTCTGTATAGTAATAATGATGAAATTTGCCCAGAGCAGAGAGTGAAAAGCATTTTTTAAGTGCTTACTATGTGACAAGTACTGTGTTAAATAATGAGGATACAAATACAAAAGCAACATAGCCCTACCCTCAAGGAGTTAACATTATAATGGGGGATAAGGGGGGTGTAAATCAAATAGAACTGTGATAAGCAGGAAAGGAGTTAGGATCTGGTAAGTCACCAAGATATAGCAATGCAAGAGTCCACCCACGTAACATTTTCAAAAGCATTGGTCAATTTGATAATCTTTTAATTTTGCATTCTCTATTTTTTTTCCTACTTATCCTGTGTATCACTTATTTTTACATATTTGTTTGCTTGTTATCTCCCCCCAGTAGATTGTGAGCTTCTTGAGGGCAGGGATTTGTTTGTTTGTTTTTTATTCATTTTGTATCCCTAGTACTTAACATAGTGCCCTGGCATTTAGTTGGTGCTTAAGAAATCTTTATTGAGGGGCAGCTAGGTGGCCGCAGTGAATAGAGCACCTGCCCTGGAGTCAGGAGGACCTGAGTTCAAATATGACCTCATACATATAACAGTCACTAACTGTGTGACTCTGGGCAAGTCACTTAACCCCAGTTGCCTCATTAAAAAAAAAGAAAAGAAAAGAAAAGAAGAAATATTTATTGAAGATGGGGATACATGGCCTTAGGGAGTGCAAAACTGAGAATCATAGATCCTTGCAGTCAAGATATCTGGTGGTCCTGTTGGAGGGTGAGGTAGAGCAGTAGCAAAAATGACTGAATAGAAACATAATAGAAGATAGGAAATGTACCTCTCTCTTTTCATTGCAAACCTGGAGGATTACAGAAGTTGGACTTCCTATATACTGTCAGACTTGGTTTGATCAACTTGGTTTATTTTACTGAACTGTTTCTCCCTCCTCCCGAGTTATTTCTTTCTTTTTCTTTCCTATAAGGTATGCCTTATTGTGAAAGAGGGGAGAAAAGCTAAATATGGAAAGGAAGGTAATGTGAAAATAAAATATAGCAATACAATTTAAAAATATATTGTCTTGGATTAATGCTCTGGGTTCCCAAATGTCCCCACATTAACTATAAATGCCCTTTAAATGTTTTCAACAACTGATATATTAGAATAGATTGTTTATCAAATCATTTAGCAAGAAATACATAGAAAAGGATGGGTTGGGGTGGGGGAGACAGCAAGGGTGGAGGTTTAGGAAGAAAGGTGAAGAGAGGCAAAGAAAAAATCAGACTCTACCCAATTCAATTTTCCCTAGGTCATGCATTTGCCATCTCTCTGGAAGCTGTCCTTCAATCACGATGTCCTTGAAATGTTCGTTCTGCTTTTTTAAGGCCAATTCACCCAAGGGCATGCTAAATGCAGTGGTCTAGGGTATTAAGATAATCAGGGAAGCTGGTCTTGGGGACCAAAAGAATCAAAGGAATGATATTTTGGGTGACCACAAGTTTATTATAATTCCTGTAGTCCCTGATCAGTACTACAAAGGGAATTATTTCAGTACAAGATCTGTAGACTAATTTGATTTTTTTTTTTTACATTACAAGAGCAAATGTCCAAACCCAGAAACATGGGAGGTGATACAAAAATCATTTTAAAGGGCCAATTTAAGAGCTATTTTTAGCCTTATGACTTTTCTATTCACAGTTCTTTGGTTGATCTATGAGTAATCATGCAACCTTTTTCACATCATTAGCATTCAATTGTTTGTTCTCCACACTATTCATACTCATTGGTATTTTTCCATTAGTTTCATCTGTGCAGTTTCTTAGAATATGAGTGCGGTAAAGTACTAATTCTCTATGGATAGGATTCTAGCACTCTCTTGTAGGACCCATTTTCTGATGCCTCATTGATTTAGGGATGTGATTCTGAGTTCTCAAGCCTGTATTGGAGGAGCTCAAAGTCATCCTATCAAGTTGGAAAAGCTTCAGTTAGAGCCTGGCAATAGCCTCTGTGGCTGTTGTATGAAAACTAAATTAGTTCAGTATCAGAATGGTTCACCAGAATGTTATGCTTTAAAAGGCATTTTTTTTTCCTTGCCTACAGAAATCTCTGAGGGTCATCTACTCGATAGAAGGATTACAATCTTCACTAAAGAGCATTGGATTTGGAGTTAGAGGACTTGGGTTCCAATCCTAGCTCTATCACTTACGGGACAAGTCACAACCTCTCTGGACTTCAGTTTCCTCATCTGTAAAAGGAGCAGGTTGGCCCTTAAAGCTTCTTCCAGCTCAAAATTGATGATCCCCAATGGATGGAGCACTCATATTAATGACATCAGAGAGCAGCTTGTGCACAAAAAACACTTTATTTCCCCAATATATCTGGTCTTTGAGAAAGGGAAGAAGGCTGTGGATCTAAATAGATATACAACCAATAGGAGGAGCAGGAGAGGAAAGTGACAAAAAAACAGACTGGGATGGTATGGATCAAAGTATAAACTACAACAGGTATACCAGCCAAATGATGAAAAATAACAGCTTTATTAGCTAGGGAAGCACTGTTGAACCATTCATTCATCTAGCTCATAAGGTGAATCCATCATTCTGTTAGCAGTGTTCTGTAATGGGCTTCTTCACAATGGGCTTACATGTCATGCATTAGAGATGCTTCAAGCATCTCACAGCAGGTGCTGGACTGAACTTGGCTTTTCATTAATAGAAGATTACAAAATATAGCATACTGTACTGGCTTAAATTAAATAGAGTGATTTCATTTCCCAGAATAGGTGTAGAGAACACCTGAAGAGCATTTTTGCATATTTCTAAGAGATCTCAAGATGTACAATGAGACACACATTGCTTTAGATGTGGCCAATGTGGGAATTTGTTTTATTTTACTATTAATATTTATTATGAGGCTTTTGTTTTTATTTTTTTCTTGAAGAATGAGGTGAAAGGGAAAGAAAATAAATCCCTGTTAGCTGAAATATCAAATTAAAATTTAAAACTAAATTGATTTATAGGGCCCTGGGCATTTCCAGCAAGGTAATATTTATAGATACATGATCTGCTCTGGTTTTGTTGTTCAGTTGTTTCAAATGTGTCAAATTCTTTGTGACCCAATCTAGGGATTTCTTGGCAAAGATACTGGAGTTATTTGCCATTTCCTTCTTCAGCTCATTTTACAGATAAGGAAACTGAGGCAAACGGGGGTAAGTTACTCGCCCCAGGTCTCAGTGCAAGTAAGTGTCTGAGGCCAGATTTGAACTCAGGATCATGAGTATTCCTGATTCCAGGTGCAACAATCTATCTATTGTGTCATCTAGCTTCTCTGCAGACCTAAGCTCAGGTTAATATGCAACTCACCTCAGGGGGGATGCTCCTAGACATAGCTGTGCCAGGACAAGCAATGATTTATAGAATTAGGAAGAGGCCTTCCTAAAGGAGTAAATAAGGATTGTTCTGCCTACTCCTCCAGTTTCTTCAATAGGAGATGTAGAATCCTTGGGGGAGGGGATGAGAGGGGAGAGAAGGGGTTATCGAGCTGGTGTTTCCTCATGCGGAAGGAGCCTACCTGCATAGGGAGGATGGCCCAAGAAGTTGTATTCTTTATGTAGCATCCAAGTAATTACTACAAGTGATTGCTCAGTAAAGCTGATCTCCCAAATCAAAAGTCCCACCAATAGTCTCACTATGGGGGAAGAGGGGAGGAAGGAGAAGAAGAGGAGGGGTAGGAACACATTTAAGTCCACTCATACAACACATATTCTTAGCAGGACAGCCCCCTTATGCTGGGCCCTTCCAGTGGTTTACATTGGACTAAGTGGTGCAGTGGAGTTTGGTACTAGATTTGAAATCAGGAAGCCCTGTGTTCAAATCCAATCTCATACATTTACTAGCTATGTGACCCTGGGCAAATCACTTAGCTGCTATCTGCCACAGTTTCTTCTTTTTCTTTTTTCTTTTCTTTTCTTT
>NW_020954585.1:26570601-26755601 GCF_900497805.2 Vombatus ursinus
TTTCTTTTCTTTTCTTTTCTTTTCTTTTCTTTTCTTTTCTTTTCTTTGTGTGAGGCAATTGGGGTTAAGTGACTTGCCCAGAGTCACACAGCTAGTAAGTGTTATGTATCTGAGGCTGGATTTGAACTCAGATGCTCCTGACTCCAGAGCTGGTGCTCTTTCCACTGCTCCACCTAGCTGCCTCTGCCTCAGTTTTCTCATCTGTAAAATAGGGATAATAGCAGCACCTACCTCCCAGGGTTGTTGTGAAGATCAAATGAGATAATGTCTGTAAAGTGGTTTGCAAACCTCAAAGTACTATATAAATGTTAGCTGTTATCATTACCCAGTGCTTCTTATGGATAGCCTCTCTTCCCTCTGTATATCCCTATAGAAAGTTGTTCTGATGTCCTCTGCTTCCCCCCCCCCCCAAATAAATGAGGACTTCTCTGAGTTGTTTTTTCCACTGACTTTAACTATGACAACAATTACTCAATTCTTTCTTGCAAAGATGCAGAATAGGACTTACACAGAGAAAGGGGAATTTGTCATTAGGAGAGCAGGAAGAAGTCCAAAAGTTCTTCTTCTGTTTGGCCTGTATTAGAGCTCTTTTTGCAGTGTGCATAGCTCTAGCAATGTCCTTCCAGACAAGGGATTCCCTATTAATGAGGTTTATCAACTTTGTTTAAAGCACCTTCTCTTCCTGTTCCCTTTCTCCTCAAAGTATCTATGTATTTATAGAGACTCACTCACTTAGAAACAGGTAGATTGTCTTGGCCTTTACACAGTGATATACACTTTACTCTTTGGCAATTACCATACCCCCTCTCTACTTTCCTCCCCTGCTTTATGAAAAGTCCTAAAGTACACTCTATTAACTTTGGGCATCCTTTCCTCTATGAGACCATTCCAAGGGGATCTAAATTGTACAAGTATCTAAAAGGTACCCAAGTCAGTGGGTGAGATGAATAAAATCACACAGGGCAGGATTTCAACTAGCAGCCACCCAAGAGGCTTTAAATATAACATAGAATAACATAACATAACACAACACAACACATCATAACAGAACATAACAAAATATAATATAACATGATATATGCACATATACATATATGTATATATATATATTTATTTCAAAAATAGGTTATTTCTGATTTGAGGAAGGTCTATAAAGCAAAAGAGAAGAGATTCAACAATATAAGAAAAATCTTAAAATAGGAAGTCTGAGGCTGGGGCTGCTCCTTTATAAATCCTCAGACAAAGGGTAGCTTAAAGCTATCCTTAACCTTGTTTCTCCTTCTAACTCTGTTTTTGCCTTCTCTCTCAAAAAGTCTCATTATCAACTTTGGAAGTTCTTTTACAGAACAAAAATTTTAATATTAGTTTTAATATGCTCTCATTTTGCAGTAGAAAAAAGATGAAGATTACATATATAAACTGTATATTAACTTGAAATAGGGTTGTAAGGGAAATTTATTGTCCTGTCAGTACAGAAGACTGACAAATAGTAGGATATAAAATGCCAAAGTTGTTGGCTAGAAACATTAATACCTATAATAAATCATTTTTTTTTCAATCCAAGGAGCAATAGTTTCTCGTTATTTAAAAAAGAAAGAGAAATAAAGAGAAAAAAGTAAGAAATAAGACAGGCAAATTTTATGCCTTTGTTAAATTGTCTTCTGAATTTTTGTTCAAAATTCTTGTGTTAAATTCAGAAGACATTGTGAATTTTCTGGTTAAAAGCTGATATTGGGAATGTGGAGCCACTGAGTAGTAGTCTCCAGGATGGAGGAGACCTGAAAAAAACAAAAACAAAAAATCATTTCATGCAGCTCTCATCTGGACAAGAATTGCCTCTCTAACATATCTAACAAGTGGTCATCCATCCCTCGCTTGAAAATCTTTAGTTAGGGGGAGGCCACTTAATCCCTTTCTATCTGAAAAATAAATAAGTAAATAAATATATATATATGAAGAAATTAAAAGTCAATTCTAGTCAGTGATATTCATGGGATCCTCCTGCTTATCATAGAGGTGATTGCACCTTTAGAAATAAAAGTTCCAGAGGCGGAGCCAAGATGGTGGAGTAAAAGCAGTGACTTGCTTAAGCTCACCCCCCAAGCCCCTCCAAATACCTAGAAAAATGGCTCTGAAGAGATTCTAGAGCTGCAGAACCCACAAAAAGACAGAGTGAAACAAATTTTGAGCCCAAGACAATCTGGATGATTGATTGGAAAAGTCTGTTGCACCAGGCTGGGAGAGAAGCACAGTTCAGTGTGTGCTGCACAAACAAAGACAAACCTCAGCGAAACTGGAACAGGCCTCAGATTGAAGAGGGATTGAGTGGCTGATCAGAGGGGGTGTGTAGGGATCTCTTTTCTAGTGCTGAAGCAGGATTCTCTTGCTTTGCCTGTGCTTGGATCTGAGTCACAGTTCTGGGTGTCAATCCTGGGGCAAGGAGGAGTGCTGGCATGGTGGATTGTAGTGGCAGTGGAGAGGGAATCCTTCTCAGAGTTCCAAGTCAGAAAAGAGTGTTTTTGGTCACTCATAGACTAGAGCCAGGAAAGGAGTAAACACCTCGTCTTTGATTGTACCACCTTGGAAGAACTGAAAATGTGTAGGTCCCTAGAAATATCTAGAAAACAGCTGTACAAAACCCCTGAAGCTTGGGACAGTACACTCTTCATACTGGAAGCAGAGTCCTCCCTTAACAAAGAGTTTAATAGTAAAGTAACTGTCTGGGATCATGAGCAAACAGTGTAAAAAAAGTCAGACCGTAGAATATTACTTTGGTGACAAAGAAGATCAAAACATACACTCAGAAGAAGACAACAAAGTCAAAACTCCTACATCCAAAGCCTCCAAGAATAATATGAATTGGTCCCAGGCCATGGAAGAGCTTAAAAGGATTTTGAGAAGCAAGTAAGAGAAGTAGAGGCAAAACTGGGAAGAGCAATGAAAATGATGCAAGAAAATCATGAAAAAGTCAACAGCTTGCTAAAGGAAACTCAAAAAAATACTGAAGAAAATAACACCTTGAAAAATAGCCTAAACCAAATGGCAAAAGAGGTCCAAAAAGCCAATGAGGAGAAGAATGCCTTAAGAAGCAGAATTGGCCAAATGGACAAGAGAGTCCAAAAACTCACTGAAGAAAATACTTCCTTAAAAATTAGAATGGAGCAAATGGAAGCTAATGACTTTATGAGAAATAAAGACATTATAAAACAAAACCAAAAGAATAAAAAGTAGAAGACAATGTGAAATATCTCATTGGAAAAACAAGTGCCCTGGAAAATAGATCCAAGAGAAATAACTTTTTTTTTTAGGCAATTGGGATTAAGTGACAGCCCAGGGTCAAGTGTCCAGTCTGAGCTGGATTTGAACTCAGGTCCTCCTGACTTCAGGGCCTGTGTTCTATCCACTCAAGAGAGATAATTTAAAAATTATTGGACTACCTGAAAGTCATGATAAACAAAAAAAGAACCTAGACATCATTTTTCAAGAAATTATCAAGGAAAAATGCCCTGATATTCTAGAACCAGAGGGAAAATAGAAATGGAAAGAATCCACTGATCACCTCCTAAAAGAGATCCCCAGAGGAAAACTCCTAGGAATATGATAGCCAAATTCCAAAGTTCCCAGGTCAAGGAGAAAATATTGCAAGCAGCCAGAAAGAAACAATTCAAATATTGTGGAGACACAATCAAGATAATACAAGATTTAGCAGCTTCTACATTAAAGAACTGGAAGGCTTAGAATATGATGTTCTGGAGGTCAAAGGAGATAGGATTACAACCAAGAATCACCTATCCAACAAAACTAAGTATAATCCTTCAGGATAAAAATATGGACATTCAACGAAATAGAGAACTTTCAAACATTCTTGATGAAAAGACCAAAGCTGAACAGAAAATTTGACTTTCATATATGAGACTCAAGAGAAAAATGAAAAGGTAAACAGGAAAGAGAAATCATAAGGGACTTATTAAAGTTGAACTATTTACATTAATATATGGAAAGATGATATTTATAACTCATGAGACCTTTCTCAATATTAGGGTTCTAGGAGGGAATATATATAGATAGACAGAAGGCACAGGGTGAATTGAATATGAAGGGATCACATCTAAAAAAAATTAATAGGTAAGAGAGGATTGTACAGGGAGAAGGAAGGTTAGGAAGAATGGGAAAAATTATCTCACATAAAAGAGGGAAGAAAAAGCTTTTACTGTGGAAAGATGGGAAGATGGGAGGAAGTGAGGGAATGAATGAATCTTACTCTCATTGGATTTGGCTTAAGGATGGAATAACATACACACTCAGTTGGGTATGGAAATCCATCTTACCCTATAGGAAAATAGGGGGAAGGACATAAGAGAGGGGAGGATGATAGAAGGGAGGGCAAATTGGGGGAGAGTGTAATCAGAAGCAAACACTTTTGAGGAGGGACAGTGTCAATGGATAGAATAGAATAAATGAGCGTTGGGATAGGATGAAGGGAAACATAGTTAGTTTTTCACAACATGGCTATTATGGTAGTGTTTTGCATGACTACACATGTATAACCTGTATCAAGTTGCTTGCCTTCTCAATGAGTGCGCAGGGAAAAAGGGAGATAAGTTGGAATCCAAAGTTTTAAAAAACAAATGTTAAAAATTGTTTTTACATGCAACCGAGAGATAAGATATACAGAAAATGGGGTATAGATATCTATACTGCCTTGCTGGAAAATAGAAGGGGGAGGGGATTAGAGAAGAGGGGTGTGATAGAAGGGAGGGCAGATCAGGCAAAGGGGTATTCAGAATGCACACTGTCTTGAGGTGGGAGTAGGGGAGAGATGGGGAGAAAATTTGGAACTCAAAATCTTGTGGAGGTGAATGTTGAAAACTAAAAATAAATAAATTAATTTAAAAAGTAAAAAAAAAAAATAAAAGAAATAAAAGTCCCAGTGTGCTTCCTTCTATGGTGGCTATTCATTCCCATTCCTACCTTGTTTACTTTTTGAAGTATTAGAATTCTCTATGCTACAAAGAGGCATCTAGGAAAGATTTCTTGCCTTAAATTAGGGGAGGATTTGTCTCCTTTCCAATTTAATGATTGACTCCAGACTTAAATGGTGAGAATTTCTGAGAAAAATCTATGTCTTCTCTGAGGAATTAGATTTTCTCCTGCTTCAGGGTGTAAGCTTGAGTGCTTGTTCTGGACTAGTCAACTCAGGCCTCTCCAGTGGTCAGGCTCAGGATAGAAATGAATTGAGACATGTGTAGACCATCTAACATTTAACAAATGATAACATTTAAAAATAGCATGGGAAGGATCTTTAGTAATCATTGGTTCAGGTAGAGGTAGTTCTCCTGATTTCCAAATGGAGATGCAGACACATTTAGTAAGGAATGTGTATTGACTCACAGGGCAGTAGGGAGTCTTTCATGTCTAATGAGCTCTACTCCTCATGAGTTGATCTTCTTAACCTAGAATCCTAGGTAATCTCCTTGGAGTGCCATCCACAGCCCGTCTTCATCAACAAAATATTAAAATAACATAACACAGTGTAAGGCATCACTTGACAGGCCGCTTCAGTGATGACAGGTCTAAATTACATATCCGAATCATAGCAGTATCTGCATTATCTACAGAACACAAGTAAAAATGCATAATAGTAAAACAAAGTATTGACTGCATCAGATTAATGAAGCATGCATATAAACAACCTTATGTAGAGAAATAAGCATCAGACACTTGCATAGCTGAAAGAACTAACATATCTATAGTGCATGTGATACTAACCCAGACACAAATATGTATGAATAACAAAAGAATACACCAAAATATGCAGTAATCAACCTATTCATCAATAAACATATGCAATTACATATGTTTATTTATAAATGTAGTTAGTAAACATTAGTACTGTCATCTAACTACTTTATTTATAATTTTTGTAATTTATAACCACTTCATAATATCATGCTAGTCCAGCCACTGGTCAATTTACAGCCTGTAACCTGTCTCAGTTGTATACCTGAGCTACTAAATGATATAAAGTGATCCTAGTATTCCTAAGAACTATAGTCCTGCCTCTCTGAATCTGAATTTTTGGAAGGCCTAATCTGACTAGCATGCAGTATGGGGTACCTTTGTACCCCAAGAATCTCTAAGACTTTAATTCTAGGCAGAAAAGGTATTTATTCTCTGAGTGCAGTCATGTCTCTCATTTGACCTGGTTGTTACGTTATAGAATAATTCTTTTTTCAATTTAAATGTCTATTTCTAAGCCATTGTCTAGTTCAGAGAATCTTTGCACATTTGGTGCTTTTCTTTAGAATCTGCTGTGTAACTGTCCATCAGTTTCTACCTGCTCATCAGGGAGCCCAACTAACCTTCTTAGAAGCTATAAATGATTGTGGTAAATTGTCTTTATGGGGGCCCTGGCAGTCTCTGTAGACAGGTAAGTTGCCCAATTCTCCAAAAGAAGGCATGGATCTTTCTATCAATCAGCTGACTTGTGAACGCCAGGATTTCTCAGCAAGACTCTCACCTTCTTGAGGGTCTTGACAGTGAATGAATACATCATATTATTTTTTTTTCATAGCTCTGCTAAAGCTATAGCTACCTGACAAGCTTGTTTCTGCTTTTCTCTCAGCTGAGATATGTACTTCAGAGACTCCAAAGCACTTGTAAATAGGTAGGTATGGCTCTGGTCCAAATATTAGCAAGAATGGTATAAAACCCAAGGCATCATTTCTGATGGAATTGTCAGTGTGCACTAGAAATGTCATATGCAAAATCTATGGAGACTTTTCTTCTGAGCTAGACAGGTAATTTGCATCCATATCAGTCTCCCTTGGCCCAGAGAATTTGCTGAATTTATAGTTGGCCAGTGCTGCTGCCCAACCCTGGCAAGCAGCATCTCATTCGGCACTAACTAAACTATATCATTGGATCAGGCCATACCTGCAACTTTGTTCCATGCTTAATCTTGGAACTTGTTAGTGCTGGTACACCATCGAACCAAGACCTTCTATATATATTATCTCTACCTTTTGTATGTGAACTCCTTGAGAGAAAAGGCTTTTGTTCTTTGCATTTTGTATCACTTACCACAGCACTTTGTACATAGCAAGCACTTAAAAAATGCTTCATCCATCCATTCATTCCATTATTCCAGTACTGTGGAATTGAAAAAATAAAACTTTTTCATGCTCTCCTTCTGATATTTGAATCACCAGTGCTCTCATGTTGTTCATGGTCATCACTTACCTCTTATCTCCTGTAGGCCTCTGCATAGGCTGCATAGATATTCAAAGTGTACAAGTATTGAGTACCAGCTTGCAGTTTATTGCATCTCACCTGTACCTTGAATAGGTTAGAATTGGTTCCAGTGGTGACACGCCATTGAGAGGTGGTAAATCTGGACATGCCACAGTATACACTGTCCTGTTGATGCCAAAAAGTTCCTTTAGAAATTTTAAGCTCACTCTGATAGTGAGTATCCCAGAGTATCCCAGGTAGGAGTAGTTTTTTTTTTTTATCATAGGCACAAGCCCTTTCAAAGATTATAAAGTTATCTCCCCCCCCCCAAATATCTTTAATAAAATGACTGGAATGCAGTGATCCTTTTTGCTCTACTTTCTAGGCATTCCACATCTGCAGTCTTCACCATCAGTTCTGTGTGGGGTATTATGAGTCTGGGTGGTGTAAATTCCTAAGGAATTAATAATGAGGTCATGCTAACTATTTTGGAGGACCAGGGAAGTCTCCTTCTTTTGCACCATCTCTTTTCCCCAGTGCTAGTACAATAGACATCAACTTCATTCATTCATTCGTTTGTTTGTTTATTGCACAAGTGCTATATTCTTCTCATGAGTGCTTCCAACCTGCACATGGCCATCTTCTCCATAGTTGAAATAGAAGATAGTTTTGCCTTTCTGGTTGTCTCCTGAGGGTGGTGTTTATATATCTAGCTGTGGTGGTCTCCATTTCCTTGTCCCATTACCTTTTTGAGTGGAAAGCTTTTGTGTACAATTCTCTCCATTAAAAAGTTTTCTGAAGCTTTTGCCTTTGAATATGCATCTCTGTTATAGAATTTTTTTCCATAGCCCATGCACTAGCAGATATTCCTTAGCTATTTACAGTTGAAGTTTTCCAGTGGGAATCCTCCTTAACTTTGTCACTGTTTTCCATTACATACATAGAGTTTCTGTCTACCTACCAGTTCCATTGAAGTTCTCAGCTACTTAAGTATATTCTTGTTATAATATTTGATTATGTGTCAAGCCACCACATACTTGGTCCAATATGACTGAGTCCTCTTTGTTAAGTGTTGCTCTATCTAACTCTACCACTCTTTGTAATTTGAGGTTCACAGAAATTATAAAGTCAAAGGGCTTTCCTCGTCCTCTCTGCTAAATGTAGCATAAATAAGTGTAGCAGATATTGGACATAGTTGTTTCCCCACCACCATAATCCTCCTCTAGTTTTTTGCAAAGAAGTCCACCTTGTGATCTCAGGCTTCACGGACTTCAAGTCCCTTACAAACCCCAAAGTTGGTCTTCTGAGCCACCTCAGTAATTCATTCTCTTTCCTAGGTCAGACACCTGTTAATTCCATAATGCTTCTGACACATGGGTAATCCAAATTCCCTATGGTTATTCCCTAGTAGGGCATGGATCTACTCTAGAGAAGTTTTCTAATGTAGGTCATCAATATCTTTCTGCTATGAGAAATATAACCTCATTCTTGCCCCCAGACAGTGTTTCTCTGTCCAGTACATGGACCCTTGCTTCAGTCTAATCCTGAGGAGAGATTTCTTTTTTTTTGGTATAGGAACTTCTGTTCTACATACAGATGAGGTATGTGTTTTTGCACTGAGACCTAGTTTTGACACTTCTCACAGGTGAACAGGTGAATTATTTTTTCTGACTTAAAGAATCCCTTCAGTATACTTACTGTTGGGTCCCCTGAACTTCAATTCTCTGACTATTCTTCTTCAGAATATGGTGTGTAGTTTAGTTTTCAAGAGCTTTTTTCTATTGTCAGTGCTTCTGATCTAATAGATTTGGTAATTCAAGAGAATGGAATGAAATCTCCAGTCCTGACCTTGCTATGACTTACCTTGCAACCTCAAACTTCTCTGATTTTCCTTTTTAATGCCATTATAATGTCCTTATGTAGTCCTCATCCATTGGTAGAGTACAGCTGAGATGAATGCTTTTAGGGTGGGATAGAAATCATTATTCTGATCCAAAGACCATTTAGAGCAGTGAATGCTCCAAGAAGAGATAGCTTCCTTCTCCCCTCACCCTACAGGAGGGGAAAGGCTAAAATTTCACTAGAAGTAAAAAGTGTACAAGCCCCTGGGGGCGGGGGCTAAGAATGCACCTGTACCAACAATGTAGAAGAGAAATTACAACCTTGTGGGTTTGTAGAGGCAAGGGACCTGCCCTAGTTCCCTGCAACCACCTCTATACCCAGTCCTGGGAGTAATTGGAGCAACTCTGACTTGACTGAGAAAATAGGATGGTAGAGTTGGGAGAATAATCAGTGCCACTCCTGACAGTATTACTACTGCTCCCAGTATCCTGTCTGGGAGGTAAGATGCTAGGGAAAGACTATAGTTGAATGATAAAGGGCCACATTGAGTCACAACAGATAAAGTTGCAGCTATTCTGGTTTGCCAAGAAGACAATGATGACACTCTCTTCTTTTTCCTCCTTCCCAGGAGAGCATCTGTCTGTTTCAAAGCTTATACCTATTTCTTTAAAGTCCATTTTGCATTTCTGACCACTTAGATTTTAAAAGTCAGCATTAAGATAAAACTGTGGTTAACCTAATCCATTACTGGTCTATATGTATTTCATTTGCTCAAAGACAGGTGAGAGGAAGGTTATGGTTGGCTAACCAGAGAAAAAGAGGATTCTCTTTCTAATTTGTGGGGATCACCAGCTAGGGATATGAGCTAAATCAAAGATATTTTTATTGACACTTACTGCTATGGCTTCACCAAAGCAAGGGAAAGATAAAATGAATCTAGATAAAAAGAAACAGAAACAAAGTGATCCAAATGTGTTCTAGTGGGAGGAGACTTTGCAAAGCCAAGCAAGACAAAGTGCATTTGGCAACTTTCCCTTCACATGTTTCCATTCAAGTTCACAGGAAACCCCAATGACTAGAATCAAAGAAGTGAATGAAGGAAGAGAATTTAAGCACTTACTGTACACTAGACACCATGCTAAGCATATGGGATATAAATGCAAAAAGTAAATATAATCCCTGTCCCCCAGGAGATTATAGTCTAACAGGGTGAGACACAATATATAGAGGACTGGTGGCGGAAAGGAACACTCTTCTTGATAGTTACAGAGGCAGTGAGTATGGCCATAGCAGAATACCCTTCCTAGGGACGATTTGACCATTATTCCAGAAACGTACAGGAGTTGTACTGGGAAGGTTATGTGTGCCGAGAAAAGTAGCTGACTGTGGCTGTTGGCAGGCTATCAAGAAGATGGCCAGTGAGTAACCAGTAAAGGGAAGCATGGCTGTGGACTTTCTAAAATAGTTGGCCAGAAAAAGCAATCACCAGACAGGACAGTGGCACCCCAGAGTAGCAGTCTGAGGATAAATAATGCCTGGAAAAGGGACTTTTAAACAGAGTGGTTCTTCCTATACAAAGGAGAACCAGAGAGGGAGTAATTAGTGTTCCTTTCTTCAGTCAAAGCATTCCACATGTGCCACCACTATCAGACATTTTTATTCTCTGTATTTACTTCTAAAATGAGAAAACCTCTGTGAATTTCTAGCTCAAAAGCATTACAATAGATTCCAAGCAAATTATTCCCTATATGTTCAAGAGACTGATCTATGATGGTAATATTTAACAAACCATAATTCAGAGGTAAAGCAGATGTAACTGAGGTTTGGTGCAGTTGCAGATGGTATCAGCTTGCTTGGCTGATACAACTTCCTATGTGGAGAGGGTGAGGACCATGCTTTCTAGGAGAGTCATGATGATGTGCAATGGAAGTGTCTTATAAAGATTGTAGCTCTGGTATGTTAACTGCATGGTTAAAAGGAACCTCTTTCTATCAGCTTCAAAGTCAGAAATGTCTTCAAAAAGGCTGCTCTATTTAATTAGTTTTCTTCAGCTGCACTATTGGGGGATCTCACTGACTTTTTCATTCATGGCCTCTTTTGATGGACAATGCAATAAGAGGAGAGGTCTTGGAGTCTTCTCTCCTCTGAGGCCATGTGACCCTGTGAAGGTCCTTGGTCTTTGGCCTCTGGTTTTTTTTTCCTGCTTTATGTGAAGGATTAGAGCCTTCAATTTTGTGAGTTTCAAAAGCTTGGGAAGGCACTACAGTATTCCAGAGTTCCAGAGTTTTCTGGGGTTTGTAGCCATCCAGGCATATTCTGAGAAGTAAGAATGACCATTGGGACCCAGCCTAGGGTAGCTGAAATGAGGATTCATCCATCAGTCATACCTAGTTTGGAAGTGAAGTTGGTGGGACCAGTGTTACATACAAGTCGAGCTAAAAGTGTGTCCTGGAGGTGTGTGTGGTAGGGAATATTTTTATATTTGTTCTTGCTATAGCTCCAAAGTAAATAAACCCTTTTCAAAAGGGTAATTGGTATGACCTGGATAAGGGGTATTAGTTAGGGTGTTAATTGCTGGCATTTAGCATTGGGGTGGGGGATGGAATTGAACCATTGGGGAATTGAGCCTCTGGCAGTAACGACATAGCAAAACTCCTTAGGGTACCTAGGAACTCTAAAGGAAGGAGGAAGAAAGCAAACATTTATTAAGGTCTTACTTTGTGTCAGAAACTATGCAAAGCATTGAAGGGTAGATGAAGCTGTCTTGGCTTTGGAAGATAGTACTCATTAAATGGACATGCAATATTATAGAACAAAAATACCATAAAACAATACCCTAAGAAAGTGACACAGCAAATAACCAGGGAAGCAAATATGCAAATTGGTAGTAATTTCACTTATAACATTTCATTTATACACCAACACTGGTAACTAAATAACACTTAAAGGTACAATTAGTAGCATTGAATCATATACTTTTATTTTTATATTGCGTGACATGGAGGGAAACACTGTAAACCAGGGATTCTTAACCTGGGTTAATTTTTTTTTTTAATATTTTGTTAACTGCAGTTCAACATAATTGGCTGCGAGATGGTCCAGTGCGGAGTGCTGGACTTGTAGTTACGAAGACCTGAATTCAAATTCAGCCTCAAATAATTGCTAGCTTTGCAAATTGAAAATTGCAAATCACAACCTCTTTCAGCCTCAGTTTCCTCATCTGTAAAATGGGAATAATAGGACCTACTTTGGAGGATTGTTTTTTCAAAAATATTCAAAAGCTGTAATACATATAAAGCACTTTTTAAATCTTAAAGAACTATATAAATACTAGCTATTCTTGTGATGATTAATATTTTTGTGGGCCCCTATATATATATTGTTTTATACATTTAAAATTATATTCTGATGGGGAATGGGAAAGTTGTCTTAATTTTCAAAATGGGAGAGAATATGAATTCTTTGCCATGGATTAACAATCTAGAATTTTTGTGTAAAATTCTGACATATGTAATTAATAATACAATTTGTGATTACTTAAATAAGTATTAGTCATTGAGAGCCACCTGGGTTTTTCAAGAACAAATCATGTTAGAATAATTTTCCTTTTTGAGAAGTGATTAGGAACATTGAGATCAGAAGAAGGCCCTAGATAATTACATCTTAAATCTCCACCCACTGGGCCTAGTAGAAAGAAGGCTCCATGGTTGTCCTTCACCTAACCTTCCTGCATTTATAGGAACATTAACCAAGCAGGGACTCCAAATTCTCTCCTATATTAAAGGGAATGGGGATGGGGGGAAGAGGAGGCTTGGTGTCTACCCAGGAAGGTGAAAGATTTTACAATCTGCTATGCCAGTATACCCTTCAGAGCCCCAGGCATTGACAGTTGAACTGCCAATGTACCTTAAGGACCAACAGGCCTTTCCATCTGCCTTATCTCTGAGCCTTCAGGATCCCTGGGCCCTTCCATCTGCCTTGCAGCTGAACCCTCTTAGCTGTGTTGTTCCCCCCCCCCCCATTTAAGCTCATGGAAAGAATGACCTTTATAGTTTTCGTAGGTACATCCCCTGTGCTTGTTCAAGGGTTACCTGAGGTCTTTCGTATTTGATAACAGTGATTTTCAGGGAACATACTTTAAAGGTCATGGAGATGACTAGTCTATATAAGGGGTTTTTAATCTTTTATTCTTTTTAAATGTCATAGATCTCTTTGATAGTTGGTTGAAACATCTAGAACCCTTCTCAATAATATTTTTAAATTCATGAAATGAAATACATAGGAATCCAAGGGAAACAGATTATATTCCAATACAGTTATTGAAATATATATTTTGCTCATTCTTCCAGATTCCTTCTTGACTTTAGATTTTATGTTAAGGGTGGGCTCTGTGAATTTCTAGGGGGAATGTCTTACGGCATTGAGTATTATGCTATTCCAGGATCTCAGGAGCAGTTCAAGCTGAGGACCTATAAGGTTTTAGGGTTCCTAAAGTGACATGATCCCAAGTGATACCTACACACTGAATTTCTGGTCTTAAAGTACCTGGACCAGGTTTGGTTCTGAGGAAGAACTCACTCAGCTTGTCTCTGGTTGGAAATTTCAGCAAACTAAAATTTCTTTTACTAAGATTACATAGAAGCATGTTTCTAGGTCAGATGTTTTTGACAGTAGTTACTCTGAATTACTTTTACCGTTTCTATTGTGGCTTTTCCCCTCAGGTAATGATGGAGTTCTGAATGCTTCATAATTTTTTTCATGGAGTCCACTATTTGGGCAAAGTTTTCCACAATATGGTGTAAGCTATATATTCTACTCCAACATTTTCTCACAAACTCTTATTTCAATTATAATTTCATTTTTATCTCTTGCTCCATTTCTTCCAGTCATTCTTGCAATACTTATTGTCAAGCAATTTATTTTCTAGCATGCTCTGCTTATATTTGTTTTGGACTTACAGTCCAATTTTGGATTTACCTTTCTATGCTTCTTTTTCATATTGCATAGTATTTCTTCATTGTGTTTTTTGTTTTCTTTTGTTTGCTCCCATTTACAGTCTTATTTGGTCTTGTCTGCTCTGTGGTTTGTATTCCTCTGTCACTGTTTCCCTGTGGAAGTGACTTGTACCAGAGCCTATCCTCTGCCTCAACCCTGCCTCATCCTCTGCCTCAAACTCTTATGTTCCAGTCTTTTTTTTACCTAAAAAACCTATCTATTTAATATTTTATTTTCCCCCAAATACATGTAAAAATTTAATATTCAGTTTTTAAAGTTTTGAGTTCCAAATTCACTTCCTTCTTCCCTTCCTTCCCCCTTCACTGAAAAGGCAAGTGTTTTATTATAGGATATATATATATATATATATGTATATACATGTATATATATATAATATACTATATATTAATGTATACACACATATATGTGTATACACACATGTATATATGCACATATATATATGCATGCACACACACACATATATATATGCATATATATGTGCAGTCATGAGAAACATATTTCCATATTGCTTATGTTGTGAAAGAAAATATGGACCAAAAACAAACAAACTGACAAGAAAAATGAAATAAAAAAAATATGCTTCAATCTGCATTTAGACTCCATCAGTTCTTTCTCTGGAGATGGGTAAAATTTTTCGTCATAAGTTTGTTGTAATTGTCCTGAGTCATTGCATTGCTGAGAATAGCTAAATCATTCAAAGTTGATCATCATATAATATTGCTGTTACTGTGTAGAATGTTCTCTTGGTTCTACTCATTTCAATTTGCATCAGTTCACGTAAGTCTTTCAAAGTTTTTCTGAAAGCATCTTTTCTTATATTACAACAGCATTCCATCACAATCAAACTTGTTCAGCCATCCTGAAACTGATAAAAGAAATGTTATAAGTATATTTAAACATATAGAGCCTTTTCCTTTTTTTAAATTTCTTTTGGATTCAGACCTAAATGTGCCTTTTGGGCATAGTTCCAAATGTTCTCCAAAATGGTTGAATCAGTTTACACTTCTACCACCAGTGTATTAGTGTCTCAATTTTCCCATATCATATTCAACATTTGTCAGTTTCCTTTTATGTCATATTAACCAATTTAATAAGTGATATCTCATAATTATTATATTGCATTTCTCTAACTAATAATGATTTAGAGCATTTTATATCACTCTACATGACTTTGATTACTTCACCTGAAAACAGTCTATCCAAATACTTTGACTATTTATCAATTGGGGAATAGCTTTTATTTTTATAAATCTGACTAAGTTCTCTATATGTTTAAGAAATGAGACCTTTAAAATAGACTATAAATAGACTCTAAAAGAGACTATAAAATATTTTTCACAGTTATGATTACTATGTATTCCCTTCCACCCTTTTTCCTTCCTGTTTATCCTACTTTCTCCTCTCACACTGTCCATCCTCAAAAGTGTTTTGCTTCTAACACCTCCCCCCAATCTGCCTTCCCTTCTAGGATCCCATCATTCACTTATCTCTTTCCTCTTCTACTTTCCTGTGGGATAAGATAGATTTCTATACCCAACTGAGTGTGTATGCTATTCCCCTGTTGAGTCAATTTTGATGAGAGTAAGGTTTATGAGCTCCCCTCCACCTCTTTCATTTCCCCCTCCACTTTAAAAAGCCCTTTTGTGTCTTTTATGTGAGATAATCTATTCTCTTCTATTTCTCCTTTTCCCCTTATCTCAGTGCATTCATTTTTCTCACCCTTTAATTTTATTATTTTAAAGATATTATCCTACCACGTTCAACTCACAACTGTCCTCTCTGTCTATGTACACTTCTTCTAACTGCCCTAATAAAGACAAAATTCTTAAGGAGTTACAAGTTTGTAGGTTGTTGTCCTTCATGCTTGTAGAGGACTAAAATGACATCACTATGTCAAGGTCAAGGTATAGTGTAATCAACTGTGGCATATCAGATTGATATGACCTCAGAAAACTCTAGCACAGGTTGGCCACAAATAGTTTATATGAACATTTAGAGTGGAGGTATTTGTTTAAATTTGCATATCATATGTTTATTTTGAGCTACTGCAATTCTGCTTTGCTCATAGAACACAATGCCTTCTTTGATGTGGGTACACCATGCTGGGTGGTCTGTACCAGTGTCTCCCATGTCTCACAATCTGAGTGCCCTTCTATAAGTTCTTCTAACCTCTGACTGAATACTTGCCTTGTGTGAATGCTCTGTAAAATAGTCTTTTGGGCAAATGTACTTTTGACATTCAAATAACATGGCCAGTCTATCAGAGTTGTGCTCTCTGCAGTAGAGTTTGAATGTGTGGCAGTTCAGTTTGAGAAAGGACATCAGCATCTGGTACCTCATTTTGCCAGGTGATCTTCAGAATCTTCCTAAGACAATTCAAGAAGCAAGTACAGGTTTCACAGGCATACAACAATGAGGTCAGCCCAATAGCTCTGGAGAACTTCAATTTGGTCAGCAGTCTAATCCCTCTTCTCTCCCACACTTTCCTTTGTTTTATTTATTTATTTTTGATTTTTTTTTTTTTTTTGCTGAAAATCTTTTTACATCCTGACTCAGTTGTATTTTAATTCAATAGGGTTCTTTTGGGGATACCATTTCTCTAGTGTACATGAAAATAACAATACCATTGGTCTTAGCTCTTGGAATTTGATTGTTGTCTGTACTGCAATTATTACAGATAAATATACTGAAGGGATGAAAATAAGAGATAGGAAGTACGGTAAGATCTGAGAAAAAAAACCCCATCATTTTTTCCCCTTAACTTTTATGGTATTTTAAGAGATCATATACTGATCAAGTAACTGTAAATTCACCCAGCTAATCCCTCATGTTCATCAAGGAATTATACATATACATGCTGTTTCATTGACATTTAGCAAAGAAGGTCAAAAGGGAAAATAACATATATATGAATGTAAAGGGGAAGCCCTTCCAAATGTAACCTTTAAAGGTTTTAGGCTTGAGTAACTAAATGATATGGGAACTTCCCTTTAAGACAAAAAACTGGAACACATTCAAACTTGGGTTAAAAGCACTCATCTACATAAGACTTCAATTGGAGTTTGAGAAAGGTCATTGACTGAATCAGGTTTAATCTTCGTTTTTTTTAAATTAATTTATTTATTTTTAGTTTTCAACGTTCACTTCCACAAGATTTTGGGTTCCAAATTTTCTCCTCATCTCACGCCTGAATACCCTTTCCCCTAATCTGACCTTCCTTCTATCTCCCCCCCTTCTTTTATCCCCTTCCCCTTCTATTTTCCTGAAGGGCAGGATAGATTTCTGGACCCTATTCCCTGTATTTCTTATTTCCCAGTTGCATGTAAAAACAATTTTTGAACATTTGTTTTTAAAACTTTGGGCTCCAAATTTTCTTCCTTCCTTCCTCTCTGCCCACCCTCATTGAGAAGGCAAGCAACTCAATATAGGTTATACATGTGCAATTATGCAAAACACTTCCATAGTAGATATGCTGTGAAAAACTAACTCTATTTCCCTTAATCCTATCCTGCCCCCCCATTTCTTCTATTCTCTCTTTTGACCCTGTCCCTCCTCAGAAGTGTTTGCTTCTGATTACTCCCTCCCCCAATCTGCCATCTCCTCTATCATCTCCCCCACTCTCTTATCCCCTTCCTCCCTATTTTCCTGTAGGGTAAGAAAGCTTTCCATACTCAATTGAGTGTGTATGTTATTTCCTCCTTAAGCCAAATTCAATGAGAATAAGATTCACTAATTCCCTCTCACCTTTCCCCACTTCCCCTCCACTGTAAAAGCCTTTTCTTTTCTTTTTTTTGTGAGATAATTTACCACACTCTACCTCTTCTTTTCTCCTTCTCCCAGTATAATCCTCTCTCACCCCTTAATTTTATTCTCCAGATATCACCCATTCATCTTCAACTCACCCTGCACCCTCTGTCTATCAATCTATCTATACATTTAATTTTTTCCCCCTCCAACTACCCTAATACTGACAAAGGTCTCATGAGTTACAAATATCATCTTTCCATGTAGAAATGTAAACAGTTCAACCTTAATAAGTCACTTATGATTTCTCTTTCCTGTTTACCTCTTCATGCTTCTCTTGAGTCTTGTATTTGAAAGTCAAATTTTCTATTCAGCTCTGGTCTGTTCATCAAGAATGCTTGAAAGTCCTCTATTTCACTGAATGACCATTTTTTCCCCTGAAGGATTATACTCAGTTTTGCCGGGTAAGTGATTCTTGGTTGTAATCTTATCTCCCTTGACCTCCAGAATATTATATTCCAAGCCCTCTAGTCCCAATGTAGAAGTTGCTAAATCCTGTGTTATCCTGATTGTGTTTCCACAACACTTGAATTGTTTCTTTCTGGTTGCTTACAATATTTTCTCCTTGACCTGGGAACTTTGGAATTTGGCTATCATATTCCTAGGAGTTTTCCTTTGATGATCTTTTTTAGGAGGTGATCAGTGGATTCTTTCCATTTCTATTTTGCCCTCTGGTTCTAGAATATCAGGGCAGTTTTCCTTGATAACTTCTTGAAAAATGATGTCTATCTTCTTTTTTTTGATCATGGCTTTCAGATAGTCCAATAATTTTTAAGTTATCTCTCCTGGATCTATTTTCCAGGTCAGTTGTTTTTCCAATGAAATATTTCACATTGTCTTCTATTTTTTCATTCTTTTGGTTTTATTTTACTATGTCTTGATTTCTCATAAAGTCATTAGCTTCCAATTGCCCCGTTCTAATTTTTAAGGAAGTATTTTTTTTCAGTGACCTTTCGGATTTTCTTTTCAATTTGGCCAATTCTGCTTTCTCCCTGTTGACTTTTTGGACCTCTTTTGGCATTTGGGTTAAGCTATTGTTTGTTTGTTTGTTTGTTTTTGCAAGGCACTCTGGGTTAAATGACTTGCCCATGGTCACACAGCTAGTGAATATCATGGGTCTGAGGTCATATTTGAACTCAGGTTCTCCTGACTTCAGGGCAGGTCCTCTATCCACTGCACCACCTACCTGCCCCAAGGCTATTTTTAAAGGTGTTATTTTCTTCTGTATTTTTTGGGTCTCCTTTAGCAAGCTGTTGACTTGTTTTTCATGATTTTCTTACATCACTCTCATTTCTCTTCCCAGTTTTTCCTCTACTTCTCTTACTTGCTTCTCAAAATCCTTTTTGAGCTCTTCCATAGTCTGGGACTGATTCATGTTTTTCTTGGAGGCTTTGGATATAGGAGCTTTGAATTTGATGTCTTCTTCTGGTTGCATGTTTTGATCTTCTTTGTCACAAAAGAAAGATTCTATGGTCTGATTTTTTTTGCAAGGTTTGCTCATGATTCCAGCCATTTACTTGAGTTTTAAACTTTTTGTTAAGGTAGGGGTCTGCTTGTCATGGAACTGCGACTCAGATACAAGCATGGGCAAAGCAAGAGAATCCTGCTTCAGCACAAGCAAAGCAATCCCTGCAATCTCCTTCTGATCAGTCACTTGATTTCCCCTCAATCTGGGGCCAAGAGTTCCAGAAGCAGTCACCACCCTGGCGCTGTCCTGGGACTGAGGACGGGACCTAGCTTCTCTCTTACCGCAATCACAGACTTTTCCTACTGATCTTCTAAGTTGTCTTTGACCTTTATGGGTTGGGGAGTCAGGAAACCACCATAGCTGCCTGTGATTCAGTCCCTTGAGGCCTGCTCCAGATTTGGTGAGGCCTAGTCTTTGCTTGCATGCTCATGCTGAACTTTGTTTCTCTCACAGGCCAGTGTGATAGACCTTTCTAATCAATTATCCAGGTTGTCTTGGGGTGGAAATTTGTTTCACTTTGTCTTTTTGTGGGTCCTGCTGCTCTAGAATTTGTTTAGAACCATTTTTACAGGTATTTGGAGGGCTTTGAGGGAGAGCTCAAGCAAGTCACTGCTTTTTACTCTGCCATCTTGGCTTGGCCCTCCCACACTTTCCTTTGGAGCCTACCAAACACTGAGCTAGCTCTGGCATTGCATGAATCAACCTTATCTATGTAGACATCCCTGGAAAGTATACTGACAAGGTAAGTGAACTTATCCAAAGCATTCATATGAAACAATAGAAATTGATCAACTATACTCTGATTATTAAAAACAAGCATCCCTTTAAAAGGGGATTTACATGATTTTCAAAAGTGTTTGCCTGCTTGCTGTCTTGGTAAAGTAAAAATTCCAATTCAGACCTGGATTTCTAATAAATGGTAAGGGTCACTACGTTGATTTCACTGTGACTAGAACTTATTTTCATAGCATCATGTTGAGAAGACTGCAGAGCCTCCTATGACAGCTGTTTCATTCAAGAGTTTTGATCAATTTTTCCACACAGGAAAACAAAACAAATGTATGAAAAATGTCTCATCTTAACTTTGATGTGAACTTGAATAAATAATCTATAGAGTTGGTCTATCAGTAATAATACAGCAAATGGATTGTGAATTGTGCATAGCATTGAACAGGAAGAAGAGAATGGACTGGGTTGCATTTGGAAAATATGTCAGTGCTTTTAACAAGTCCAAGCTTCTTTGAAACTAGGTCCCAAATTATTAAAACCAATATTCTTCTACTGATGGCATATGACTACAAGTCATGGAATATCAAGAATTTAATTTATCTTTGAAGATTTTAAGTTAGAAGTCCCTGTGGAGATAGAGGACAATGGAGAGTATCATTGCAGGCATGAATTCACTAAAATACATTGCTGATAAAAATATGTAATAAAAAACATTGTAAAGAATTTAATTAATGACTGAAAAAGAAGGTGGTCAAGATAATTTTAACATGGTGAGCACAAAGCTAGCACATAATAAGTGCTATTTAAATGTTAGTTCTCTTCTTATTCTTCTTATTTGATGGATAGATGCTAAAGTGATTTTCCTAAAGTTCAGTACTGACCATTTTGCACACCTGCTAAAAAAAACAAACAAACTCTAGTGGTTCCTTGTTAACTCTAAGATCAAATATAGACTCCTGTTTGGCATTTAAAACATTTCATAAACCCAAAGATTCCAGCTTCTGGGATAAGAACCCACTCTTTGAAAAAAACTGCTGGGAAAACTGGAAAAGAGTATGGCAGAAACTAGGCATAGGTCAAAATCTCACACCATTTACCAAAATAAAGTCAAAATGGATACATGATTTAGATATAAAGGCTGATACTATAAGCAAACTGAGAGAGCAAGGAATAGTTTACCTGTCAGATCTATGGAGAACAGAAGAATTCATGACCAAACAGGAGATAGAGAACATTACAAAAAGCAAAATAAATAATTTTGATTACATTAAATTGAAAAGTTTTTGCACAAAGACAATGCAACTAAGATTAGAAGGAAGGTAGAAAATTGGGAAAGAATTTTTACAACCAGTCTCTCCGATAAGGACCTCATTTCTAAAATATATAGAGAATTAAGTCAAATTTATAAGAATACAAGCTATTCCCCAATTGATAAATGGTCAAAGGATATGAACAGACAGTTCTCAGATGAAGAAATTAAAGCCATCTATAGTCATATGAAAAAAATGCTCTAAATCACTATTGATTAGAGAAATGCAAATCAAAACAACTCTGAGGTACCACATCATACCTATCAGATTGGCCAACATGACAAAACAGGAAAATGATAAGTGTTGGAGAAGATGTAGGAAAACTGGAACACTAATGCATTGTTGGTGGAGTTGTGAAATGATCCAACTATTTTGGAGAGCAATTTGGAACTATGCTCAAAGGGCTATAAAAATGTGCATACCCTTTGACCCAGCAATAGCATTTCTAGGGCTGTATCCCAAAGAGATCACACAAATGGGAAAAGGATCTACATGAACAAAAATATTCATAGCAGCTCTTTTTGTGGTGGCAAAGAATTGGAAATTGAGAGGATGCCCATCAATTGGGGAATGGCTGAACAAGTTGTGGCATATGAATGTGATGGAATACTATTGTGCTATAAGAAATGATGAACAGGCTGACTTCAGGAAAATTCTGGAAAGACTTGTATGGTCTGATGCTGAACGAAGTGAGCAGAACCAAGAGAACATTGTACACAATAACAGCCATGTTGTGTGATGACTAATATTGATAAACTTAACCCTTCCTGGCAATGCAAGAATCTAAGACATCTCCAGAGGCCTTGTGATGGAAAATGCTATCCATACCCAAAGAAAGAACTATGGAAGCTGAATTGTTATTTTTTTTCTCTTTTGTTGAGTTTTGTTTCCTCTTTCTGATGGTTCCTCCTATTGGTTTTAATTTCTACTTACAACATCACTAATGTGAAAATATGTTTAATATGAATGTAAATGCATAGCCTATATCAGATTATGGGCCATCTTGAGGAGGGTGGTGGGGAGGAAGGGGGAGAAAAAATTTTAAACTCAAAAGCATGTGGAAGTGATTATTGATAAATCAAAATAAATTAATAAAAAAAGCATTTTATAATCTATATCCTTCCTATCTTTCTGGTCTTCTTATACTTTGCTTCCCTCCAAGAACTCTATGATCCACATACACTAGTCTCTTTTCTCTTCTTTGTACGTGACTATCTCTATCTTTTGACTTTTTGCATTTTCAATGGTTGTCCTCCATGCCTGAACTTATCTCTCTCTCCTTGACTCCTCATCTTAGCTTCCCCGGATTCCTTCAAGACTTAACTCAAATCTCACTTTCTGCTGGAGGGCTTTCTCAGACCTCCCTTCCTCCACCCCCATCTCCCAATACCAGTGCCTTCCCTCTTCTATTATATAATAGAAGATAACATGTATGTATTTTGCGTATACATATTTATCTAGATGTTATCCCTTTAATAACAAGGAGCTCTTTGTGAGCTCTTTGAAAGGATGGATTGTCTTCCTTCATATCCCTAGCAATGTGTCAGAGTGCTGGGTCCAAAGTAAACTTTTCATAAATATTGGTTGACTGAAAGTTCATGTTCTCTACTGGCATCCCTACAGATCCCAAAGAAAACAGATAATGTGGGGGAATAAGATATCAAAGTACTTTTAGGGGAGTGAGGTAAATAAAATCTAGGTTTTCTTTAACCATGAGTAAATATTTCTTATGACATATAATTTATTTTGGTAAATTATTACTTTACAGTATTACTCTGTATTAATTACTTTAGAAATTCACATGAATTATTTGGGTTTACATTAATAGCATAACAAAATACTGCCAACTACCCAAAATACTTCCAAGATTTAGTCCCTTTCTATACTTTTTAAATGGAGTTCCTCATTTTTTAAAAACAGTTTAAATAATTAGCTTTTCAAATTTTAAAAGCATTTATTCTTCTGAAGCCATAAGAGTTTAAAACAGCTATAAGACCTTTGGAACATACTGTTCATCATCTAATCTACCTATCTATCTATCTATCTCTCTCTCTCTCTCTCTCTCTCTCTCTCTCTCTCTCTCTCTATATATATATATATCTTTCTCTCTGTATATATATAGATATCTATCTATATATATATTCTCTCTCTCTCTATATATATATCTATCTTTCTCTCTGTACACATATTCACCACACACACAAAATCATTTAGTTCAAGGTAAGGCACTAGCAGTTGGGGGGAATTAGGAAAGGCTTCATGCAGTTGATGGTACCTAAACCATATCTTAAAGGAAGAAAGGGATCTGTGAGGAAGAGGTAAGAAAAGGCTCCATTACAGGTATGGGTAATAGTAAGTGAAAAAATTGAGGTAGGAGACAGACTGACTAGTTGAAATAATACAGAGCAAGCAGGAAATCTGTGTTTGATTTTCTGCCCCATACTTACTTATTAACCACATGACCTTGGGCAAGGCATTTCATCTTTAGGGCATTATTTCCTCATCTGCAAAATTGGAATAATAAGACTTGGATTATCTACTTTTTATGGTTTTGTGAGTAAAGTACTATATAAACATGTTATTTTATCATCATTATTGATAATAGGTTATAGGTGAAGAAAAAAATAAAATGACATTTAAGAGTAGTGAGATTTCTATTATATTTCTTATTAGAATTCATACTCCAGTTTGGGGGTCAATGTTGTTGTAGGTAAAAAAAAAATAAAGCTAAGAGAACATAATTAATAGACCTGGTAGAAATATTTGATCTTGTGATTAGATGAGTTAGTAGAGGCTTGACTTAACACAAAATCCTGTATCCTTTTCCATTTCTTTAAAAATGTGTACCACTTCTTAAAATCCAGAAATAAATGCTCAGATCTGAAAAGAGAAGGGAGATCATTTTGAATGGAGTTTGCTCCATGCAAGCTGATTTCTTCTCAGGATTTCTTTTCCAAGTCACAAGAAGGGTTATCCAATCCCTGAAATAAGTGAGGATTTTAGGAAAACTAGAAATCTAAAACAAGAGATGCCAAGTGCTCATCGTTCAACAATTTGTGTTCATTCACCTTTTCTGAGTTTGAAGTTTAAATTAAGTAACCTCAAGATTGCTTTTGATCTGAAGTTCATTTGTTACAGTTTTATAATGGGCTTATAGCATATATTATATATATATATATATATATATATTTATTTATTTTATGTTTTTGATGGAATCCTTTTCACTGTATTGGAGATGTGTCTTAGATAATTGATTCACTTATATATTTGACAGGCTACTATTTCCCTAATGAATTCTAATATAGGAATAATAAGATCATATATTTAGATTTGAAAGAGATATCAGAGGTCATTTAGTCCAACCCCCTCATTTGATAGATGTGGGATTCAAAGCTAATTCAAATAAATGACAAGGTGGGTAGTTTTCCTGCCCTAACCATCTCTATCATGTCTACTTTTTCTTGAGTGGATGAAATTTCACAGTGGCAAGATGTGTCCTTGAAAACCTGGAAACTATTTGTTTTCATTTTCTTTATGAGAGAATGGCTGTCAAGGATGGTGAATCCAAGGAAAGGATTGAGTCCATTGCAGTTCTGCAAACAACATTTTAATAGCAGGAATGAAAGAGCATAAACATGATATATTTAGGCATATCTAAATGATAATATGGCATAAAGGCTAGAATACTAGTCTTGGAGTGAGGAGATTAGGGTTTGAATCCCACCTCAGGCAACCATGTGATAATGCGTAAGTGACAATAATTCTCAGAGTCTCACAGTTGTTTTCTCAACTATAAAATGGAGCTATGGGCAAAAGGCTCGGAAACCTTAAAGTATGAAACACATTGCTTTCATTATTATACATAGAGATTATTTCTACATATGCAATTGAAAACTTAGTCTTGAAATGATGGGGCATTCTTACACCTCTCCCTTTTTTTAAGGTATATCTGAAAATTTTGGTTCTTTAGTATTTTGTTAGGATATGACAGATTTCAGTTACAACTGAAAAAGACAAAGCAGAAGATATTCACTGTCCAACTGAACAGATGATTCTACCTTCATAGCAGACATTGAAGGTTTGATTCATCCCCTTTGGTATTTCCTTCACTGATTTCACTTTGACATTCCACTAAGATAAATTTGTGAAGTACTTCTTCACTAAGTGAAGCCCACATCACATCTGTTCACCACTATAAAAATTTATAGTGACCTGCATATTTGAAATTTAAATCAGATAGCATTTTGTGTTATAGCTTTTCAATGAAAAAGAAACAGCTCAGAATTTTAAGGGAACTGGAGTTGGCAAAAGGATTTTCATTACAACAACCCTCTTACCTTAAAACAAAAAGCATGTGAATTAATGTCATTTAATATATTTTTGACTACTGTATTCATCTGTTACTGCAATTGAGAGACTAGACTTTCAGTAAGATACATCTGTTGATAGAAAATTTCCTAAAATACCATTAGATACATAAAGTCTGTTCCCTTAGGAAACATTTCCACAAGAGTTATAATATAAATCAGAAGAGACTCAAAAATCCTTCTCTATACTCCCCAGTTGTCATGTGTTTCCTTTTTATCGAAGAGGCATGGGTGAAATAATATGTGAGCATACTTTGAAAAATGTAAAGCCCTTTTCATTTCGTTTTTTATCTCTTATTTCATTCCTTCATTGTATTTTGTAGTACTTGTGGTGGAGTCATTTTTACTACTAAGGCTCAGCTTGTAGTTGTTATTGGGTTTTTCTCTTAGAAAACTAATAATGGCTTGTCTGCATTATAGCAGGGGATATAATCAATCCCTAATGGGACACTGTGAAAGGAGGAGCAGAGTCATAGCAGAAGATTAGAAGACTGAGACAAAAAACATGGACTGAAGAAGCGATTGTGCCTTAGTTCAAGCTACTCCATCTAAATGAGCAGTGATAGCAACCCCAGACTGCAGAGGGTACAAGACCAAACCAATCTATTAAACCTTTAGTTCTAGAGGGGACTGGCCCAAGCAAAAGTACCAGTCCAAGAATAGAGGGTGAAAATATGAGCAAACAGAAGAAAAATTATACACAAAGAAATATAATAAGTTATTAATCCTAAAGATAAACCCAGAAGAAAAGAAAAACTCATCAACAACTACAAGCTGAGCCTCAGTAATAAAAATGATTCCACCACAAGTACTATAAAATACAATGAAGAAATGAAAAAGAGATAAAAAGTGAAATTAAAAGTAAAACAACAACAACAAAAAAAGAATTTAGAAGAAAAAATTGAAGGAAACTACATAGCTTATAAAGGAAGATAAAAAAAATCTTACCCAAGGGGGCAGAGCCAAGATGGCAGAGGGAAAACAGTGACTTGTTTGAGCTTTCCCCCAAAACCCTCCAAATACCCGTGAAAAAATTGACTCTAAACAAATTCTAAAGCAGCAGAACCCACAAAAATACAGAGTGAAACAAATTTCCAACCCAAGATGACCTGGATGGTTGATCTGAAAGATATATCGCACTGGGTGGGAAGAGGAGCGCAGATTGGTGTGGGCATGCAGGCTGCAGTGAACCTTGAGCAGGCCTCAGAGGGCTGATTCAGGGGTGGCAGTTTCCAGACTTCTCAACTCATGAATACCAAAGACAACTTGGAAGGTCAGTGGGAAAAGTCTGTGACCGTGGTGAGAGAGAAGCTAAGTCTCAGCCGCAAGTTCCAAGTGTGGCCCTGGGGCGGCGGCTGCCTCCTGTACTTCTGGCCCACAGACTGAGGGGGAATCGAGTGGCTGATCAGAGTGGAATTGCAGAGATCTCTGCCAATGCTGAGGCAGGAATCTCTTGCTTTGCCCATGCTTGGATCTGGATCACAGATCTAAGGGGTGGTCCTGGGGCAAAGAGGAGCACTGGTGTGGTGGAGCTTGTTGTGGCAGTAGAGAGGGAACACCTTGCCCCTTATCATAGCACCTTGGAAGAACTGAAAATTTTCAGGTCCCTAGAAGTATCTCTGATAATAGCTGTACTAACCACAAAGCTTGGAACAGTACATTCTCCATATTGGAAGCAGACTCTTACCTTAAGAAAGAGTTTAAAACTCAAGTAATTGGCTGGGATCATGAACAAGCAGTGCAAAAAGAGTCAGATTATATTATCTTACTTTGGTGACAAAGAAGATCAAAACATACAACTAGAAGAAGAAAACAAAGTCAAAGCTCCTACATCCAAAGCCCCCAAGAAAAATACGAATTATTCCCAGGCCTTGGAAGAATTCAATAGGGATTTTGAGAAACAAGTAAGAGAAGTAGGGGAAAAACTGGGAAGAGAAATGAGAATGATGCAAGAAAATCATGAAAAACAAGTCAACAGCTTGCTAAAGGAGACCCAAAAAAAATTGAAGAAAATAACACCTTAAAAAATACCCTAACTCAAATGGCAAAAGAGCTTCAAAAAGCCAATGAGGAGAAGAATGCCCTAAAAAGCAAAATTGGACAAATGGAAAAAGAAGTCCAAAAGATTACTGAAGAAAATACTTCCTTAAAAATTAGAATAGAGTAATTGGAAGCTAGTGACTTTATGAGAAATCAAGACACTGTAAAACAAATCCAAAAGAATGAAAAATTAGAAAACAAGGTGAAACCATCTCATTGGAAAAACAACTGACCTGGAAAATAGATCCAGGAGAGAGAATTTAAAAATTATTGGACTATCTGAAAGCCATGATCAAAAAAAGAGCCTAGACATCATCTTTCAAGAAATGATCAAGGAAAACTGCCCTGATATTCTAGAACCAGAGGGCAAAATAGAAATTGAAAGAATCCACTGATATCCTCCTGAAAGAGATCCCCAAAGGAAAACTCCTAGGAATATTGTAACCAAATTCCAGAGTTCCCAGGTCAAGGAGAAAATGTTACAAGCAGCCAGAAAGAAACAATTCAAGTATTGTGGAAACACAATCAGGATAACACAGGATTTAGCAGTTTTTACATTAAGGGACCACAGGGCATGGAATGTAATATTTCAGAGGGCAAAGGAGATAGGATTACAACCAAGAATCACCTATCCAGCAAAACTGAGTATAATCCTTCAGGGGAAAAAATGGTCATTCAGTGAAATAGAGGACTTTCAAGCATTCTTGATGAACAGACCAGAGCTGAATAGAAAATTTGACTTTCAAATACAAGACTCAAGAGAAACATGAAGAGGTAAACAGGAAAGAGAAATCATAAGTGACTTATTAAGGTTGAACTGTTTACATTCCTGTATGGAAAGATGATATTTGTAACTCATGAGACCTTTGTCAGTATTAGGGTAGTTGAAGGGGGAAAAAATTAAATGTATAGATAGATTGATAGACAGAGGGTGCAGGGTGAGTTGAAGATGAATGGGTGATATCTGGAGAATAAAATTAAGGGGTGAGAGAGGATTATACTGGGAGAAGGAGAAAAGAAGAGGTAGAGTGTGGTAAATTATCTCACAAAAAAAAGAAAAGAAAAGACTTTTACAGTGGAGGGGAAGTGGGGAAAGGTGAGAGGGAATTAGTGAATCTTATTCTCATTGAATTTGGCTTAAGGAGGAAATAACATACACACTCAATTGAGTATGGAAAGCTTTCATACCCTACAGGAAAATAGGGGGGAAGGGGATAAGAGAGTGGGGGAGGTGATAGAGGAGATGGCAGATTGGGGTAGGGGGTAATCAAAAGCAAACACTTCTGAGGAGGGACAGGGTCAAAAGAGAGAATAGAAGAAATAGGGGTGCAGGATAGGATTAAGGGAAATAGAGTTAGTTTTTCACAGCATGTCTACTATGGAAGTGTTTTGCATAACTGCACATGTATAACCTATATTGAGTTGCTTGCCTTTTCTATGAGGGTGGGTGGGGAGGGAGGAAAGGAGAAAATTTGGAGCCCAAAGTTTTAAAAACACATGTTTAAAAAAGTGTTTTCACATGCAACTGGGAAATAAGAAATACAGGGAATAGGGTCCAGAAATCTATCCTGCCCTTCAGGAAAATAGAAAGGGAAGGGGATAAGAGAAGGGTGGAGAGAGATAGAAGGGAAAGCAGACTAGAGGAAGGGGTATTCAGAATGCACACCATCTTGGGGTAGGGGGAGGGGTGAGATGGGATGAAAATTTAGAACTCAAAATCTTGTGAAAGTAAATGTTGAAAACTAAAATAAATAAATTTATTAATAAGAAAAAAATCTTACACAATTAGTGGACACTCTTAAAAAATAGTATGGAACAATCAGAACTCAATGAAACAAAAAGTCAAATGATTGAAAAGAAATAGAAAAATGGGAAACATAAGTAACATCTTAACTGCAAAGATCAAAGAGAGAGATTTTCAGAATCATTAGATTCCCTGAAAACATTTACCTAGCAGAAAACCAGGATGCAGTATTTGAAGAAATCATGAAAGAGAACAATCCAGATCTATTAGAATCAGAGACAAAGTGAAAAAAGGAAAAAAAAATGCACTGATGACCTTCTGAAAAGCCAAAACCAAACAAACCCAGCATATCCAATGTCATATCCAAAATACAAAGCTTCCAAAGGAAAAAAAAATACTATAAGCAGTCAGAAAAAGAGCTCAATGTCTGAGGAACCAGTGTCAAGATCATAGAAAACCTTACTGCAATAAATTTAAAGGAGAGAAAATCTTGGGATGTGATATTCCTAAAGTTTTAAAATCAGAAATAAGCTTAAAACCAAGTATAACTGACCCTGCAAAACTGAATATAATCCTTCAGAAGAAAAGATGAATTTTTCAATAGAGAAATTCCATGCATTCTTGGTGAATAAAGCAGAACTTAGTAGAAACTTTCAAATGCAAACATAGGACTCAAGAGAAACCTAGAAAGTTGAATACATTTGAACAATTAGAAGGACTTAACAATGATGAAGTATTGAAATTGTATTAAGGATAGAAGACATAAAACTGCTTTCAGAATATTACTATTTTAAGAGTCACAGAGGGAGTTAAATAAGACAAATACAGGACCTGGGAGTGTTATTATTATATTTTATTGGTTTTAAGCAAGGAGAGAAAGAAAAATACACTAGGAAATATATTAGTACAAAGGGAAAGAACTTATTATTTAGCTTAAATGGTATGAGTGAATAAAGAAAGAGTAAAAAACATGGAGTAAGGTATGGCACAATTATGGTGAGCCTCCAGGAGTAAGGGCCACCAGGTTATCTAAGGGGAGATGAATCAGCCCAAGTTAGAAACAGCCCAAGTTAGTCAAACATCATATGACTATCATTTCTTGGATTGGGCACTTAAATGGTCTCAGTACTTCCAGCTAGAGTGAGCTAGAAAGAACTATCTTCAACTATATATATATATATATATATACATATATATATATTTAGCAGAGTGTGGGCATCTAGTTAAACTTCCTCTTATCAGAACTTGATAAGCAAAAAGTTTGGTGAAGCAATAAAAATAAAAGCAAGGCTTTAAAGATTAAGAGATAATAAAATGCTATCAATATTTAATATTTTTTTACTTAATGTCATAGCTTCTAAGTATGTGGAGAAAAAATTAGTTGAATTACAATGAGAAACAGATAGTAAGACTATAATTGTTGGGGAATTCAATGTGCTCATTCTGTACCTAGAAAAATTTAACAAAAAAGATAAATAAGAAAAAAGTTAAGTTTCTCAATAAGTTTTTTAAAGAAATATTAGACATGTTGGATCTCTGATAATTGCTAAATGGGAATGGAAAAGAATATGTATATTCCTTAGCTCTGTTTGGCAACTTTATAAGATCCCCCATGTGCTTTGATATAAAAACATTATTAGAAATTACAGGAAACCAGAAATATTTAACAAATCATTCACTGAACAAAACACAGTAAGTTTTCATTAATCAAGGGCATTTTAAAAAATGATTAAAATTTAATGCAAAGCTAAATAATTTATCCTAAAGAATTTATTGTCTGAAGAACAAATTATAGATACATAATATTTTTTAAAATGCCAAAACTTTGGTGATATAATTGAAGTAGCCTTTCTAGGAAAGTTTATATCTCTAAATATTTTCATCAGCAAAATAGAAAGAAATTAATTAATTGGGTTTTATTTTTTTAATAGAAAAGCAACAAATAAAAAACAATCCAAGTCAAAGAAAAGACAAACAATACTTAAAACAAACAGACAAACAAACCTTTGAGTGGATGAATAAAGGCAGATGATTCAAAAATTCAACAAAAGAGCTAAATGTTTAGCTGTTCTGATTAAAAGTAGAGAGCAAAATCAAGTTGCCAGTATAAAAAATAAAATGGGGGAAATTCACAATGAATGAGCAATAAAATAAAAGAAATCATTGGGAACTATACATAAATGAAACTGATAATTAATGAAATGGTTGAATATCTTAAAGTGTATTAATTACCCACATTAATAGGGCAAGAAAGTGTGAATTTAAATAACTCAAGCTCAGAAAAAGAAATTAAACAAGTCAAATAGAACTTTTGTAGGCATCGAGGTTGGAATGGCAAAAAAAAGCAACTTGAAAACTTTTCTACAAGTAAATTTTATCAAACATTTAAAAGATAGCTTAGTCATTTATAATATGCCAAAACAGAGCAAAATGAAGTTAAGGATCCCAAAGAAAGTAATGGGGAAAAAAATTAGAAAGTACAAAAGAAAGGGATTTTTCTTCACCAGTTCTCATACTATACTACAAAGTATTAGTCCTCCCCTCCCCCAATTTGTACTGGTTTCAAAAAGAGAAACTGATCAACGGGGTAGGTGCACAAGAGTCAGATGCAAATCAACAGAGGTAGCATAATGTTATATCAACCCAAGGACTTCAGCTTTGGGAATAGGGAATCACTACTTGACAAAAATCTAGAAAGCAACTTGGCCATAATTAGGCATAGATAAATATCTCAGCCATATACCACGATAAATTCCAAATGGATATATGACCCAGATATCTAAATACCTAGATAATTAGGTCACATAATAAACAAATTAGAGAAGCATCAAAGGAGATCTTTTTCACATATTAAAACAAACTAAAAGAGATCATAGGAGACAAAATGCAAACTTTTGATTATGTAAAATTGAAAAGTTTCTATACAAACAATCAATGCAGTTAGAATTGGAAGAAAAAAATTTGGAAGGAAATCTTTACAGCATATCTATCTGATAAATGTTTTATATTTTTGCTTCTCATATCCATTTATGAACATACATAACAGGTACAAAATATTATGAAATTGATAAAAACATATAAGCATGAGAGCCATTTCCCAATAGTCAAAGGATATGAATGGGTAGTTCTCAAAAAAAGAAAAGCAGTCAATCACTAGCTATAAAAAATGCTGCAAATTACTAATAAAAGAAATACAAATTAAAATGACTATGAAGTTTTACCTTACACCTATCAGATTGAGAAAGATGACAAAAAAAGGAAATGGCAATTCCTGCAGAGGCTGTGAGATGACAGGCACAATAATGCACTTACTATTGGTGGAACTGTGAATTGGTTCATACATTCCAGAAAGCAATTTCAAAACATGTTCCTAAAGTTATTATGTTGGTGATAGGTAAGGTATATATCTCAAAGAGATCAAAGAACTAGGGAAATAAGGAAATGCAATTTTTATGTTTTCAATTTTTATGGTGTTAAAAACTTGCAACAAACAAGGTGTTCATTATCAAAGAACAGCTAAATTATGTTATTTCAATAATAATGGAATATGGGGCAGCTAGGTGGTGCACTGGATAGAGCACTGGCCCTGAAGTCAGGAGGACCTGAGTTCAAATCTAGCCTCAGACCAAACACTTGACACTTACTAGCTGTGTGACCCTGGGCAAGTCACTTAACCCTAAATGCCTAAAAAGTAAAAAAAAAAAATTAATGGAATATTATTTTGCCAAATGGAGAAAGGATGGGTTCAGAGAAACTTGAAAACATTTGTATAAACTGATGTAGAGTAAAGTGAGCATCACTTGGAGAATGGTTTATAATATATGAATATAGTATTGTAAAGGATAATAATTGTGGAAGACTTAAGAAATAGTGATTAATGCAGTGACCAATCATGACTCCAGAAGTTTGAAAATGAAGTTTTATTTCCCACTTCTTGGGCAGAGAGGTGATGATTTAGAGGTACAAAACAATATATTCATTTTCATTTTTACACATGGAAAATGTGTGATTTTTTTGAATTACTATACTTATTTTTTACAAGAGTGGGGATTTTTTTTGGAAAAGATAACAGAGGTTGGAGATAATAATATTAATAATAATAATAACAACAGTAAGAACAGCTAACATTTTTATAGTGATTACAATAGGCCAGTCACTCTGCTAAGGAATTTTATGATTATTATCTCATTTGATCCTCACAACAAACCTGCTAGTTAGGTTCTCTTATTATTCCCATTTTACAAATGAAAAAACTGAGGCAAATAGAGGTTAAGTTATTTGCCCAGGATCACAGAGCTAATAAATGTCTGAAGTTGGATTTGAACTCAGATCTTCCTGACTTCAGGCCCAGCATCTATCCACTGTGCCACTTTGCTGCCCCTAATAATTAAGAAGGCTAATATTAAGGAGAAAAACAAATTATAGAGGGTCAATAAATCATTACAATAAACACAAGAGAGCTGAAGACAGTTCAGAAAGGGGCATAGACAACCAGAGAAGTGTTGTAGCTACCATAGTAAATTTGAATTTCCTTTAAAAAATAAAGGTCATATAACAGAGAGACTTAATTTCAAATGTAATCTTTTTTTAAAATTTCTTCTCTGCATTATAAATATTCATTTTTGTTGATATTTTTCTAGTTCAAAATCATAAATAGGAAAAAATAAAAAAAAATCTTTCTTCATCCTTATAATGAAGGAATTGATTTACTTATCTAAGGTTTCTTCAAATTCTAAAGTTCTATGATTCCTGTGAATTGGTACAATGATCTGTTTAAATTATTTACTTAAACACACACACATACTTCAGACTTATTTGAAGGATAGCAGGGGTGATGAGTGATTTTGGAGATTTTATTTATGTTTTTTTCCTTAAAAATCTAGCTTAGCCAGTAGTAGAATTAAAAGCAACAAGTCAGTAGTCACAGTTGTTACACTTTGCTTTGTACTTTTGGTTCAATATATGTCCTAGCATACATATTCTTAAATTTCTCAAACTGATGAGTAATCTTCTTAAGAACATCATGTTCTGGGGGTAGAGCCAAGATGACAGAGAAAAGGCAACAACTTGTCTGAACTCTCCCCCAAACCCCTCTGTACACCTTTAAATAATGCCATAAACCAATTGCTAAAGAACAGAACCCACAAAAGGATGGGGTGAAATAATTTTCCAGCCAAAGACAACTTAGATGGTCAGCAGGAAAGGCCTGTTGCATGGTGGGAGGGAAACACAGTCCAGTGTAGGCTGTGCCAGCACAGACCCAGTTCTAGCAAACCAGGAATAGGCCTTGGGAATCACTGAATCAATAGTGACAGAAGCTGCTTCCAGAGCTCTTAGCCCACAGATGGTAATGGGGTCAAACAACTGGTCAGAAAGAGATTACAGGAGTCTTTTTGCTAGCACTGAGGCATGACTCTGTTGCTTTGCCCATACTCAGATCTGGGTTTCAGTCCTGGGTGGCAGTTCCAGAGCAAGGAGGAGTACTAGCACACCGGAGGTTACAGCTGCAGTGGAGCAGAGTTCCTCCTCAGAGTTTCAGAGCAGAAAAGAATGTTTGTGACCAGAGCACAGACCAGGAGAGTAGTAAACATGCCTCTCCTTAGATCATACCACATTGGAAGAACAGAAAACTTACAGGTCTCTAGAAGCATCTCTGAAAACAGCTGCACTAAATCCCTGAAGCTTGGGACAGTGTGCCCTCCACCCTGAAAGCAGAGTCCTATTCTAATAAAAATCTAAAAGTCAAGAAATGGGTTGGGAAAATGAGCAAATAAGAGAAAAAATATTCTGACCATAGAAAGTTACTAAGGTGACAAGGAAGATCAAGACATACACTCAGAAAAAGATAACAAAGTCAAAGCTCCTACATTCAAAGCCTCCAAGAAAAATATGAATTACTTTCAGACCATGGAAGAGCTCAAAAAGAATTTTGAAGAGCAAGTAAGACAGGTAGAGGAAAAAAATGAGAAGAGAAATGAGAGCAATGTAAGAAAATCATGAAAAATCTGTCAACAACTTGGAAAGGGAGACAAAAAATACCAAAGAAAATAACTCCTTAAAAAACAGACCACACCAAATGGTAATAAAAATCCAAAAAGCCAAAGAGGAAAAGAGGCACAAAAATTCACTGAAGGAAAAAAAGACTCCTTAAATAGTACAATTGGCCAAATGGCAAAGGAGGTACAAAAACTCACCAAAGAAAATAATTTCTTAAAAATTAGAAAGTAGAAAATGAAAGCTAATGAAAAATACAATAAATAAAACCGTAAATCAAAACCAAAAGAATGAAAAAAAATAGAAGAAAATATGAAATATCTCATTGGAAAAACAACTCTCCTGGAAAATAGATCCAGGAGAGATAATTAAAAAAAAAAATTGGACTCCCTGAAAGCCACGATCAAAAAATAAAAAAGCCTAGATATCATATTTCAAGAAATTATTGAGAAAAACTGCCCTGATATTCTAGAACCAGAGGGTAAAATAGAAATTGAAAGAATCCACTGATCACCTCCTGAAAGATCCCAAAACGAAAACTCCCAGGAATATTATAGTGGAATTCCAGAGTTCCCAGGTCAAGGAGAAAATATTGCATGCAGTCAGAAAGAAATGATACTTGAATTGTCATAGTCAGGAAGGCACGTGATTTAACAGGTTCTACATTGAAGGATTGGATAAGATAAGGATTGGGATATGATAATCTGGCAGACAAAGGAGTTAGAATTACAACCAGAAATCACTTACTGAGTGTAATCCTTCAGGGGAAAAATGGACATTCAATGCAATACAGGACTTTCAAGCATTTTTGATAAAAAGACTAAAGCTGAATAGAAATTTTGACTTTCAAATCTCAAGAGAAGCATAAAAAAATAAAGAGGAAAGAGAAATCATAAGGTCTTTAATAAGGTTCAACTGTTTACATTCCTACATGGGAAGATGATAGTTGTAACTCATAAAAACTTTCTCATTACTAAGGCAGTGAGATATATATATATATATATATATACATACAGAATGCACAGGTATGAATGGAATATGAAGGGATGATATCTAGAAAAATAAAATTAAGGGGTGAGAGAAAAATGTACTGGGAGAAAGAGAAAGGGAGAGGTAGAATGGAGTAAATTATATCACATAAAATAGGCAAGAAAAAGCTTTTACAGTGTTGGGGAAGTGAGGGGGAATGAGTGAAACTTACTCTTATCAGAATTGTCTTAAAGAGGGAATAACATACACACTCAATTGGGTACAGAAATCTATCTTACCCTGCAAGAAAGTAGTAGGGGAAGTGGATAAGAGAAGGGAGGAGTGATAGGATGGAGGGCAGATTGGGGGTGGGGGGTCAGAAGCAAAACACTTTTGAGGAGGAACAGGGTGAAAGGGAGAGACAATAGAAAAAAACTGGAGGAATAGGATGGAGGGAATTACAGTTAGCAGTAGTAACTGTGAAAAAAAAATTGAAGCAAGTTTCTCTGATAAAGGCCTCATTTCTCAAACATATAGAGAACTGGGTCAAATTTTAAAAAAATAAGAGCCATTCCTCAATTGATAAATGATCAAAAGATATGAACAATTTTCAGATTAAATCATCAAAGTTATCTATAGCCATATGAAAAAAAAATGCTCTAACTCATTATTGATTGGAGAAATGCAAATTAAAACAATTCTGAGGTACTATATCATACCTATTAGATTAGCTAATAGGACAGAAAAGGAACATATAAATAAAGGAATGAATCATGAAGAAGAGTCTTTTGAATAAAATGTCAGTATTAAGACTTGTTTTGACTTTCTAGATTGCTAGGTCTTAATTCATTATTAGTTGATGCTTAAGTAAAGATATTCATCTTGCAACTGTAAAAAATGAGAAAATCAATGAGACTTGCTTAAAACCATCAGTCCATCAATAATTAAGAAGGCAGAAAAAAGGCTTTAAATCAGAGATTCTGGACAAGATGGTCTATCCTCCCTTGGAAAAGGAGGTCTAACCTGAAAACACTTAAGTCAAATGAATACTATTTATTCTTTTGTTTTCCTGAACATCATAGAGACCAAGGAAATTCTATTAAAACCTATGAACTCTGAAATGCTTTTTGTTATTTATAGAGCTGGGTGGCATGATGCTCTGGAAAAGCCTGTTCATTTGATAAACTTCTGGTTAAGAGAAACTCAATATGTGTGTCTTTTCATTGGAATAGCTGTTCCATAAACTCCTATATTTTATCTTTGAGTTAGGACATTTTAGCCAATGTCTGTCAGTACATAACATTATGCATAATCAGGAGCCTTGCCTGTAAGGGTGAAGAAAGCCACTTTTAATTACAAGAGTAGTACTTAAAATCATATAAATAAATATACATGAAACATATAATAAATACATATTTAATAAATATTTATTCAAAAATATTTACTAAATATTATACATGTGTATAATTTTGAAGACAGCTCCAGAACACTAGACAGCACATTGTGACATTTGACATGTTTTGTTTTTGATGTCTTAAGATTCCTACATATATGTCCAAGTGAAAGTTACAAATAACATACTTGTTTGATATTATCATCCCCTACACTATATTGAAATGGTTCTCTCCAAAGAAGAAAAAGACATATTTAGAAAACAAGCAAGAATACAGTGTAGTATTTAAGAACAGGATTGAGATATTTAAACCATGGTTAAAAATATAGGGACGAATGAATATTGGCCAGGATTGAAGCGCACCTAACAAGGGTTGATAAGAATACGTTTTCTTGGAAGATTTCAAAATCTAATCAAAACAGCTTTAAAAAAAAAGAAGGGAGAGAGAGGAAAACTGCACAAGCTAAATACCATATATATTGTAGAACATTAAGAATAGCATTAAATATGATCTAATGATTTATAGGCGATAAACCATAAGCAAAGAACCAGCAGTAAAACTTCGTGGCCTTAGTTGCTTATCTATAAATCCTCCAAGTTTGGACAGCAAAATGAACTGGAGCTCCCAATGCAATGGTGCAAATTTGCTATGGTTTTTGAAGTATGTACCTTATTTAAAAAGAAGAGAATAGATAAAGGTGAGGAGGTAAAATAGTAGTGCATCTGATGAAGATATACATATGTCAGGAAATCCAAGAATTTGAGTAAGTAACAGAGATACAAACAGACATTATTACTTTCAGCTGAGTACACTACAGGCTAGACAGAAGGGGGAAAAATGATCAGGCATTTAGGAAACAAATCACAAGTGTGTCATATGGGCTTGAAATTGTATTGAAGGCAGACTTCATTTATCCAGACATCTGTTGAAGCTCTCTCTGTCTGCCAAAAGCAGAGTAGTTAATAATGTCTTGGCTTACCTTAATGATTATTCCATCCTTCAAGAGGTGGAAGAAGAAAGGAGGGAGACATATTCTGGCTCCTATTCTCACTAACAAGGAAAAACTGATTGCGAGGCAGAAATGATAGGAATTTTTTGAGAAGTAACTAGGCCCATGTTAGAATTTGTGGTAAAAGAAAAAGAAAGTCAGTTACAGTCTCTCGTATAACCTTAGATTTTTAGAGAACAAATAAGATCAAATTTAAAGAAAGTTTATTATTATAAATATATTATTAATAAACATATACATTAATCATAATAATAATTTTTATTGTAAGTATAATAAGGAGGCAGCTAGATGGTGCAGCAGATAGAGTGCTGGGCCTAGAGTAAGGAAGATATGAATTTAAATTTAACCTGTACACTTATTAGCTGTTTGACCTTGGGCAAGTCAGTTAACCTCTTTTTGTTTCAATTTCCTCATCTACAAAATGGGGGTAATAATAGCACCCTACCTCACAGGGTTTTGAGGAGGATCAAATGAGATAATTTTTGTAAAACTCTTAACAAAGTGTTTGGCAACAGTAAGCACTATATAAATGCTACTGTGATGATGATGGTGGTGATGGTGATGATGATTATGCAGTAGGAACATATGCTCCAACATTCTATAGACAAAATACAGGAAGATTAGGAAACTTAAGGGCTCAAACTTTGAAGAAAATAAAACAATTTTGTTAAGAAAAGAGAGAAGCTAGCTAATGATCATAGGAACAGAGATTTAGAGCTAGAAGGGACTTTTGAAAGTCATTTGGTCCAAGTTCTTCATTTTACTTATGAGGAAATGAGACCCAGAGAAGTTAAATGACTTGCCGCAAATCACCAGCTGATGAGGATGCACAGGCAATCATCAACCAATTTGACCTATACATGTATGGAAGATAGAAGCAAGAATGGGTAATGGAAAATTAATATCTCACTGTCATTTCATCTGAACTATTTTGGATAAAAGATGAGGATAAAATATGATCGATAAAGTACCATGGATCTCTGAACCTCAATTTCCTTATCTACAAAATGAGGTAATATTATCTCCTATCTGACAGTGTTGTTGTGAGAATCATTATCCCAATTTTTCTCCCACTGGTGAATCATGTTTCTGGAGTTTGGCTAACTATATCTCCCCATTCAGATTCCAGGGCTGCTTTCTGAGGGTTCAGGAGTAACTAATGATATTTCCTGGAGACCCCAATGATGTACTTACCATCCAAATTATCAGTTGAGAACCAATTGGTAGCTTTTAGAAATGGTAAAACAGTCCGCTCCCCCCCCACTAAGGTCTGTGACACACTCTTCCTCAAGTACATACAGAACCAACAATTCTAGTAGTGGGCAAAAGCTTCAGAAATGTCAAAAACAGAGAAAACAGCTCCTGTATACCATCATAGTTATAGCAATTTTTTTTCTGGTAACAGAAAATAAAAAAAAACAGTAAAAAAGTTATGGTTTATTAATTGGGTCTTGACTAAACAAACTCTATTATATTAATGTATTGGAATATTATTGTGCCATAAGAAATGACAATGATGAATTCAGAGAAATATAGAAAGATTTTATGAACTGTTACATACAGAACTAAGCAGACATTTAACTATGGTAATGTAAACAAAACCAAAATCAATTGCAATGACAAAACTTATCCCCAGAAAACTGATGAAAAAAAAAAAAACTAACTCTCTCCTTTGAAGTGGGAAATGGTGGATATGGAATGTGAAATATACTGTCCAATACAATCACTTTGTGTTGATTTTGCTTAATTAATTATCTTTTTTGGGGGATTTACAGGGGAAGCTTCAATGGGGAAGGGAGTTAAGGAGAAATAGCTGTAGTATGAAAAAAAAAACAAGGCATCAATAAACCTATTTAAAATAAAAGTCATGGAGAATGAGAAATGTACCACAGGATTAGAGAAGATAAATGTTCCATTTTTTCTTTTTGTAGGGGGGAGGAAAGATAGTAGATATTGCAGCAAGTCATGGACTTCCTTGAGTTTAATTCCTGGCAAAATTCTTGAATACATTATTGAATTGAATATTGGACACAGCACTAGAATCTGAATGAAGATAAATCAAATTCCTTATCAATGTCCTCTATTTAATAATATGCTGGAAGAAAATAGTCGTATAGCTTCCTCAAGACTGTTTTTAGTAATCTCCAAGGTCCTGCATTAACTTACTGACATTGGGCATTATATTCCTTTAAACAACAAATCCATCTCAGTACAATGAATCACTGGGAAATGCATCATTTATGCTGGATGTCAGAGTCTATAGCAAAGTTCCCATGGATTGTAAAGATTCATGACAGGCAAATATAAACTATGGAAAATAAATTTACAACTTGGGGAAGCTTTCATGCAGTTCTGTGCAGAAAAAAAAGTAGTTCAGCTTAAAAAAAATGTTTAACTATATATGTGGATGTTGGTGGCCTTAGTAAAGAATCTTAAAGCTTTTATTTACTAATAAGACAAAGAACATTTCTTCACAGTGCTTTGCTTGTGACCTCAGCCTTGCCAAAATTGAATATTACCTTCTCTTTTCCTTCCATCTCTTCCTTCTTTCCCCACATGCAAATTCAGCCTTTGGCTAGGCCACTGCTTGCCAAATTATTCTTAGCTTTTCTGAATGGTGGACAATTAATAACAACAATGTCTTAAATTCTTAAAATATACTTCATCCATGAAGCTATGAACATTTCAGCCATGATAACTCTTACATCTATACAACCCCCTCTTCCTTCTAGCTAGAAGGATGGTCATTATTCTTAATCAGATGGAGATATTGAAGCTGATAACTGATTTTCTTAGATCAGGAAGGGGCGTAAACTGCTCTGATAAACTGCTCTCACTTTTATGGCAAGTTTGTCATTCTAATTGGAGTGCAGAGGATGACCTGCTAATATGTAAATGTGTGAGATATGTGTATAAGATATGTAACATATAATATATAGAATTAGATGTCTCTAGCTTACATATATTAGCATTAATAAATGTGTGTATATATTTGTAGTTAGACACACAATATATGTATATATGTACATATTTATACGTATATAGTTATGCATATACATACACATTGCAGTTTTGATTCAGGGACATGCAGGCATCACAAATAGGTATAGATACTTCTGAATATTAGGCAGAATCATAATTTTGCTTTTATTCTGAAAAAAAATCTCCTTTGATGTTCTAATCGTGAAATATTTTCTTACTTCTTCAGTGGACCTGTTTCTTTGTAGTCTAGATATTTATATATATTAAAAATCAAAATAAAAACACTTTTATATTTTAATTCATTTTCTCCTTTGGTATTTTCTTTTCTCATGAGCAGTCTACTACATTTCTTAGAATTCTGAATGCACTATGCTTTTGAATACTATTGATTATTAATACATTGTCATATGCCACTGATAACACTGCTGCTTATTTGCATGTGGCATTGATTTCATGGATATTGTAATTTTTTTCATATGCCAGTTGTTCAATTAATGCTGCCTTCATTTGCGTGGATCTGTGTAGGCTACTTTGGAGCAGCACTATACATTGTTGATTGCATTTGCATATTGGTTAATGCTTTGTTATTTTTGGTGCTTCATGTTCATTTATTTGCATTTTCCAATACAACTTTCAAATTTTGATTATAATGTAATAGCTGTTAATACTCTAAAAATGTGATAATAACAATGGATACAGAAACATGAAGAGGTCTTCTGATCCCAGTAGTGGACTCTGAATCATAAAATAAGAACATTATAAAAACATTGAGAAAAGCTATAAAAAGATATGGAGAGATAGTGATTGGTAAGTTTAAACCATGGAATTCCACCAAGCCTCTATGTGTCTTTGTGTGTATGATTTGCATATTCTCTCTTCTATTAGAATGTGAGTTCCTTGAGGGCAGAGATGTGTATTTGCCTTTCTGTGTCTTCCCAGTACTTAGCACAATGCTTAACACATAGTAAGCATTTTATAAATTATTTGACTAAATGAATTACCACAGACAATTGGTCACTCATATAAGAACAATTGGATTTATTCATTGCAAACTCATCACTGCATCTTCTTCTGAAAAGACATAGCTGATATAAAAAGTAGAGGGGCACAGAATGCTTCATAATGGAAAACTGAAAAGCTTCCTTAAATCAGAAAATAGGCTTCACCCGTGAATGCTTCTGAGTATAGATCTTCCATTTCACAGTAAAATTATGAACCCTCAAATCTCTGCAAAGGACACACATCCCCCAAGGGAAGAACCAGTAGAAATTCAAATTGTCAATGTGACTTAGTTATCACATACAGTGTAGAAGAGCATGTCAAGAGAGAAAAATCGAGTAATGTGATAGAAAGTATAAAAAGGCCCAGTTTTTCATTTTTGTGGATCAGGGCACAGCAAATTCCAAAATCTCATGTCCTTGCAACAGCTAGAGTAGTATTATGGGGTTTGCCCAAATTCATTCTAATCATTGACTTGGGTGATTCTGACCCTTCAGCACAAAATTGAAAGTCCCTTTGACTTGTGATATAGGCAGATAACCTTCTATACTATGGAAGCTGATAGAAGAGTGGTTCAATCCCAGTAAGTGGATAGTAAAAGTGGCTGGTAAAAGTGAGCAAAGGCAAGCAAAAATTCTGGAACCTGTCAACGCAACTATTAGTCATCATTGAAGAAAATAAACAACTGAATTATGTATGTACGTTTGCTGAAGGATAGAAAAGATAGAAAAGAATGGACCATCTGTGAAAAGAATGATCTAATTCAGGAAAACTATTTTAACTTTATCTACAATACCTTGTATTTGAACCACAGAAACAAAGCAAGAATCTTTATACTGGTCACCTGGACTCAAAGGCAAGAACCTACCGAAAACTTATTGAGAAAGAAATCTGCAAATAAAAGCATTGCACACAGCAATACAAATGAGTGTATGACCAGAGTTCACAACACTCTGATATAAGAACAAGACTAATAGGTCAGATTATTTTTCTGCTACAGCTATGCTCTATATGACCACTAAAAGATTAAATTCATTGCAGACATAAATGCTCAATTTCTCTAATAGAAGCTATTGCCCACTGGGTTTCCTCTGGGAAATAGGGATAGAACTGGGGACAGAAATTGCTACAGATTCCACAAAGAATAGGCCTGACATCATCATCAGTTACTTATGGGTTAGTCCCATTCAGACTCATAGAACCCCATCCAGATGTGACAGTGAACACTAAAAATGTATAATATCCTGCTGTGCTAAGCAGTGGATATCAAGTGACCATTGTATTCTATTTATTCTATGAGGGACATTTGAGGAAAATACTTTTGCAGTCTATAAAATGGCTTGGAATTCATGAACTGATTGACAAGGACCTGCCACTTCTGGGGCCATTCTTCCTCCTAACCCCATCCTCTGGCCCCTGGGAGACCCAGAAACCATGTTAGATGACAGCAAAGGAAGATGATATGGCAGAAAAACCTGCCATAATGGGGTGTGTAGTGCTTTTTCTCCTGGACTTTGCTTTCTTTCTCTTTCCTGGTCTAGCGGCTCAGAACTCATTCAGGTTCCTTCCTTCCTTATATGCTTAGATTATGAGAGTCACCAACCCTATTGCTTTCCGTGACATGGACAACTTCCAGACCTTACTTTCTGCCCTGTGTCTATATACTCTATACTCCTACCACTATTATCTTCATCTATGGATTTGCTTAATGAGCTGGGAGCTTTTCTATTCCCTTAGCTCTGTGCCCTTGTGACTTCCAGAACTTCCCATATGCCATGTAGCTGAATATTCTTTTGTATGTTATTTACTTCAATGAAATTGTGAGTTTTTCAAAAGCAGAATATGTCTGCCTTTTTATTTTTGTATTCCCAATACTTAGCATAGTGCTTGGCACATAGAAAATGTCTAATAAATACATTTTCATTTATTCCTTTATATTTGGAATCCCTCAGAATAATCCTGAAATTTCATAGAGACAGTATTGGTGTCAACATGAAAGTAGACCCCATGGCTTTGCTATGTCTAGACCTAGCAATCATCTATGGATTAACAGAAATAGCTAGAACCAGCTCCAGCCTATAGAAGATATTAAGCAGTTATTGCAAGAAGCAAGGATCAATACCTGAATACCTTGAACATTCATGCATTCTGGGCAAAATGTTACAGGAAATCATATGATAAGCAAGTTAGCTAAGTCATTGTTCCTACAAACCTATATACACACACATAAACACAATGAAAAAAATGAAATAAATACCAAATACAGAGTAACTAGAGCTAAAAAATAAAGAAATACTACATAAAGTAAAAGACTCATGAAATTAAATAGCTCAATAATGTCAAACATTCTTTCATTTCTGTATGAGTCAGTTGTGTTGCTTTTTATCTTCTCTGTCTCAAACGATAAATTTATAGTTGAGACAAACTTAGATAAAATCACTATTAACCACCACATAATTTATTAACAGTGTCAAGTAGCATAGAAAACGCAGATACACATTCAAACATGATATAAAAGGCTACAATAGACTTGCAGCCAGAGTTGAATTTTTCTTTTCCTTTCCACCATGTCCTCTCCTCATACTGCCAATTAATTCTGATATTCCAGAGATGGTTGTTGGGTATGGCCATAGCAAAGACATTGGGGGTAACTGGAAATGAATTGTCTGATAGATAAAAGAAGTAGGAATTCCCCTGGCAGTGTTCTAGGGAAGCAGAGGGAGAGAAAGGAATTGTGGATTGGACTCCACTAGTTTCATCAACCAGCCTCTGCTGGTTTGGTCTAATTTGTTCTCCAAGGCTTTGGCTAATCCACCTTCCATTAAAGTCTTACTCTTATCTGTGCTTCTCTTCCTTTCCTGGTCTTATTGCCTTTGCTGTTACCTGCTTATAGTCACTAGGCAGGCAATGCTCATCTACATTACTGTGTGTCCATACATTTAGAGTAACCTGAGCAGTATAAGACCCTCTTAGCTACAACTCCCTCTTCCTACTCTACCTTTCCACTAGATAGCTTCTTGAGGGAAGTTCTGCTCCAGGCCACCTGCTCACCTATATTCCATAATATGGATTAACCTTGTGGTTTTCCAATAACTCTATGATTCTGAGGAGGTGCTACCACATCTTCTTGGAGCTATATCCCTTTAAAGACCCTTTTTGTTTTTGTCACACAGAGAGGCAACTGATGTCTTAGTAGTATTTTGGTCTGATACCAATATCACAGATATTGGTTTTTTTTTAATTACAGGGAATTTAATCACAGATTTCAAAATGCTGATATTGTTCCATGGGGATTAACACTGGAACCCAAGGCTTTAATCTTTCCAGCACAGGCAGAACATACCTTCCCCTTCTTAGCTCTAAAACTTATTCACAACACATCCAAAATGAAATCATTTCTGATGATGCACATTCAGATGTTATTCTTCCTTCATTCACAATGACAGACTTACCTTTGCTAATTTGAAGGAAAGGGATGAGGTAAAACTTTAAAATCCTTTTAATTTTCTTTTTTATCAGTAATTTGGAGCAATCTTTCATATGATTGTTGATAATTTTCATTTTTTCCTTGGAAAAATATTCATATCTTTTGACAACTTACCAATTGGGACATGTCTCTGGGGTTTAAGTATTTGTGCCAATTTTTCATATATCTTTAATGTTAGATATTTTATGAGAAATATTTAGTATAAAAAGCTTTTCCTACTTAATGCTTTTGTTGATTTAAAAAAATGAAAGAACACATTCATTGCTGGTAGAGTTGTAAAGTGGTCTAATTGTTCTGGATATCCATTTGAAATAAGAAAAAAGATTGTACTGTCCATATGCTTTGACCCAATGATCCCATAAGTAGGCAAATATCCCAAAGAAACCAACACAGAAACAAAGAACCAATATATTAAAAAATGTTCATAGCAGTACTCTTTGTTATAGTGAATAATTGGATGCTCAATTTGAGGATGAAAAAAATGCTATGTGAACACATTGGAGTATATAGTAATATGTCTATATATGTGAGAAACAGGGGAAGATTTGTACAAAGTGATACTCTGAGTGAAATAGGCAGAACCAAGCCAACAATATACATAGCAACTGAACAATGAAAATGAAAAGGTCACTAAAAGCAAGTGAAGTTCCACGTAATTGAAAAATCAATGAAGGTTATGGAAAAAAGGTAATAAATTATATCTCTCCTTCACAGTAGAAAAGTGATAAAAGACAGAATATTGTATACATTTTCAGATGCAATCACTGCACAAATATTTTTGCTTGTTTTCCTTTATCACAAGTAGGATTCAATGTGGTAGACAGAAATTTGTAATGAGTATGATGCAAATACCAAAAAACATCAATAAAAGAGTTTTGCAAATTTTTTACTTGGTATAACAAAATGTTCTCCTCAAACAAGTAATTTACAAAGCATATGTTAAAGTCAAATGATGTTTAAGATATCTGTGACCACAAAGATAACTTTGTCATTGATCTTCTGAATTATCAACATCTATCAAAGCAAAAAACAGGAAGACATATACTGGTCTAAGGTCAAGCCCCACTGTCAAGGAAGATGTTTTACATGGATTCCCAACAGAGGAAATATTTCCTCTTGCTGGTAAGATTCCCCAAAGGTTCTATAGTCTTAAGTTCCACCTCTTTAAATCTCTATAACCTTAGGCCTGAACCATGGGAACTTTTATTGTTAATTTACATGCTTGCCCCAAGCCATTTAAAAAAAAAAAGCAAAACTAGGAGTCTCTGAACTTAATTCAGAAAGGGGATAATTAGATCTTCATCTTCTCCTAGCTTAGAAAACTTTGAGGTAAGCAATCTTTTGAGATAAATATTACGATTTGTGAGAGTGAGGAGATTTAAGGGAAGTTTTCTATAAGAGATAGGAAGAAGAGCAAAGACAGAAAAATGAGAAATAAAGTTTGATTCAGAATCCTTGGTGAGGCACATTTCTTTTCTTCCCAAATTTCCACATCAGTATTACACTGAATTCCAAAGGGTTTAAAAACCCAAGTATTTCATCTTACTATGAAACTATGCTTCCTGTCTTTATAAACAAGTTGATTATTTTATCAAAAGAACAAGAATTTCCCTAATAGAACTAAAAAAATATGAACTTTGGCTTCCTAGAGCGTTTGAAGTAGTTAGTTCACATAAATTTATTCTGCTGACCTTTTGATCCCAAAGTAGAAAATTGAGTGCTGAACAATAAATGTAAAGGCATAGGTCAATTTAATACTTCAGACCCTTAGACACTGAAGGGTGGAGAGCTGAAGACCTTCAGAGGCCCAGGATGACAAGTCCAATGAACTGAAAACCTACCCACCAGGCTACTGGGCTCTGTAGCCAGCTGTATAAGCAGAAGAACATATGCTTCGGAGGCCATCTTCAGGTTATGCTGACCAGGGAATCCACGGGGGGGCAAAAATGTGAAAACATACACCGTAAAAAGGCATGAAGACTAGCATCACTTAAACTACTGTGCCAGCTCTTTTCTCCATCCTGTTTGTCATGGCAGCTTGCCTTGTGTTTTAATTTTGTGTGCATATGGACAGATGGCAATATCAAAATTTGGTGCAGGTTTATTTGTTTCAGCGAGTATAGCTTTCTTCCTTAGTAAGTCAAATAACATTAGCCCTAGAATGATTCTTTAGGTCATCCTTCATCAATATAGGTTTCATCCCAGCTATGACTTAGTGGTTCTTATGGATTCTTGTGGTCGAAAAAGTTCATCAACTTGCTGTCTTTTTGGTAATAAGTTTTTACAAACTTACCTATGATAGCTGTAGAGGCTGCTGCTTATCTGTTCTTGGAGCCATTTCAGTTTGATAGGTTAAACCAGACTTGGTGTAGTACCTTTGAGTACATAATCGATGCTTCCAATGGAGCATCAGAGTAGAACTCTAGTGGAAGATGTCAAAGTAAAGTCATAAAAGCGGAGCTAATAGGAAAATATTAAATATCTACCCAATATCCTAAATTTGTTAGTAATCTCTCTTAGGAAATGATTGTTTTTTTTTTCTTTTTTTCTTTGAATTGATTTTCTTCTTTTAAGCTCTTACTATGTGCCAGGCACTGTATTAAGCACTGGGCATACAATGAAAATACAAAAACAGTTCTGCCCTCATTCCCATGTAGAAATCAACATGTACATAAATAGGTACATATGAAATCATACACAGCAGATGGAAAGTAGATTGTTCTGTCAATCCAATCTTGTCCTTGAAAAGCTCCTGAATGTGGGAACACGTAGAGTTTGAACAATTCCAAGAATTTTACATTCCATGACTGAATAGTAAAAATAACTACCCCTGACCATTATTTTCTAGTAGGTTCAATTACGTTTATCATATGAAGATGATGCTGTCCCATTAAACTAAGTATAACTATATTTACTTGTTCTTTACTTGCTTTTTCCAGGAGTTTAAAGTACTTTGCTGTTGTTTGGTCATTCAGTTATGTCTGACTCTTCATAACCCCATGGACCACAGCATGCCAGGCCCTTCTGTCTTCTACTATCTGTCAAAGTCTGTCCAAGTTCATGTTCATTGTTTCCACGATACCATTTATTCATGTCATCCTCTGCCCCCCTTTTTTTTACCTTCAATCTTTCCCAAAATCAGGGTCTTTTCCAAAGAATCCTGTCTTTTCATTATGTGACCAAAGTATTTAAGTTCCAGCTTCAGTATTTGTTAAAATACTTGGCTGTAGGCTTTGTGGGCATTCCCTAGTCCTTCCATTGTGTTGTAGTGTTGCTGTACTTACTATATTTGCTATTTTTCTTTTATTGTTATCTTTTATTTTTATATTGCATTGATTTCTAAATGAAAAATATTAGCAAAAGTTAAAGCAGGTAACAAAGATTTTTTTTTAAAATAGAAAAATCAGTAGGTTTTGCTTTACTTATGACATACCTTAATGTTTCTTTGTAACAGCATGTGGCAGATAAGAGAGAAATATACTTATGTGATATATGTTGTAGTGATAAAATAGACTTTCTGTGATTTCTCTTCCTCTTATTTTCATAATGGAAATATGCTTTAGCAGAAAATAAATTGGGCCTGGAGTTAGGAGACATAAGAGTTTTAATTCTACCTCTGACTTTTAGCTCCTTTATTTTGCTGTCACAGTTTCCCAGTGCATTAAATGGGTATAATACCTTCTGTAGCTATCTCACAGAGCTGTTGTTGTGATCACTGTGAAGCACTTGGCAAACCATAAAGTGATATATATATATATAAATGACAAATATTCTTAGGTCTGAAGGGAAATTTAGAGATTATCTGCTTCAATGCTTTCTTGGATAGATGAAAAACCAAAACAAAACCCAGAAAGCAAATGAGTTACCTAAAATTAAGCTACTCAGTGCAAGAACTAGAGCTACATCCTTGGTCTTCTAACTCACAATCCAGTACTTTTGTCTTTTTTTCCCTTTCTTTCTAATTGGACTATCTCTCTCCTTTACTAGGTAATTTAATTAATTCTTATTTTATTATATCATGTAAAAGTGGACATTTTGACCCCTGAGTTCTAGTCCTGGGTCAAGCAGTAATTATAGGTGACCTTGGGCAAGTCACCAAGTCTCTGGGCCTTCATATTCTTATCCATAACATGGAGAAATGGATAATGGTGAGTTCTAAGGTCTCTTCCAGCTCCAAATATCCCATTCTAATTTTTCACAATGTATACTGCCTCACTTATTTAGATATGTCAGATAATTTCCAAAGACAAAATTAATTTAGTTTTCATGTTGTATATATTAATTATAAGCACTTAAATTTGGGACTTATTTTCATAGAGAGTATATGTTTTGTGGTGCTTTGTTATATCTTGAGAAAGGATTAAATTCAACACAAGGTCAAGCTATATTTTCAATCTGGGAAAAACTTGATTCTGGATCTTTTTAATCTTATTAGTTTATCTATAAAGACCCTTAGATTGCTCATGTACTCAAAAGAAAATATGTTTTATTAACTGGTTTTCATGAATATATTTATAAATTAAAATGAAGTCAAAACTCTCAAATTAATCCTCCTACATTGATTCTCAAAAATGATGACCTTAATTTATACCATACATGATATTCTTCCTACATAGTAAACATGAAGTCTGCTTTGGAACTTAATAGACAGTTTGCATAGAAGCAGAAGAAATTAAATGTTAGAAAGATTGTACACTGTGGTCAAAAGGTATGAATATATAATGCTCAAAGATGTAAACTATTAAAATCCATATAAAATGCTTTAAATCTCTAATGCTTAGAGAAATGCAAATCAAATAACCCCTCAATTTTAACTCACACCTTGAAAATTGGCAAAAATGACAAATGATGCTAACAGTACATGTTGGCTGCATCGTGGAAAGACAGGAACAATAAAGAGTTCATTTGTTGATAGAGCTGTGAAACAGTACAACCCTTTTGGAAAACAATTTGGAATTATGCAAATAAAGAGATCAAGATGTCCATACTTTTGTTCAGATATTTCATGATTAGCCTTATATCCCAAAGAGGCCATTGATAAGGAAAAAAACTTCCTATATACAGCAAAAAATTTATAGTGATGGTTCTTTTGTGATAGTAAAGATTTAGAAACAGAGTAGATGCTCATCGATGGGCAAACAGCTAAACAAATTGTAGTACATGAGTGCAATGGAATATTACTGTTCTGCAAGAAATGATGTGGCAGCTAATTGGCATAGGAGATAGAGTGCCAGGCCTGAAGTCAGGAAGAATCATCATCCTAAATTCAAATCTGGCTTCAGACACTTACCACCTGGGTGACACAGGGTAAGTCAGTTAACTCTGCCTCAGTTTCCTTATCTGTAAACTGATCTGGAGAAGGAAATGGCAAACCATTCCAGTATCTTTTCCAAGAACACCCCAAATGAAGGCATGAAAAGTTGGACATGACTGAAATGATTGAACAACAAAAAATGATTTAGGTATGAATACAAAGGAACACAAAAAAAATCTGTATGAAGTAACACCAAAATACATGACTAAATAATGTAAATGGAAAGAACACACATGTACACACACACACACAAATCAGAAGTGATTGTTGCGAAATTATCATGAACAAGTACATTATGAAAGAAGAAGAGATATGGGAAGGAATGGTCTCTATGCTGGTTTCACTCTCTCTTAAAGTCTTATTTGTTATTTGGGATCGCTCTATGGGAGGTGAAGGTGAAGAGATACTTGAGAAAACTATAGTGATGTTAAAAAAAAGACATCAATCAAAAGGTATTTGTTTAAAGATTGCACAATATTTTTTCTTTCTACCTTATCTATTTACTTGGCAAGTTAGAATCCAGTTCAGAACAATACTCCTGACATTAAAAAAGAAAGTTGGTGGGAAAATGAGCTGCATGGACAAATATGCTGTTCATCAGAGTCATGGGAATGGAATAGCTTTTTTTTTTTCTTAGCATTTGTTGATAATAGGAAATGACAGTTGAATTTTTTAATGTGAGCATGTTGAAGGCTATGTGGTGCAGTTGACAGGATATGAGACAGGTTCAAGTGCAATTCAGGTTTTGCTAATAACTAGTATTGTGTTTTGGGAGATCTTAACCTCTCTGGTCTCAATTTCCTCTTCTGCAAAATGAAAGAAAGATGATTTCAGCATGGGAATTACAGGCAAAAAATACAAAGTCCTTCCATTTCTAATAAATATGACAGAGGTACCTTTTTAATATCTGAATTGAGTAAACTATGTTTGTTATGTTTCCCAGAATCTACTTATTGTTATCCATTCTCAAAGGATAGGCTCATGAAGGACTTTTGAATATCAAGTATATATAAACACTAGAGATGTAAGCCTGTTGGTTGGATTGAAAACCCAGCTAGCTTTTGTCTCTTTGACCTTCAAGAGATCAATCTTCACAAGGAATGATGGCCAGACAGTGACTGAAAAGCAAGACTTCTTTTAGAAATTTGACTAGTATAAGACAACTGAGGAGTCACTGAAGTGCCACTGTTGCTGTAGCTATCACTGCCATCAATTGCTGCATGCTGGACCCAAGGGTGTGACCTGGCATGGCCTGGGAAGGACTATGGCCAAGTGGAGCAGTTGCCCTGAAAATGAGTGAGCATGAGAGAAGCAAGAGGTGCCCAGGAAGCAGTTCTGACAAGCAGTGATGGAGACTAGTCAAGCTTTGAATGCATAGAATAAGGAGCATAGCTACAGTGATAGAAGTTTGACAGTGCCAGATTCCCAAGACGTAAGGCATTTTCAGATGATCCTTTTTTTCCCCCTGAACTAACATAGAGGTGTGGACTCAGAGCTATTGATTCTTTGTTTCTCTCTCTTCTCCTGCCTTTTGCCTCTTCCTTCCCAGGAAAGTCAAGAATATTTCACAATCTCTGATTCTTAATAATTATTTTTTTAAACATCTTTAAGCATTGTGTTACTGATCTATATATTATTTAATGCAAATAAGGGAGAGGCAAAAGGTAATAAAAACACATAGACAAAGGGAGAGACAGATTTTATGGCTGTAGGAACCTTTCTTGGTAAAATGGAGGCTCAGCACCAAACAAAGGAGACTTTATTGAGTCATATTTTTATAACTTTACCAATGTAGGAGACAATATAAATCTGAACCAGTCCTTGACAAACAGGTTTAATGGCTTTCCTTGGATGAAGCTATGACTGATATAGGAGGTGGCCAATGATCACTTCTTTCTTAATTGTTTCTTTCCACAAGGCTGATTTAAAAGGAAGATTAAGCCATCTTCAGGGAGAGGAGCTGAGGGAATTAACTAAAGATAGGTAAAGTCACAACAGAAGGGAAGAACCAGAAAAGAGTGCCTTAGTGGCGGGGGCTCAAGGAATTAGTATTATAAAACCTACTCTCAATTGCTAGAAGTGGGAGCTCTTTTACCTATCAATCCATATATAGATATAGATATCTACATGTATCTATATCTCTATCTATCTATCTACATGGCTTTGTGAAACTTAAAGTCCTATATAAATGTTATTATTATACAAAATTTGACAAGATTATTGCAATAAATATGGGAGACTTCATTATAAAAATTTCCTTTTTCAATTTCTTTTCATATTCTGAATTTAATTTTTTTTGGTGATTGAGTTTGGAATTGAATTTAGCTCAATATACTTGCTGCTTTCAAGAAGAATTGTTGAGTTTTAATTTTTGATATTTTTCTTCCCCTTTTTTGAAATACATTTGTCCCCTTCTCACTGAAAATATACAGCTTATTTTGAAAAAAATCTTGTTCCTATTTTTGTTTTATTTTTCATTTTGTTTTATATACAGTTTTTCAGGTTCCTGTTGGTATTTGCCTCTAATGTACTCACAATCTGCTGCACTCATATATTGAATTTTTATGTGGAAATCTGCTATTTAATGGTGCTAATTATGACATTAAGTGTGATTTACTTGTGTTTCAGTGTGAAAATCACTTACTATCATCGTTGCTAATTTGCATATTTGCTTCTTGTTATTTGCTGTATCATTTGCTTAGAGCATTTAAAAAAAATTATCCTTGTGGTATAATACTGCATATGTGGTTTATTTTTCTATTATAGATTTGTTGAGTGTTGTATATCACTCTCAGATTAATCTGTTGGCCATGTGGAGTAAAAGTTGCTGGAAAAATGTTGGAATTTCTTTAACCTGGTAAATTACAGGTGCTTCCTTATTTTAGGAGGGGACACAAAGATCTAAAAATAGGTATATTATGAGGACATTGAAAAGAAATTTGAAAATTTTGGGAGATGCAAGGTAATTCATAGCAAAGGAAGGGCTGAGAGACTATTCAATGAGTACTTTTTATGTTACTCTATCTGGTAGATTGGAAGCATCAAACACATAGGGGTTGTTGGAAGAGGACATGTGCCCCCAACTATCCCTTTAGGCATGATCTAGATTAAAATGTAATCAGGAAATAGTTAGTAAAATAAAATAAAGCATTGATAATGTTAATATGTGGCTTTCTAAGACAATATGCACTCAGTGTGTTTCCTATTTCTATTTGCATTTGCTAGCACTGTGTTAGATCATTCAAAAATAAAAGACATTTTAAGAAGGATATAAAAACTAAGAAATAATATATATAGTGTTTTCAAATGAAAAGGATTTGATTAAAAAAAATAGGCCTTGATTCAAAAAAAAAAAAAGATTGAAGGGAATATATTGGTCAAAGAGGGACCATTCACTCATTTGTGAAGAGCCAAGCTTTGGCCCAGTATGTCCTAACGTGACACTTTACCTATGATAAGGGCCAAAACTTGGTTCTCAATGTCAGAAAGAGAGACCTTATCAGTTAATAGGACAGAGATGAGCTCCTCTACCCCAAGAAACAGATATTTCTCTTATGCATAAGGCCAAAGATAGATTTGCTAAACCAGAGACAGAAAACACTAGGAACAAGTTAAGTCATAATGAAAGGATATCTATGGTCTAAATTAGGGATCTTCTGTGAAGAGTATTCATATCTTTTGGGGAACAACCATGGAAACTCAGACTACCTGTATTTTAGTAATGTTAGAGAGTATAGAGTTTTTCTAACGAGACAGAATTTGGAGAGACTCGTCATCAGAATGTTGGTCACCAAATAATGAATTTTTATGGACAGAGAAACTGATGAGACTGTAGTATCTCTATAGCCTAACTTAAATTCATGATTTGCACAATGGCCTTCTGTGGATAGAAATAGACGGTAATAAAAACGTGAAAATATACTCCATGAACTCAACAACGAATCCAAATATAAAATATATTTGCATCTTAAATCTTTTATGCAAAATATATGTCCTAGTATCTGACTGTATTTCAAGGGATACAGTTTCACTGTGTAAAGAAAAACAAAAATTACAATGCTTACTTGTGTAGTACGTGCAAGAGGGGGAAAAAAGGGATCTAGGTAAGGAGACAAAAAGATGAGGCAGAAAAAAGTGGAGATGATACAAGATATTTTCTCAAGTCACTGTGATGACTTGAGACATGGCAGCTTCCAGAGATTCCTACTTCCAGTTATTTGGATTCTGACCATTAACAAGTTTGACCATATTAAAGATGCCCAACCTGGATGATTCTACTCATCTTGGACAGGTAAATTCTGAGTTACTGACTGCTTATTGTTGATAGTATATTTGAAAAAAAAACCATTTTTTAATAGTGTTCACTTCTTTTTGCCCAAAGTGTTTTCGCAAATTCACTCAACAATCATGTAAAGTGCACTTTTTCATTAATTCAGATTTAAAGAATATTTATTAAGTGCCTCCTTGTGAAGAGCCTATTTATTATTAAGCATCTACTATATCCCAGGTACTGTGCTAAGCACTTTACAAATACTATATCATTGATAGAACATAGACAGAACAATCCTAGAATTAGGTTAAAAACACACACATGCAATTGAAATGTAAACAAAACCAATAAAATATTCTTAGTAATTTCACTAGAAAAGTCTAATATCTCTAGTGCCTTGTGCATAATAGGTGCATTCTTTTCTGGTGGGAAAGGACTGAACCAAGTTATACCATATTCCTTTTTTCATATGATTCATCAATGGGTCCCTCACTTAGTTCCAAATCAATTTACCTTTATCTTTCCAACTCAGTTTACCTTTGTCTTTCTTGTTTTTCTAGTTTTTACTCTCTCACTCTTCCATTCAGGAAATATTGTCAGAATTTAGAAACTTTTAATGATATGTGCTCTGCATAAAATGATCAACATACTTGGTGTAGTTAGGGGTAAAAACATGTACTTAACAACTCAGATCAATAAGACATTTGCCAAAATGAGTGGATTGATTTTACTTAGACCTGAAGCAGTGAGCTATGTGTACCTCTCCTGAACTCACACTGCTCAAGATGCCAGTTATGACAAGATGGCTGAGGGAAGCATTGAAAATAGAAAATATATTTAGCAATGGTAAGCTATTTGGAACTTTGTTTATCTATGATGGAATGGCTAACTAAAATAATTATACTTTGAAATTCAACTCAACTTGAATACCTTTTGGCGGACATTCTGCAATAGAATGATCCCAGCTGAAATATTTTCTTCAGGGAAAGTACTTTAAAAAAAAGCAAGAGGGACAACTTGAAATATTTAATGAAAGAAATACTTAAACAAAAACAGAATTTTTTTTCAGAAGTTGGGTTCAAAATGGCAGGATAATAACAAGTTACAATGATAAAGACCACTTGAAGCTTCTTCTGATTGGGAGGCAATTCAACAAATGTGTATTAAACTCCTATATGGTCCTGGGCTTACAAAGACAGAGATGAGATTAAAGAAATCTCTGACTTTTCTCAGCAATAGAATGATCCAAGACAATCCCAAAGGACTACTGCCTCCAGAGAAAGAATTGATATTGATTGAATATGTACTGAAACATGCCAGTTTTCACTTTCTTTTATGTTTTTGTTTTATTTGAGTCTTCCTGTACAAAATGACTAATGTGGAAATGTTTTACATAATTATACATGTATAACCCAAATCTGATTGCCTACCATCCCAGGGAAGGGTGCAGGAAGGGAAGGAGAGAAGGAGAAATAGAATTTGGAACTCAAAACTTTAAATAAAAATGTTTTTTAAAAATAGGGGGAAAAGGTCACAGAAAGAAGGCCTTTGCTATTCAGATTTAGCCAGTCAAATCAACAGGCAAAGATAATGTCTTTTTATTTTATTTCCAATAATTCTTTAGAGGCAGTATAGGATAGTGAATAAAGTACTGGGCTTGAAGTTAGGAAAATCCAATTCCACTTTTAATACTTACTACCTGATTCTAAGCAAATTTTTTAATCTTCGTGTTCCTCTGGCAACTACCTAAGATTTATCTAAGTCATATGTGAGTTGCAATGATCTGATGGCCTCTATTGGAGGGAAGATTTCCCGCACAAGGAGTTCTCCATGCTGGGCAGATCACCAATCCTTTCTGTATTTGTGTATCCCAACAATGAAAGATCTGAACAGAACTGACCTATCATAACAGTAAAATCTGTTTGTAGAATGTAAGATTCTCAGTGGCAGAGATTGTTTCTTGTTTTCCTTTCTTTTTATCCCCTAACATGGTCCCTGGTTACTAAGGAAGCAATTCATCAGTGCTTATTGAATTAACTTGAGTAACAGCTAAAGTTAGCTAAGTAGGTGGATATTAAAGGAATTCATGACTATATGTTGATATTTTGATTAAATACATTAATGTGAAATGTACTTTTTTGTTGCTATGAATGAGCATTTGGGATTAAAGGGTTATTTACAAATATAATAATAAATAATTTTCTGACTCTTAAAAAAAGAAAAAAAAAAGAAATTCCAGACTTTAAGAAATTTACTTTCTACTGGAAGTATGCAACATGCACACAGATATGTAAACACAAAATAATTTGAGGCAGGGGAGAAGACTAAAACTTGAAGAAATCAAGGAAGGTCTTATGAAGTAAGTGACATCTATTGATTCTTGCAGGAATATGAAGATTCTGTAGACATTAGAGAAGGCAATTGGAAAATTAAGTCTAGGGACAGCTTACTAATATAATTTTTTTCACTATTATTTTATTTTACTATTACTATTAGTATTATATTTTTAGTGCCTATATCTTGTGAATTTTCTAGAAACTAGTTCTCAAATTCACAACTTATGAGAAGTTATATAAGGATATTAACTATATGAGAGGACAAGTTGACACAGTTGTGGCATCCCATGGTGTCCATATGACCCATGTGGCCACTCTGTTTTGTATTTTGACTAACAAATTAAGAATCTCTGTCCTTTCTTCAAAGTATGACACAAGACCCCCCCCCCCACTAAAAATTAGCTTTGACTAGGCTAATCCATTTTGACTTTTTGAATGAATGAAACTTAAAATCTTTATTAAGCATTTACTATACGCAATGTACTGTGATAAGTGCTGGGGACACCAATAAAATAAGTAAGAGAGTCCCCGATCTCAAAGAGCTCACATTATAATGAAGGAGGGCAACCTATGAGAGATTTTAGCATAGCCTTTAGGATGTAGCAGCAAAGCAGATGGTAATAAAAGCAAATGACTCTTATTTAGTGTAATTTCCACTGACAAAATCATATCATTTTATCAAATTAAATCATTTGACCCTGGCCTAGAAGCATTGTTTTTCCAAAAGGCTCTGGGGTTTAGAGTCCTACACTATCTCTATCAAGGTCCAAGGAGGTGGTAAAAGTGGTGATGGCAATTAGACATTTTTAAGTTGTCTGGCACATGCTGCTTACTGTCTTTACTTTACAATGCCTTACTTCTTCAGGTAGGCTGAATTGCTGGCCCTGGGAGTGGTAACTGGTTGGCAGTTGGTAAAGATGGCTGCCCTCTTCCTCACAAAAATTACTTTCCTGGGATGATGACTGTGAGAACTGATCTGGGAACAGAATTAGAAGTCTGGGACAATGCTGCTCATTGGTTGCAGTTGGTTAGCAGGTATTGTTTATGATGATGAGGAAGACAGGTTCCTTTTCCACATTGATTTTACCATTCAATAATGGTCACAGGGATTTTTTTTTTCCTCTAATGATTGATACACATTTTGGCACTTGATTATGTATTTCCATGTATTATAAGTAAGACAGTTCCTACTCTCAAGAAGCTCACATTCTAAGGAGGGAGTTTAATGCATGTCTATTTTGTCTCCCAATGAGGCCATCAACTTTTTTTTATAAAAGTGAATATATTTTATATGTGCTCACCTATGTAGAACACTAAAGCACCGTAGTATCGTGAACAATATTAAATTTGGAGTTAGAGTGTCTTGGGTCAAATCATGACTGATATATATATATATTTCCTTCTTTCCTGTCTCTCATCCCTTTTTGAGAAGGCAAGCAATTTGATATTGATTATGCATGTGTAAGACATATTTTCATATTGCAAAAGAAAAAAAACAACATAGAACAAGAAAAAATAAAGTAAAAAGTATGCTTCCATATGCATTTAGAGTTCATCAGTTCTCTCTCTGGAGGTGAATATCATTTTTCTAATGGTTTCTTGGAATTGTCTTGGGTCATTGTCTTTATCAGAGTACTTGTCTTTTTACAGTTGATCATCCTTATAATATTACTGTTACTATATATAATGTTCTCCTGGTTCTGCTCACTTCACTCAGCATCATGTAAGTCCTTCCAGGTTTTTTTGAAGTCCATCTGCCCATCATTTCTTATGGCACAATAGTATTCCATCAAAATCATATATTACAACTTGTTCAGCCGTTCTCTGATTAATGGACATCCCCACTGTTGCTAATTCTCTGCTACCACAAAAGAGCTGCTATACATATTTTTGTGAAAATACATCATTTTCTCTTTTCTTTGATCTCTTTGGGAAACAGATCTAACAGTGGGATTGCTGGGCCAAAGAGTATACACAGTTTTATAAATTTTTGGGTGGAGTTCCACATTGTTCTCCACAGTGGTTGAACTAGTTCACAAATCCACAAATAATGCGTTAGTGTCCCAATTTTTCCACATCCCCTCCAGGATCTGTCATTTTCCTTTTCTGTCATCTTAGCTAATCTGATAGATGTGAGGTGGTATTTCAGAGTTGTTTTAATTTGCAGTTCTCTAATCAATAGTGATTTAGAGCATTCTCTCATGTGGCTATTGTTAGTTTTGATTTCTTTTTCTGAAACTGCCTATTCATATACCTTGACCATTTATCAACTGTGGAATGGCTCTCATTTATATATATATATATATTTTTCAGTTATCTATATATTTGAGAATTGAGGCCTTTATCAGAGAAACTTGCTGTAATTTCCCCCCCCCCCCCCCCCCGGTTTTCTATTGTCCTTTTAATTTTGACTGCATTAGTTTTGTTTGTGCAAAAGTTTTTTTTTTTAAATTACATGTAACCAAAATCATCTATTTTACTTCATGTGATCCTTTCTATCTCTTGTTTGGTCATAAATTCTTCCCTCATACATAGATGTGACAAGTACATTTCTTCCATGCTCCCCTAATTTACTAAAAATGTCATCCTTTTTGTCTAAACAATTTATCCATGGTATACGGTATGAATGTTGGTCTAAACCTATTTTCTGCCAAATTGTTTTTCAGTTTTCCCAGAATTTTTTGTTAAATGTTGAATTCCTACCCCCAAAACTTGGATCTTTGGGTTTATCAAATACTGTTACTACTGTGTATTGTGTACCTAATCCACCACTCTATTTCTTAGCTAGTACCATGATGGTACATGATTAATGATGATTACCCTTTTGCAATATAGTATGAAATCTGAAACTGCTAAGCTGCTTTCATTCACACTTTTTCATTGATTCTATTGAAATTCTTGATCTTTTGTTTTTCCAGATGATTTAAAAAAATTAGCTCTATAAAAATAATTCTTTGATAGTTTGATGTGATACTGAATAAGTTAATTGACTTAGGTAGAATTGTTATTTTGGTTATTTTGGCCTATTCATGAGCAATTAATATTTCTCCTATTCAGATCAGACTTTATTTGTGTAAAAAGTGTTCTATAATTGTTTTTATATCGTCCCTGGTTTTGTCTTGGCAGGTAGACTCCCAAGTATTTTATATTGTCTGCAGTTATTTTAAATTTTTCTTTCTTTCTCTTCCTGCTGAATTTTGTTAGTAGTTATAGAAATGCTAAAGATTTATACAGGTTTATTTTATATCACATAAGTTTGCTGAAATTGTCCATTGAAGGTTCTTTAAGTATACCATCATATCATTTGGTAAGAGTGACTGTTTTATTTCCTCATTGCTTATCTTTATTCCTTCAATTTCTTTTTCTTATCTTATTGCTATAGCTAGCATTTTTAGGACAATATTGAATAAGTAATAATAATGGACATCCTTGCTTCACTCCTGATCTTGTCTGGAAAGCTTCAAGTTTATCCCTATTACAAATAATATTTTTTTAAATTTTAGGTAGATACTACTTATTTTAAGGCAAACTCCATTGATTCCTATGCTTTCTAGAGTTTTTTTTAAATAGGAATAGAGATTCTATTTTGTCAAAGGATTTTTCTACATTTATTGATATTGATATGATTTTTGTTATTACTATAATTGATATGATCAATAATGCCAATAGTTTTTCTATTATTAAACCTGAATTACTGGTATGAATTCTCCCTGATCGTAGTGCATGATTTTTGTGATATATTGCTATAATTTCTTTGCTAGTATTTTATTTTTTTAAAATTGCATCAATATTCATTAAGGAAATTCATCTATAATTTTTTTTCTCTGTTTTTATTCTCCTTGGTTTGGGTATCAACACCACATTTGTGTCATAAAGGAAATTTGGTAGCTCTTCTTCACCTATTTTTTTTCCCAAATAGTTTATATAATGTTGGGATTAATTGCTCCTTAAATGTTTAGTAGAATTCATTAGTAAATCCATCTGGTACTAGAGAATTTTAGAGAATTTTTCTCTGAGGGGAACACATTTATAGCTTGTTCAACATTTTTTTCTAAGATTGGTGTATTTAAGTATTCTATTTTTCTGTTAATCTAAGCAGTTTGTATTTTTGTAAAATATCCATCCATTTCATTTAGATTGTTTTATTGGCATTATGATTGGGCAAAATAATTCCTAATGATTGCTCTAATTTCATCTTCACTGGTGATGTATTCACTCATTTCATTTTTATACCGATAATTTGGTTTTCTTTTCTTTTTTAAATCAATAAGTATTTTTTCTATTTTATTGTTTTTACTATTAAAAAAAAAGCTCCTAGTTTTATTTATTAGCTCAATGGCTTTTTTTTTACTCTCAATTTTATTAATCTCTCATTTGATTTTCAGGATTTCCATTTTTGTTACTTAATTGTGGATTGTTAATTTGTTCTTTTTCTAGTTTAGAAAATAGTTTTTTATTACCAATTAAGTATATGTATACATTTCCTGTTTGAACCAATTTAGATGTATAAGAGTTTCAGGCATTTCTCACCCTTCTACTTCTTCCTTCACTGTAAAAGCTCTTCTTTCTCTGCTTTTTTTATGTGAAATCATTTCCCCTTATCTTCTTCTCCCTTCCCCCTTCTCCCAGGCTATCCCTCTTTCTGGTCAATGCATTTTTTTTACATCATCTCAACATAATTGACTCAGTCCCATACCCTCTTTCTATGTAGTATTTGCCCTAATAATGATAGTTTTAAAAGTTATATGTATCATGTTCCCATATAGAAGTTTGACATTTTAACTGTATTGAGTTTGTTATGATTTCTCTTTCTTGATTATCATTTTATGCTTCTCTTGAGTCTGGTATTTGAAAGTTAAATTTTGTATTCAGATCTGGTCTTTTCATCAGAATGCTTTTATGTTCTCTATTTCTTTAAATATCTATTTTCCCCTTAAAGAAGTGTTCTCAGTTTTGCTTGGTAGGTTATACTCTGTTGTAATCCCAGTTTTTGTTTTGTTTTTGTTTGTTTGTTTGTTTGTTTTTTGTCTTTTGGAATATCATATTCCAAGCCTTCCATTTCTTTAATGTAGTAGCTGCTAAATCTTGTGTGAGGCTGACTATGGCTTCACTGTATTTGAATTTTTTTTTCTGGTTACTTGAAGTATTTTCCCTTTAACCTGATAGCTCTGGAATTTGACTATAATATTATTATGGAATCTTTTTCAGGTGATGTTCAGTGAATTCTTTTAATTTCTATTTTACCATGTGGTTCTAGAATATTGGGACAGTTTTCCTTGATAATTTCTTGAAATGTTATGTCTAGGCTTTTTTTTTTATTTTATCATGGCTTTCAGGTAATCTAATAATTCTTAAATTATCTCTCTTTGATATATTTTCCAGGTTATTTTTTATAAGATATTTTATATTTTCTTCTTTGTTTTTCATTCTTTTGACTTTGTCTTATTGTTTCTTAATGCCTCATTAGCTTCCACTTGCCCAATTCTAACTTTAAAGGAATTACTTTCTTTGGTGAGCTTTTGTACATTTCCCCCCACCCCCTCCCAATTTGGCCAGTTTTGCTTTTTATTTTTTTGAGATGTAGATTTTTTTTTAAAAATTAATTAATTAATTTTTAGTTTTCAACATTCACTTCCATAAGATTTTGAGTTTTAAATTTTCTCCCCCTCCCACTCCTCTACCCCCCCCAAGATGTTGTGCAATCTGATATAGGCTCTACTTTTACATTCATATTAAGCATATTTTCCCATTAGTCATGATGCAAAAAACAATTAGAGTTAATGGAAGGAACCCCAAGAATGAAACACTAAAACAAAACAGCAAAGGGCAAGGAGAGCAAATAGTATGCTTCCATCTGCATTCAGACTCCATAGTTCTTTTTCTGGATGTGGATAGCCATTTCCATCATTAATCTTTTGGAATTGTCTTAGATCCTTACATTGCTATGAAGAGCCAAGTCTATCAGAGTTTTGCTTTTTAAGTAATTATTTTCTTCAGTATTTTTTGTGCCTCTTTTACCAAGCTATTTATTGTCTTTTCACATTTTTCTTCCTTTGCTTATTTCTTTACCTATTTTTCCTCTATTAATCTTATTTGATTTTTAAAATAATCTTTTTTTTTCTCTTTTAGGAATTCTTGTTGGGTTAGTACTCAAATCACTTTTTTTTTCCTCTTTGAGGTTTTATTCATACCTGTTTTGACTTCATTGTCTTCTTCTTGGTTTGTGTCTTGATCTTTCCTGTCACTATAGTAGTCTTTTATTTTCAAGTTCTTTGTTGTTGCTGTTGTTTGCTCAATTTTTTTTTACCTTATTTCTTGATTTTGATCTTTATGTTAGAGTTGGGCTCTGTTTCCACTGCGGTGGCATGGGGTCACTTTCTCAAGCTTCAGACTTTTTCACACAAATGTTTTTAGAACTAGTTCTGGGCATTTGGATATTTTTGGTGCTTCCAAGGTGGTGTGATTTGGGGAGAGGTGTGGTCCCTGCTCTGTTGTTCTGTATTCTGATTCTTACCACGAAAGGTTCCTGATCTCTTGGGATTACAATCAATACTGCTCTTCAGGGACCCTGCTCCTTTGCAACCAAAAGTGATACTGCCCTTGAGAGCTCACAATCCTTCTTGACTGAAAGTGCTCCTCTCAGCTCTTGAACTATGACCTAGAAGTGGGTATAGGCAATGGGTTTGCTAAACAGCATTTGGTGCTGTGTTCAGAGTTAGTGCAGGGGTGCCCTGTAATCTTTTTCTAACCAGTTGCCAGGTCTCTTTACTCTCTCTGGCTATAAAGCTTCTACTACTTTTTTCTCCATCACCTAGGCCAAACATTGATGTTTTTCCCATGTGGCTTCCAAGCCAGCCTCCACCTTATGTCACAGGTCTCTCTTTCAGACCTCCTAAATTGTCTTGGGCTGGAAGACTGTCTCATTCTGACCAGAAGAATGACTCACTCTTGAGTTGGCTCTGCCACTCCAGGATTCAATTTGAGGCACTATTTTGCAATTGTTTGGAGGGGAATGGTGGAAAAACTCAGCTGAGTGCTTTCTCAACTCTGTCATCTTCCACAAACTATATTTTTACAAATTTATTTCATTATAATTGGTTTCCTTTTTATGGATTTAAAAAACATTCTGAGAAGAAGTTTATAGGTTTCCAAAGGGGTCTATCATTAAAAAAAAAAGTTAGGAATTTCAGCTCTAGGTTAATTCTGTACATAAACTGTGCCTCTCCAAACCAAACCAGTAAACATTGATTAAGTTACTGTGTTGAAAGCACTATGTTAAGGCCTGGGAATACAATTAATAAAAATAAAGACAGTCTTTGCCCTCAAGTAGCTTACAATCTAATGAGAGCAGATAATACAGAAAAAGAAGCTGAAAATTGGGATGGGGAAGCCACCAGAGGGTACTTTGTGAGGTAGCATGATGTGAGGTAGCATGATGGAATCAACTTTAAGCAGAGGAGTTGATGAAAAATGACATTAGCTGGAAAGTTCTGAGCCCTCTTTAAAGAGAGGTTTTGAGAGGAGTTTCTTGTTCCATCCTCCAGCTCTCTCAACAAAGGGGAGAGGCAAATGAGGGTCCTGAGAAGATATTTAAAATCCAAGTTGAATCAATCTCCATCAGATTCATTATATTACTGCTTAGAAATAATTTTCTTTTCATTGATAGTCACAATTATGCTTTGCATTTTTGCTTTACATTTTAAAATATTCAAGAAAAATATTCAAGTGTTGGATGGTATAATGGAATATACACTGGATTTGTAGTCAGGGAATATGGATTTTAGTTCTGTTTCCTCTTTATTTTCTGAGTGACCTTGGGTAAATTATTTAACTTCCCTGGACCTAAGTTTCTTTATTAGGGGTTGGAATATATGTCCTCTGAAGTTCCTTCCCTAATAAAATTTATAGAATAGGACTACTGAAGAGAATATCATAGGATAATTTAGCCATCTTATTAGTTATTAATTATTACTACTATTAATGCTACCAGTAGTAATTCAATTGATTGAAAGATATGAAACATATGCTTTTGTGCTTATTTTTTATTATGAAAAATAATTTTAATTGTTAGGATAAAGTATTTTCTTTTCCAAGAAAGTGTTCACAGGTTAAAAAAAAGAAAAAGAATCCCTAAAGAAGCAAACAAAAACTAAGCAAAAAACGTTCAAAATACCTTGAGAGACATTATAAAAGAAATAGCCCTGTGCAATGATTCTCAGGTCATAAGCATCAGGTGAGGTATAAAACAGGAAGATTATGCTTACCATAAGTATTCACTTCTAAAATGAATAAATTGAGCCTCAAGGGTTAGGGGAAGAAGATTTCTCTGTTGATGGCCAGGTCCTCCAAATGCTCCTGTTTGTGGATGGCATAACAATGGCAGCATCAAATCCTGTAATACTTGACCTTTTTGGAAGAAATCTAACCAATCAAAATAATTTGACCTGACCATCCACACAGGGAAGACAAAGCAGGTAAAGGAATAGAAGTTGTCCATCAGTACATATATTTGGGACAGGGAATACAGATGAATAATGAATTAGACCTGAAGTTGAATAGGAAGAGGAAAGCAATATGAATTTTCATTTGTGAACTTTTTAAAACTGTTTTAATGACCCCAAGCTTCCTATGGAAACAAAGGACTATCTTTCCAATATTTTTATTCTTCTGATGCTGCTTTATGGAAGTAAGACATACATAATGTAAGTTTGACATAATCCATGTGGAAGATGCTGTGCACTTGCTTCTGGGAGACATTATGCATTGACCTGCCATGTGATTGGATGTGCCCTTTATACCACTGGCTCTAAAGTTGGGACTATTGGCATTTTAAAAACCTGACAGACTCAGCACCAGTATTGCTGTTGTTGTTTTGTTTTGTTTTTGCTCCATTTTGTCTAAAAATAAAGGACTTCTTCACACTTCATTCAGTAAGGAGAGGAGAGTCTGAGAGATGCCTCTTCTCCACCTCCCTCTCCCTTAGACTATGTGGCTCTGAGAAACAATCCTCAGTCTTTAGCCTTCACAGTCATTATTTTCCATTTTGAGTATAGGGAGTGCACTTTCCATTTCAGCCCAGGAGGGCAAACTATAGAGGTCCCAGAGGACAGTAATCCTGGATGGATATTGCAAGCAGCCTAGCAGCAATGCTCTGAGGGCTCTGTTCTAGGATACAAGCTGAGCAAAAGGCAGATATCTCTGGACTTGAACTTAGTAGGATTAAATGATATGTAGGAATGGAGCTAAACTATGAGTCTAATCCCTCTTCCTCATCCCTACTTCACTAAACCAAAGTGATGTTGTCGTTTAGTCATTTCAGTCATATTCACCCCATTGTGACCCTTGAGGTTTTCTTGGCAATGGTACTGGAATGCTTTGCCATTTCCTTCTTCAACTCATTCTGTGGATGAGGAAACTGAGGCAAACAGGGTTAAGTGATTTGCCTAGGGTCATACAGCTAGTAAGTGTCTGAGATTGAATTTGAACTCAGGTCTTCTTGACTCCTGGTCAGGCACTCTATCCATTGTGCCACCTAGCTGCCCCCAAGGTAATATAGAGGGGGATTATAGTCCTAAGGTGTTGGGGAAAATGTTTGTATGCTTGTTCTTACTCTATCTGTGAAATAGATATTCCTTTTTTGTAAAAGCCAATGAAATGTTAAGTGGCTAAAGGGAACTGGGTTGCTATCACTGGGCCCTGAATGAAATGAAAAGGATTGGGAGTGAGGGCTGGGGAGAGGGAGGGATATAAAGCCAGTGGGGACTTGAACCTATGGCAGAGAAGAGACAATTGTCAACCATCTCAGGGCACTGGAGAATACTGAATCTCGTGTATGTGTGTGTAAGCCCCTGGAGAAATAAAAAAATGAATATTAAACATAATGTGAAGGAAAGTTGCATGATATATGTGAACAGGTTGCAAAGTATAATCAATAAAGAACTTCAAAGAACAGGAGCAAAAAAATGTCATAAAGGAAACTAGGACAGGAAAAGAAGATGATTATGTGGTCAGAGTAAAAGATGAGTAAATTGCTAGTGTGTTCCACTGGTACCACTATCATGTCATTAGAAATGAGGAAGGTTCCCAACAAGTTGAGTGGGCCCTCTACCGTGAACTTATGGTCAGACATGGACAAGAACCACACAAAATGAGGAGGCCTGGATAAGTTATGATCTGTATCATGAGTGGAACAAATTGATGAGATTACAGATGACTCTGAGATATTGAATGTTGGCTCTTAATTTGTATAGTATTTAATGGTTATAAAATCCTTTCCCTGCAACAACCCTATGATGTAGGTGGTGCAAATATTGGTCACATTTTGCAGATGAGGAGACTGAGGCACAAAGAGGTAAAATAATCTGTCTTTGCATTACACAACTTACAAATGTCTAATAAATAATTACAAGTCTTCTGAATCCAGTTGCAGTGCTCTTACCACTGTTTCACTTCAGACATTGAAGTAATATCGTTGTTATGTGTGAAGATTACTTAAGAATCAAAGGAGGATTTTGTTATTGTAGTGGCGTTTTTTTTAATCTAATGGAAACCATCCTATCTCAATGAGAAACTACTTTAGCCTGAAAAATATTGCCACCATATATGATTAACAAAACCCTTTTTCATGTCTGCAAAATGTCCTACTAATTTATGAAAGCAAGCTTTTCAATTTAAGAAGCGTATTTTATGTTGCAAATATATTGTGACCTTTATATGAGTTAAAGATGAGATATGTATTATAGCATTCATTGTGTGGAGGAAAGGAAAAAGCATATTTTAATGAGAAAAGAGTCAGAAACTTTTTTGAGACATATTCCCAAGAAATGCATTCTTATGAGTAACCTGTTAGAACCACAAGTTAATGTTGTCCCTTCTCCCTGAATTTGATGTTGTATGAGGGGAAAAATCTTTATGGTTTAGATTAGGCAAATAATTTTTATGCATTGCATCTGGGCTGCTAATAAAAAAGAGAACTAAAAATACTTCGAATTCCACTGTCAATTAGGAGAAGAATTCTGCTACGCCAGATGTTTGTCACATGAGTAGAGTCTGTTTACTGAGAAAGAATACTACCTTCTGAAGTATCAATTCTTTTGTTTCTGGGTTATCCTCTCCTTTTTGTTACCAGACTAAAAGGTGTGTGATTTTAGGAGTAAGGCTGTCAACAGAGTGTAATGGGAAAACATGAAATTTGAATTCAAAATATTGGTTAGATTTGAATAATAATTTTGCCATTTACTAGATGTGTTATCATGGGAAATCCACATAACCTGCTTTAGCCTCAGTTTTCTCATGGCTAAAATGTGGATAATCAAAACTCTATCTTCCTCAAAGGGTACATAAATGTAAGCCTTTGCTCAAACTATTTGTATGGGTTTTTAATTTTAAGACTAGAAGTTTTTTTTTTGAGACAACATGTAGTAGATTCTCCTTGTTTCTTCTGAAGGGAAACGATACCTTGAGGTTTGCCTGGATCACGAAATCACATTGACATTCCAATTTAGAGCCAAAGTAAATAATGCTATCTCTCAAAGTGCTGGTTTCCCCATCTGTAAGGTAAGAGTTAATTCCAAGATCTCTTCAATGTCTGTGAGTCAATATGACATACAGAATATTCAGGGGAAAAAGTTAGATCATATAACCACCATCCAGTTGGTGGTAATTTGTTTCTCTAAGAAAATATTGTAGTAATTGGAGGGAGCCCCTTTCATGAGATATCTACTCTAATTGAGAAACCCAAAGATTTCTGAACTCCAGAAGGAGTCACTAGGTTTGAAATATTTACTTATTACCATCACAGGGAAGGGAAGGGACCTACCATGTGCCAGGCACTGTGGTAAGTGCTTCAAACAAGCATTCTATACAATTCTATACCTGCTCAGGGAAAGAAACACAAAGCAAAGGAATCTTATAGGACTTTGAGAGTCATCTTAGTCTTATACAAAAATGTTCTTAATGCCACGGGCAAAGAATCCAGAAAACAAGGGCAGCTAGGTGGCACAGTGGATAGAGCACCACCTCTGGAGTCGGGAGAACCTGGGTTCAAATCTAGCTTCAGACACATAACACTTACTAGCTGTGTGACTCTGGACAAGTCATTTATCCCCAATTGCCTCACCAAAAAAAAAAAAGTAAGAAAAACCTGAATTCAAATCTTGCCTCAGTTACTTTCTAGTTATATGGCCCTGGACAAGTCACTTAACCTCTATCTGCCTCAGTTTCCTCATCTACAAAATGGGAATAATAATAACACCTGTCCACCTGTCTCCTAGGATTGCTGTGAGGATCAAATGAGATCAATTTGTAAAGCACTTTGCAAACATATAAATGCTTTTATTATTATTAATCCCTTGTCCCCTTCATGGGTAGTCCAAAGGAGAGCTGTCATAATCCCTAGCAATCCATTCAGAAGAGAGGGTATTATCTTTGTCTTTATAGTACTGGGTGGACAGTTCTTGCTGTTCAGTGTCCAATATCTTTTAATGCAAACTTGTTACATGTTGACTAAGCAGAAGCTCCTAGTTGTGCATGCCCTTTATCAAGGTCATCAAAGGAAATGTTTCATCACAACTGGTCAGAGTGCAGGCTCAGCACTCCTTGGGAAGTACTTGAGTCAGAACACATGCATCATCTAAAGTGTCCAGGGCACAGGCCTATCTCTATTTATGACCACTATCATCCTTGTAATAGAATGGATGGCAGCAAGAGAGCCAAATAACCTTTTATGGTGAGTTAAAATAAGACAACAAGTAGACTGAACAGAATTAAATGTTTCACTGTCCTTCGTAAATGTTTGGGAAACACAACTCCAAAGTGTCATTGCTGGGACTTCTGGGAAAAAGCAGCAACCAACACACACATATATAGCAATTTGAGATTGAAGATATCTCCTTGAGCTGTGGGCTCTTGGGAAGTTGGGTCAAAATTGCCCAGAAAAGACAGACCCTTCAGATAGAGACTTCAGTCTTAAGTCAGATTTAACATTAAGAAACCAATGTTTCTTAATGGGAAATGGGGTACTGTGTTATTCTCTTTGCCACTAAACAAACCCTCTTCTCTGGACTCAGGCATTTGAATTGGACTTGGTTCAGTTCTGGGGATCCTGGTCATAAAGGAAGAGGGAGCTAAGGGACAGGTTGTTTCCTTTTGAACATCTACTGATTCATTGGCTTTTCCAGCTCCACAGCCAAAAGAGGAACAGTCTGTCTTTTCAAAGAGCTCCCGAGTAACACATGAACAGAACAAGTCTCAAATCTTGACAATGGTTAACCGTAACAGAAAATGCAACTCTGAGCATGAACCATGTTGCCAAAAAAAAAAAAAGCTTCACATGTTCCATCTCCCCTAACTCCAACCCAAACTATGTCTGTTTGTTTAGTTATACTCACAAAAGGGGGGGGAGTTGGTGCTAAGATATGGGAGGAGAGAGAAAAATAAAAGAAAAAGAGAGAGACAGAGACAGAGAGACACACAGAGAAAAACACACAGAGAGAAAGAGACAGTGGCAGAGATAGAGACAGAGACAGAGGGAGGGAGGGAGAGAGAGAGACAGAGACAGAGAAACAGAGAGAGACAGAAAGAGACAAAGAGAGAGAAAGAGATAGACAGATAGACAGTCAGAGACAGAGACAAAGAGAAAGTGAGACCACCTTCAAACATTGAAGATGAAAGAAAGGTAAAGAAAATCTTCTATGTATAGAAAAGCCTAGGGATGAGATAAGTTGTCCCTTGTTTATAACATTAACTCACAAAAAATAATCATTTCCCATTAAAGAGTTATTGGCTTTTGTTGGTCCAACCCAATTTAAGCCTGAAAATATTTTCATCACACTGTCATTTTAATTTACCAGTATTTACAAGTAAAGTACATGATTATAAAGAGCTCAAGAAGAGCACTCTATTAACTGATATTTAAAATGGAAGGCATTACTGTTAAAGAATTTTCCTGGGCCTGAACAATATGACTTAAGGAAATAGCCTATAAAGGAAATGATACAAATACAATTTTCCCCCTACATATCAATATTCACTATCCCATTCCTTTTTTGAACTGGCATAGGTACATTCAGATTTCTAAAAGATTTTCCAATTAGAAATACTAAGACGTATTTTGACCCTTAAAATTGTTTGAATTATATGTTGTTTGGTGCACAGAGTCAAGCATCTCACTTAATTCAACATAGTTATCCCTTACTAGTTGCTAGATCAAAGCTTTGATTATATAGACATTGTCTTCACAGGGACTGGAGGTTATGTGAATTGAGCCTTTTTTCCCATGTTTGAAAGATTCTACTTGTTAATATGTTAAATCTCTAATTGCCCACAGCTGGAAGTTTCCTCCTGTAATTATGAGATTCCTGCATTCAGGTTGTTGATCATCCTGACGAAGCACTGAAGCGGACCCCCTCCCCTAGTCTTATTCTTCTACAAAGCTTTCAAATCACATTTTATACCCCTCTCCCACATGCAGTTCTCAAGATATATTTTGGGGACATGACCTAAATTACACAACATACTTTTTTTTTCATATAGGAATAGCAGGGTTATTGTTAGAATGGGCATGATTAAAAAATATTTCAGACTCATTTTCATTTGCTTATGGGTTTTAATTCCTTCTAGGCTGATACTCAGAAGCTTTGATCTCAGCCTTGAAATTAATTTTTCTTACTTTTATAGAGAGTTGCTTTATCCATTTTTAATTTTTAGAAGTACAAAAATACTAGATGAACTTTGGAGAGTTTCCAGTTTTTCCATTTGAAAAATGATAAGCAAGTTTTCTTCCAAACAAGCTTCATGGAATTATTGTTACTTTGTTCATTGTTGTTTCATCCATTGTGAAAACAATTCCTTGCTTTAAAATTATATTCTGCCTATGCCTTTGGCTTTATTTGATATAAAGCTATTAGATTCAAGATGGAAATTGAGTTGAAAATGACAAATCTCTACAGGGATTTATTCACCATGGTTAATCATCACTTGGAATTATTATTTTTTGTTGGTATTCACAATTACAATTTCATTATTACTAGAATGGAGCTCACCTAGTTATTATAGTAGTCATAATTATTACCACAAAGTATTTTTGCTTTATATTTTTAGAGCACTCAACAAACATATGTTATTAATTCCTTTGTCCAATGAACAGAACTCTATCTGCTGGAAAAAAAAGAAATGATTTTGTCCCCAGAGTATCATTTGATGGCAGGAGAGTTAATAGGTCAACTTTACTTTAAAATTTTTCCACTTTAAACTGTGGCTAGTTTCTTGTATGTATGATTAAAAACAATTTCAGTAAGTGCTTAAGTTAATTTGTTTGTATCCACACATTGACCTTTGTAGCTCCTCTTAGAGACGTTCCAATCTACTGTAGACTTTTCAACTTTCTACCTTTTTTAACCTATTTTACACAAAGGATACTTTTCCCAAGATTTTTCCATCACTGTTAGGTTCACCTATTGATAAATCTAGCATTCTTTAAACTAAGGATCAATAATCCACAGACCAAATCAAAATTATGAATTGATGGACAGTAAATTAATATGCCTCTTTATGCAAATTAAATTCAGTAGCAGAGTTTCTTGAATTTCCCAGCAGGATAGATAGAAATTACTGGTTAATCATACGTATACATAGTATTTGTTGTTGAGTCATTTTTCAGTTGTGTCTGACTCTCCATGAACCCCATTTGGGGTCTCTTGGCAAAGATACTGGAGTGGTTTTCTATTCCCTTCTCCTGCTCACCTTGCGGAATGAGGAAACAGGCAAACAGGGTGAAGTGACTTGCCAATGGTCACATAGCTAGGAAGTGCTTGAAGCCAGATTGAATTCAGTAAGATGAGTCTTCCTGCCTCCAGACCTAGCACTCTATCCACCGTACCACCTAGCTACTCCATGCATAGTATTTAATATTTACTAACAAAGTGTGTGAATTGCTAGCTAAATTTCATTTCTTCAAGGCTTAAAAAAACTTTCTATGTTAAATCCTAAATCTGGATTTGAGTACAATTATAACAGGTTGCACAAATTTTATTTTACCTTATTAATTTTGAGTTATCATTTCTAATTCATTATGCAAATGCACCTACATGTAGATAAATAAATATCTCAATGAATCAAGTGTAGCACCTAGGACATACCCTAATTTGTACCTAGGTCCTCCAAATAAAATTATATTTTATATTTCCATGTACTCAAAACCATAACTAATAAGCCCCCATCAATATACTTATTTTCACAAGTAAACCAGAGGATCATGGCAAAGTCATTTAATAAAATATCATGACAACAAAAGTAACAACATAACGTTTCCTAGGTTTTGCTTACGAGTTTATGTAAACTTGGGTCACCCTTTCCAACAAATGTGCCATCAGTAGAAAGAGTAAGAGGAACACACAAGGGCAACAAGTCATTGAGCAACCGGTTCCTCTGACATTAAAAGGCTATTGTTATCTTCTGTCATGCCCTCCAATTCAGTTCCCTCTATCTTAAAGGTATAGAAACAACTATTAAATCCTCTGTGAAAAAAAAACTTGAAGCTTGGGTTACACTTGGTACCCTGGGTGTCTCTTATTAGGGGCTGGAGACGAAATCAGTATTGGGGTTCATATTAGGCAGGTGTTGCATGATTTAGCATGTCTGAATGGAATCAGCAGCCCTTGTCTTACTTTCAGTGAAGTATCATACAGACCACACAATTTCAAATCAGGGCACCAAGGTCTGTGAAGAATAGTAAATGAGCTTGGCAGCTTTTTTCTCTGAACTTTTTAATGACTCTGGTGTGTGTGTGTGTCTGTGTGTGTGTGTGTGAATACGTATATATGAATGTATACACACATATCTATCATATATATCATATCTGTACATATACCTATATATACATAAACATATCCATGGTCCTCTTTGAGTTACTATGGAGTTTGAGGGTACCTGATAAATTTGATTTGATCCTGCTTTTTGTTGTTATATCCCCTTGGTGGCAGAAGTACCGATTCTGTGAAGCATGTCATCTGATTTATTTTATTGAGTTTTATTTCTTATCATTCCCCTTATATATTTTTCATTCTGAAAGAACCTAGTTACTATGGAAACAATGATGTGTTGGAATTGGGCAGGCAGTGATCTTCAGAAGAAGAGTAGTTAACTTAGTCTATATGTAAAGCATATGATGGCTTTCAGTTTATTCTGTGATGGGTGGCAGAAAACTCTATTTTATAGTATTCATGTTCATATAAACAAAATGATTTGTTTCTCATATTTACACTTATTCAGGCTAGAGAGATGCAGGAAGGTAGTAGGAAAAAGTTTAAGCTGCTGGCTTACGAACTGGACTTCAAACTATAGATGTGATAGAGTGGATTTATTATTGTTCAGTTGTTTTAGTCGTGTCCAACTCTTTGTGACCCCATTTAGGGTTTTCTGAGCAAAGATACTGGAGTGGTTTGTTATTCCCTTCTCTAGCTCATTTTACAGATGAGGATCTGAGGCAAACAGGGTGAAGTGACTTGCTCAGGGTCACATAACCAGTAAGTGTTTAAGGCCAGAGTTGAATTCAGGAAGATGGCTTCTTGCCTCCAGGCCCAGCACTCTATCCACTGCACCACCTCAATGCCCCATCAATTTGTCAACTTTTACCCAAATATAGCCTCCAAAAGGCTACTTGTTAATGTAAGGAATGTACTCATTCTTTCTCCTGAGAAACTCCTGGCCACAGACATCAAATCCAAAGTGTAACTGAAAACCAAGGTCACTCTTTCTTATGTTATATTTGCATTATGACAAGAAAGAATAGAAATATTTTTTATTTGCTCTAGGATTGTGATGAAAATAGTTGTATGAAATATGTGTTCTGGATATAATCTTTGAATTTCTTTCTGGGCTGCTGTCGGGGAAAAATGATATGACAAATCCTTTCCTCATCACCTTGCTACACAGAACTCAACTAAGCTGAATTGAAGGCTCATGTAAACTTTTGATGTGGCTTCCAGCAAACCTTTCTTAAATCCACACCTTGTAGTGACCCACAAGCTTGTGTCATTGGTCCTGTGCCTTTTTCCACAAAGGGAAGTAACAAACTCTGTAAAATTAAGTTCAAAAGAGCAACTTGGTCTCTCAAAGGATTCAAGAGCCATTGAATTGACATGTCACAGGCCTGAGGACAAGTCTGGGCTTGGTGAAGCCCAGAACTGGGGCAATTACTTCTCTCTAATAATAGTGTAGTTCTTTGCAAGAACATGCTAAAAGGAACTACCTTCTTAAAGGGCCAAACACAATTAAGTGATTTAGAAAGGAAACAAAGCAAGCATGCCTTGGTTATTGTCCTTACCACCGCAAGTTCTTCCCTGTTTCTGATGACTGAACTCCCAGCTACTGTAAAGGATAGGTGTGCTGCTGAGGAATCAAGAGAATTTTAGTATTGGAAGGACCTCAAAGATCTCTATATGCCATAGGCCCTCATTTAAAAAAAATATAAAGATAAAGAAAGAAATGAAGGAAAAGAAAGAAAAGAGAAAATCATTCTTCTGAAAATTTACACTGCTACTTAACGCCAGAATTAGAACTAGAATCCAGGTTCCCTGATTCCTTGAGCTACTAGTGATTACACAGCACCATACAAAAAGCAATGCTATGGTGCTAAAATGTTACCTAGACTTAACTGTTGAACATCACCTGTGGGCCAGGTATCTCTTAAAATCAAAGCTTGAATAATGGATAATTTGAGGGAAAATCAAACACAACACACACAGACACGCATACACACACAGGTACACACACACACATATACAAACTAATTGTAGCTACTAAGAAATCCTGCCAAATAAGTCACTAATTATGTATATAACCAGCACAAAGGGATTCCTGGGTATTTGGGGGGCAAGGTGAAGGTCTTTTTGCAAGTATTAACTAATTCTAATAATATACTTTCAGGGTTTCTAGATGGCAAATATACTACCATTAAACACAGCAAAACCCTGTTATAACATCTGACTGACTTCTTACAAACATGTTGGGAATGTTGTTTCTAAGATCTTTCCATTACTGGGAAGGGGTAGGGGTAGGCAAGATCCTTCCCGCCTCTCCCCTACCCAACTTCCACACTATTATTATTAAAATCAATGAAGTTAGCATTTATGTAGCACTTTTAGTTTTTTGAAGGGCTTTACAAATATTTTTTTTTTCATATTATACTCTCAATAGCCCCGGGAGTAGATTTCTAATTGTGTACATTTTACAGATCAAGAAACTGAGACAAAGGTTAAGTGACTTGCTCAGGGTTACAAAGCTAGTAAGTATTTGAGATTTAATTTGAACTCAGACCTTCCTGACATCAGGTCTAGCACTCTAACTGCTGTGTGACCTAGCTGCTGTTAAGGACTTAAAAAAGAAATGTTGGATTAGATAGGGGATATCATTGTTTTTTTAATTATGATTTTGCCTTTCATTCCCAGGATGCTACTTATTATGCAACTCTATGGAAAGAATGATTCCTGTCCTCTAGAAGTTTGCCTCTTATAACAATGAAAACTAAAGAAGAGACTTCAAGTTTATTTGGTCACATGTCAAATAGGAAAAGAGGTTGTTGTTTTTTTGTTTGTTGTTTGTTTGTTTGTTTTTAACTAACCCCTTATCCCCATCTTCCAAGTATACTAAATGGAAGGAGAATAGTGTTTTTGACCTTTTATGGAAAGGTGTTAACAAGCTATAAGGCCTTCTAAGCTTTCTGTCCTGTGCCACCAGTATCCCATGTAACGCCTCAGTTGTAAGAGAAAGATGAGGTCACAAAACATGAAATAGAGTAGATGGAATAACACTGGCAGATAATCAATTAAGTTTGGGAAAGTCCCCAGTTCATATCACTGCTGCCAATTTGCAGCAAATAACCCATCAGCATCTTCTTGGAGAGGGATGAGAAGAGGAGTGAAGATATAATTATAGAGATGGGAAATGAACCCTATGAGTAAAGGTTAAACAAACTGAAATAATTTTGGTGAAAGATTAGGTCTAAAGGATACTAAATAAGGCTTTGAGCTAATTTGAAGGTAGATAGATAACTGTCCACTGAATAAGAGAAAAGGTGTAGAAACTGTAACAAAAACAACAGAAATACTTCAGTTATTATTCAGTTCAACAAACACTGAGTACCTACTGATTATGTACAAGGTAATATGCTAAGGAAACCACTGATGACGCAAAGTTTAGTGAGATAGTGAATGTTTTACTTTTAAATATAACAAAATCCTGGTTTTCTTGAGGGGCAAAATGTTAAATTTTCCCTTAAACTAGAGGCCTTTAAAAATAGAATAGATTTCTATTGCCTGAGGTGGTAATAAGTGTATTCTTGCCTAAAAATAGGGGAATTGACTAAGTGATCTTTAATGGGACTCAGACACATTTAAGTTGACTTATAACCACTAACTAAAGTAGGTAGTTCAAAATTCATTGGCCTTTTCTCCATCTTCATTCTCCTCAACCCCTTCCTAGTATTTAGCAGAGCTGAACGATTACTCCTTAAAATTCTCTCTTCCTTTGATTTCTGAGATACAGCACCTTCTTGTTTCTTGTAACCCTCTGAAAGAATTTCTCTGTCTCTCTTGTAGAATACTTTTTTCCATCCCCTAACTCTGAATTTCCCTCATGAATCTCTTCTGAGCTACATTCCTATGGAGCTTGTAGTTTGGTATGTGATACAGTATAACCACATTAAATATTAAATGATAAGTGCATTGGGGAATGAATAATCAAAATTTAACAATAAAAAATTGCTGTGAGTCCAAAAGGGTGAGATGCTTACCTAGTCTCTATAAAGGGTCTCTTAGCTCTAAATGCACTCATGCATTCTAGCCTTAGTCTTGGGGTATCCTGGTCTCAAAAGAGACTTGAATTCTCTGATTGTTTACACCAGTTTTGTCAAACTCAGATAGAAACAGAACTAATCCATGTATAAGGATCCCAATGGGCTGCATATTGACTTAATTTTAAAATGTAATGTTATCAGATGACAAATGCTGGAGGGAACGAAAGAAAAACAGGTACACTAATGAACTTCTGGTGGAATAGTGAATTGGTCCAACCATTCTGGACAGCAATTTGGAACTATGCCCAAAGGACTATAAAACCATGCATACCCTTTTGACCCAGAAATATCACTACTAGGTCTGTATCCCAAAGAGATGAAAGAAAAAAGAAAAGGACTTATTTGTGTAAATATATTTATAGCAGCTCTTTTTGTAGTGACAAAGACTTGGAAATCAAGATGATGCTCATCAGTTAGAGAACAACTGAACACGTTGTGGCATATAATTATGAAGGAGTACTATTGCGCTATAAGAAATGGTGAGGAGGGTGCTTTTGGAAAAGAAAAAAACATGGCAAGACCAATACTAACTGATGCAAAGTGAAGTGAGAACTAAGAGACCACTGTGCAGAGTAACAACAATGTTGTAAGGATTAAACTGTGAAAGACTTGGCTACTCTGATCAATACAAGGATCCAAGACAATTCCAAAGGAATGAAAAAAAATGCTATCCATCTCCAGAGAGAGAGAGAACTGATGAAGTCTGAGTGCAAACTGAAATATAATTTCCTCACTTTGTTTATTTTTCTTGCTTTTTTGAAATATGACTAATATGGAAATATGTTAAAATATTAAAAATAAATAATAAATTAAGATGCCAAAATATAATGTTATCTATGTTTTGTTTTATTTTTATTTCGTTAAATATTTCCCAATTAAATTTTAATCTGCTTCAGGCCATTGACTGCATATCTGAATCTTCTGCTTTATACTTTAACCCTAGATCTCTGAGAGAAATCACCTAAACTTTAAGGTTTTGCTCATATCTAGTTACCTCAAAAAGAGAGAGAAAGTTTCTCTGTGTACAGTGCAGATCAGGTATAGGACAGCTATTTATGTTTTTCCACAGAAAAGAGATGCTCAACACTAAAGAAACAAGTATGCATTGACAAAGAGCTACACAAGAAGCAACAACTTACAACTGTTGTAAAATTCTCATTGGGAAATGAAACTTAAAATATAAAATATCTTTTTCAGTATTTTTAAATTATGCTTTCACATTCACTTTAGTTCTGTACTTACTATTCAAACAATTTCCTTCCATACCCTGTCTTCTGACAAGTCAGGCCAGGCCTTGAGCTCACCCTCCTGTCTATGATCTTTTTCTCCAAAAAAATGGCATGGTAGATTCAGAGGCAGATCTGTTCTTTCTCCACTACTTAAAAGAAATCCTACGGAGGGAGCCTTACATACTACATATTCTGAAGAGGAAGAAGAGAGAGCAGAAATTGTCTCTCTTTGTAAAGTAGTACTGTACCTCTCCCTAGACTGCCTTGCAATCAGTGAGAGTTCACTACATCATTCCAAGATGCCCAGTCTTGCAGACCTGAACACATATTTCCCGAGAATTGGCCTTATTTCAAGCTCAGCATTATATAGGTTGTGTTGTAACTGGGAACTACAATTACAAAAGTACTCCACAAAGTCTGAGAGGGAAGATTATCACTTTGGGCTATGAGGGTTAGTTTCATGGGTATTGGGACATTGGAGTTTGTTTTTAAAGAATAGATAGAAATTCAACAGATAAACATGTCCATTCTCATTAGCCCATATATCATCACTCAAACTTCAACAATTATAACTTTATTATTTTTTAATTCTATCATTCCTCATAGTCATTTGGTTATCATGTTCTGCCTTTTCTTTATTTGAAACGTCTCTCAAATTTTCCAGGTCCTCTTCATTTTCACACATGCTTTTGTTGTTCAGTCTTTTTAGTTGTGTCCAACTCTTTGTGACCCCATTTGGGTTTTTCTTGGCAAAGATACAGGAGTGGTTTGCCATTTCCTTCTCCAACTCATTTTACAGATAAAGAATCTGAGGCAAACAGGGTTAAGTTACTTGCTCCAGATCACAGAGCTAGGAAGTGTCTGAGGCCAGATTTGAACTCTGGAAGATGAGTCTTTCTGGCTTCAAGCCCAGAACTCTATCCACTGCACCACCTAGCTGCCTCCTTATATCTCCTAGTCTAATTCCTAGGATCTGCAAAGATCTTCTACTTTAGGCTTCCCTTGCCTGTCATAAACCTTGGATAGTCAGATAAATGGAAGAATAACCCACTCATCTGCTGTAGTGAGAGTATCAAAGCTAGATCATAGCTCAGATCCTTTGTTGATTTTTCTGTTCTCTGAAATCTAATTTTATTTTCACATGGAAATGTAATTGATAACTTTATTGGTTATTCGCTTATCCACTATCTGCCAGTGTCATTCTATCTATATTAGGTCATTACTACATGTAGAACAGAAGTCAAATTGCTGGTAGAGATAGAAAGCTTGGATAAAGTAATCCTTGTCTTCACGGAACTTAGAGTCTAGTAAATATTTATAACAGTTTTGTATGTGCTTATTTTGTCTCCTAAAGAGAGAGATAATGTAGTATTGTAAAAAGAACACAGGAGTTGGATTTGCAACAGGAGTTTCAAATAGAAATATAGATCCTATCTACTATTTAGGGTTATTTTGATGATCAAGTAAGATGATGTACATGGATACTTTAATACATTAAAAGCTTTAAGGATCCATGGATTCAATGTTGTGCCTATTTCCTCCATTTATGCAGATCACAGCCCCTATATGCCTTAATAGTCTTCATAAGCTATTGTGGCTACATAAAGATAAATCATTACTTAGTGGCCAAGCTTTTCATATTCATACTTTCCAGACTTCAACAGGCTGGTCATCACCTAGTGGCCAAGTTTTTGGTATTCATCCTTTCCAGACTTCAACAATCTGGTCTTCAAATGACAAGAGGCCATGATCTCATTGCTGGGCCCTTACTTGGAACTCTTTCATATCAATAGAACATATTAGAGCTTATAGTCCCCTCTCATAGCCTTTGAGGATCACATATGCACAACAATGACTCTGGAGGAAGATATCAGTGAATATATTTAAAACACTTATTAACTTGTACAACATTATACTCTAAGTAACACTGCGCAATACATTATGGCATACTGAGGGTGATAGGTGGCAAAGATAGAGCACTGGACCTGGAGTCAGGAGAACCTGAGTTCAAATCTTTACTAGCTGGGTGTATGTGGGCAAATCATGTAACCTCTGCCTCAGTTTTTTCAATTGTAAAATGAAGATAACAATATAACCACCTCTCAGGGTTGTTGCGAGGATTAAATGAAATAATACTTGTAAAGTGCTTAGCACAATGCCTGGAATATAGTAGGAGCTTAATAAATGCTTATTTCTTTCTCTTCATTATTATTATCTCCTTATATGCAGGGATCAGATCTTGTATTTCTTTTGTATTCTTTACATCAAGCACAATGCTAGGCAAATAGTATGTGCTTAATAAATCAGGAATAACAATAACATGTTGCTTACTTTCCTCCTCCATCCCCTTAACTACAGGTATCTCAAAAACTTAACTACAGGTGTCTCTAAATTGCTTTACTCTTCTTCCTATATATTACTTTGTTTGATGAGCTTAACTGCTTTAATGGTGCCATATATAACCTCTATGCAAGTGACTCCTAAATTGACATCTTCAACCTTGACCTCTAATCTGAACTCCAATTCATGATAGATACCCTCATCTTAGATGTTCCCATATAGCATGTCCAAAACTGAATTCATCAACTTCCTATCTGACATGAGCAGCCTTCTCAACTACCCCATTTCTGCCCACGGTACCATCATTCTTCCCATAATCACAAACTATTACTCAATTTTCTGTAACAGTTGACATCCTCATGGTCTCTCAATTGACTGAGAAATGAAAAAAAAATCTCTCTGTGGTGATTATTTGTTGATTTAAAAATAATTTGACTCAAACAAAAATGAATGAAGCATTTATTAAGCACTTATTATGTACAAAGCACTAGCAATACAAATGGAAAAGCAAGACATTCTCCGCTCTCAAGGAGCTCACATTCTAATGGAGGAGACAACATATAGAGAAAGTTTCAGCTGCCAGTCAGTTGTAAAGATCCCATGGTTCTTAGGGGGGCAGTAGTAGAGCAGATGGTGATGCCTCTTCTTTAATGTCATTTCTACTGATAAAATCATATCAATTTTTGATGTTGAAAAATTTGACAATGCCAAGGACTTTGTTGGCAAGAACAACTTTGCTGGTCTTCAGTAGCTGTGGTGGTAGCAGCTGCAGGACCAGTTGCCAAGCTACATCTTTTTAGGGTTTGCTTCCCAGGATGATGGCTAAGGGCACTGGACTGGAAACATTGTTATCCCCAGAGGCTCAGGGTCTATCTGGGCTGTCTCCCTTAGTGTCTGTGGTGAGATGGTGATCAATGGAGTGGTGGTTTGATTTGCCTGGCACTGCCTCCTGTCTCTCCCTCAGGGTGCCTTGCTGCTTTATTTAAGCTGGTTTGCCTGCTCTGTGAATGGCAGTTAGTTGGTAATGGATGGGGATGACTGGACCTTTCTTTATAGGAGTTGTTTCCTTAGATGATGACTATGAAGACGAGGCTAGAAGCAGGATGGGTGGTCTGAGGGGTACTGATACTCCAGCAGTCTTGTACATATTTGCTAGTTGGTGTTAGTTGGTCAGTAGCTTTGCTGGTTGTGATGAGGAAGGTGTACCCCTTCTCCACAACAATTTCTGCTCTCTATGATGACTATGGAGAATAGGTTGAAAACAGGTAGGGTGGCTTGGAGAAAACCTGCTATTCCCATCCTGGAAGTATAGGGGCTCCTCACAGAATCACCCCCAATACTGATGGACATGGGGGCATTGACCTACTCTGTTTCTGACCTGAGATAATTCACCTCTCCTTAGGCAACCTGACAGCCTCCCTATTCCTGGCGGCCTATCATTTTGATGAGGAACTTAGTGCAGACAGTCAATTGGCATAGCCCATTATAGCTCAAAACTCCTGTAAGAGACCTACTGGCCTCAGCTTCCCCAGTAGCTGCAATTACAGACCTTGTCATACTCAGAGGCTGCGTCAATTCTAAATGACACTTATAAATAATGTTGTACAAAACACTTCAGATAAGCCCTCCATAATATCTAACACAATGTGGCCTGTATAGTAGATGCTCAGTGAAAACTCAATCATTATTATTTATCTCTTATATGCTCAAATTGATATTTCAAATCTTAGTAGGTATAACAATGATATACACCAAGAACCTGACCTATCATTTAGGTAGAGAAAAAAAAACTTATTTCTTCAGAAGAATTATACACAAAGTCCTCTCCCCTTTTGGAAGAACTCAACTCTTCTAAATATATTTTTTATTATTCTTTCTTCTCTCTAAATGATTTTTTCCATCTGCAAAAAAGGTTGACTTTTTCATTTTATTCTCTAATATGACATCCTTTTAGTTATCAGGGTTCACTTTTTAGAAGCAGAGGAACAAAGAGATTGACATTTCAGTTTAAAATATGACCATGAACACAAAGACCTGCTGTCCTGAAATAAAGATTGTATTTATTTTTGTCTTGGATCTCACAAATAAATATGTGTTGACATGGCTAATTACTGAAGCATGATGAACACATTTTTTGAAAAGACATGAGAAAAGGGTCTTTTTTAGTTTGCCTTCTGTTTCCACTAGATTACACTTCCAAAAGAATGTCAGAGTACCTGGGAAGCTAGCCAGTGAGGTAATGTAATGAACCCCGCAGCTAACACTGACAATGGTCATTTCAGGGTGGTACAGGTAGCATCTGAAAATGGTATGAAAACAGAAGTGACAAATAAAACTTATTCTGTGATTCAGAGTAAAACTTGAAACAACAGCATCTGAAGGGTGGATAAATCTGAGAAGGATGGTGGGTTTCCTCATATCTTATGAATGCTTTGTATTTCAAAGAGTTAGCTGTCTTTCAGGAGGAATTAATTTATTTTTCCAAATTTCAAAGGCAATCTCTTTAGCTTAAAGGACCACAGCCAGCAGTAATTAAGCATGTCATTCCCTGCTGGCAACTACTTGGTCTAGTATTTATCCTGCACGTGCTCCTTCAGATTTCCATTGAGCTCTTCTCTGAAGTAAAATGTGGTGCATGCCCCCAACAAGAACATGTATGTGACAGAGTAACATCCTACAGTTAGTATCTCATAAAACCAGGAATTCGGCATTAGTGAGCATGGTGAATTTATTTATGAATAGAAGAATTCTGTAAGGATATATGAGTAAATACGGCAAACTGGTATCAAGACACTGAATAACTTCACAAATCAGATGACATTTCTGGAGGTCTGTATGTGTATAGCATAATGAAGGCATTTTAACACTTTGTGAAATGAGATGGAAACAGGACAAGTAGGGAAAAATAATTATTCCTTTTAAGTATATTTTACTTTTAACCAATGGAAGAGATCAGAATTGCAAAGAATACAAACATGATCATTTGCTTTTTAAAGCAAATTTGCCTTTGTTTTGATTTAGGTTACCTCCACTTTCCCAAAGCCTAATTGGGAGATCAATTGGTTTAGAAGTATTCCCAGGGGACTGATGGGTTGACATTCTGCAGACCTAGGGAACTTCTGCCAATTTGATGACATTTCTTTAATCCATATTCAGTGAAGTTTTGGGGAAAAAGAACAAAAGATGCTATTCTACCTCCTGGAGGAGATAGCATCACTTTAAGGCTAAGTAGGCAGCTAGGTGGTACAGTGGACACAGCACTGTGCCTAGAGTCAGGACGATCTGAGTTCAAACCCAACCTTAAGCACTTACTAGCTGCGTGACCCTGGGCAAGTTAACCCTGTTTACCTCAGTTTCCTCATTTGTAAAGTGTGCTAGAGAGGGAAATGGCAAACTATTCCAGTATCTTTGCCAAGAAAACTCCAAATGGGGCCACAAAGAGTTGGACACAATTGAACAACAACAACAGGATTGCCCATTCTATTGGCTGGTCATTCAGTTAGCAAGTAGCCAGCTTCTCTATGAAATAACCACACTTCATAAAGAGCTTTTCTCAGTATAATTTGCCACTGCTCAAGTAGCTTCCCATTCTATTTGAACAGAGCCAAACACTACTTCCTGGTTATATGACTTCCTGCCTTACATTCCCTGCCTGACTTTTCTGATGGAGAAATCTAACTCTTCCTCAGCTTGTCCTGAATCTGCTTCACTGTTTTCACCCTCTTTCTCTTAGCCTGGCCTGAATCTCTTGGCCAGGTATTCATCTTGATCATTTGGTTGCTGGCTGGTGTGGAGTTAAGTAGAAATGAGAATGTCAAAGAACTATAAGGTCAGGATGTTAGAAAGGTAAAGATGTATATCAACAGGAGGGGAAATCTTATGGAGAATAATTGTGAGCTAGGTGCCAAATTCAGAGAGTGTCCTGGTTTTTGGTAGATGGCAGCAATAAGGAATGTGACTGAGTGGTATAATTTAATGGTACAAACATCAGACTAGGGGTATTGAGGGATGGTTGTAGAACAATGGCACATAAGTGGGAAATGGGAGCAAGGGTTGTATTGACTTTTTCTGGCCTTCTGAGTCCAAGGTAGAAAAAAATGAACAGATTCCATTAGAGAAGACTGTCAAAAATATGGTATCCTCAGGGAAAAGGTACTTTTTTTGTTTATTCATTTCTAATTAAGGAGGAAGATGGAATACAAAAGGAAAATATCAAACATATTAAGAAGTATCTACCAAAAATAGAGGTATAAATGGGCATAATAGAAGGAGGTAGTATTTGGGCAGACAGGAATGGAGGAGGCCTAAAAAGGGTAAGGCTAAGCAACACAGGGATGTTGTTGTAGTCATTGTGGATCCTTCATTTTTAAAGAGGAACTGTGACATCACAAGGGTAATAGCTTTCATTTCATATTTTATTTTTCCCCCAATTACACGTAACAACAATTTTAACATTTTTTTCAAATTTTGAGTTCCAAATTCTCTACCTTCTTCCCACTGAGAAGGCAAGCAATTTGACATAGGTTATACACATGTAGTCGTGCAAAACACATTTCCACGTAAGTCATGCTGTGAAGGAAAATATAGACAAAAAATAAAGAAGAAAATATCTTTCCATCTTCATTCAGATTCCATCAGGTTTTTCTCTGGAGATGGATACCACCTTTCATCATAAATCCTTCGGAATTGTCTTGGATTATTGAATTGCTGAGAATGGCTAAGTTATTTATAGAATTCATACAATATTGTGTTACTGTATACAGTATTCTCCTGGTTCTTCTCATTTCACTTCCCATCAGTTTATGTAAGCCTTTCTAGGTTTTTCTGAGAGCACCCTGGTTGTCATTTCTTATAGTGTGATAGTATTCCATCACAAACATATCCAAAAAGTTGTTCAGCCATTCCCCAGTTGATGAACAGAGGGGGATGTCTTGACTCACATATAAATCAGATTTAAGTGAGCATGGGGATATTGTCAAGAACACAGTGGCTTCCTAGGCTATCTGGATCTTGCCTTCCTAAAACCATGTTACCTGTTTACTCCTTATTATTTTTGCCGCTTTCTCTGGATTTTTTACCTCTTGGTCATCTTATTTATGAAACCTACCAATCTTCTTCCTAATCTTCTGAACCCTCAGTGATGGTCTCTTTTGGCTCCCCACACACTCAGGTCCACAAATTTGGTATATACTTAAGTAGGGTGTTCAAAGCCTGGGAGACGTTTTGCCTATTATCTGAATATAATAAAATCAGGGATATAGTCCAGTGGGTGGAGGATAAGGACTTTTTTCCCTTTCACTTGGCTTTTGTTCTGACTCAAATTATTTATAGACAAAGGATCTGCAATGGGGAGAAGAAAAGGGATCTTTGGACCTAGATAATCCTCTGTTTGTTGTAAGGGAAACCCTTGAAATAGTTGTAAAGTCATTCACATGTTGACATCCCGAAATCAGGGAAGAGTTGTAAAGAATTTCTTACTCAAAGCTTCTTGCAGAGAGCAGCATGGGAGAGAGATGCTGCTTATGGTGAACAAGAAGCAATACAAACTAAATTCCTTTAGGGGCTCCTTAGCTGGCTGGCATTCTGTTTTCCAAAGGTGCTCTATCTCCTGAAGCAAAAAATAATCCAGGAGAGAAAAAGGTGTCCAGGGAACTGACATACGTCCCTTTCCCTATGGGGAGAAAAGAAGTTGAGAGATTTTCCTAGGGCCTAGGTTTATGGATAGCCTGTTAACTAAGTATGCTTCAATTATCCTCCCACTTCAATCCATCCTGTATACTACTGTCAGATTAATCTCACAATGAACAACTCTTTACTCACTCCACTTCTGAAAAATAGTGCACCATTATGGAAAAACGAAAACAAAAACAAAAACAAAACACAACAAAACAAAACTTCAGTGGTCCCTTGTGATTGGAGTAAAGTCCAAACTGTTTCCCCTTATATTTAAGGACCAGAATGATATGGTTCCAACCTGCCTTTTTAGCCTTGTTTTTTTCTCTTTCTCTGCATGTTCCCTAGGCTCTAGTCTAGTCAAACTAGATTACCTTCCTTTAAATATGCCCTACACTTTTTTACCTTAACACATTTGTTCATGTTACCCCTGACCATAGTTTTATAATTTAAAATGCCAATCCACATTTCAAAGCCCAAATACAATTTTTACCACCTTCACAAAATCTTCCATGATCTCTCAAGCCAGAATTGATACCTTACTCCTATGAACTTCCTTAGCATTTGGTTTGTATTTGTCTTTGACACATCAAACCCTGCCTTTTATTATAGTTATTTAGGTATTATTTTATCACCTTTATGACACTGGAAGTTCTTTGATGAGAGAAGCTTGGTTTCCATTTTTGGGAAAATTTTAGAATGTATCTTGAAGAAATGGTTGATAAACACCCAGAAAGGGAAGCAGTTTTTACAAAGAGTTTGCATGGCTTCATCAAAAACAGGTCATGCCAAACTAACTTCATTTCCTTTTTTGACAGTATCACTAAACTAGTAGATGAGAGAATGCTGAGTATATAATTTACATAGGTTTTGGCAACACTTCTTCTAAGATATCTTATGCTATTCTGCTGAAGAAGAAAAAAAGGATATAGATTAGGTAATAATACAATCTGATGCATTCCGAACAGGGTGAGTAACTGGACTCAAAGAGTGTTTAATGTTAATGTAGCTAGAGGTCTCCAGTAGCACATACATGGCCATATTCTAAAACATTTTATTAGTGATTTGGATAAAAACATAAATGGCATGCTCATCAAATTTGCAGATGACACAAAGCCAGGAAGGATAAATAACATGAGAGAGTACTGATCCAAAATGATCTTGACAGGTGAGAATATCTGATTCAATCTCCTAAGATAACATTTAAGAGAGATGAATATGACAACTTAGATATAAGTTATTCTAGTGAAAGGTCTGGTAATTTTAGTGTATAGAAAGTTTAATTTGTCAGCAATGTGATGAAGCATCAACAACAACAACAACAAAAAAGCTAATGTGATCTTGGGTTAAGAAGATCATAGTTTCTGGGAATAAGGAGGTGACAGGCTCAATGTGTTTTGCCTTCATGACACCTTTCAGAAATATTGGTTGTGGTGGGCCCATGTACAATGGGACAGAGAAATGCTTAGGGAGGAAGAGATGGATGGAAAGTGAGTCTGGGCTCCTCTGAGAGGACTCTTCCTTTCATCCACTGGGATAGATGGGTCAGTGTCTGCTTAGTGGCAAACTTTCTCCTGCCTAAAAATCCAAGCTCCCAGTGATCTGTCATTTTTCTCTTAGCTACCTCCCCTTCCATTCAAGAGGACAGATGTTTAAATTCAGAGTTTTCTGTTCTTTAAAGTTGTTTGCTTTCTGGTTTACTCAGTATCAAAGTGGGTCCACTTAATATGAAGGATTGATATTAATTTCTTTCCTTATTTAAGAATAGAGGTTGCAAAAGATAAAAATAGTGTCTGTTACTGATATAAAGGGATACAGAAAGGACTAAGGTTTGAACTCTGGTCCAAAAGTGCTGTTTTCTAGTCACTGGGGAGACAGAACAAGAAAACTTATTATAGTTTACTATATGATGATGTTGGTAATTATATTATCTCTCCAAAAGGCAAAACTCAACAGGATTCAGGCTTTTTCTTTAGCTCTAGGCTAAAATGAGTCAAAGCCCCATTTGTTGCCTGGGACAAGACTACCTTGTTGGATCATGTTTCTTTATTAACTCTTTTCTCCCTCTTCTTACTACATATGTAAAGAAAGCTCTCTGAAGGGATGTAGTCAAGGGCCATGAATAGGGAGGAGGAACTTCCCAATGGGATGAGAAGAGGTGTGGCTGTACCTAGCTTGTAAAATCACATTCCAAAGGTCAAGACCAGAGGAGGGATTATTCTTTCTTCTTCTACATCCAAACTCATACTTGGTCATGCATAAAAGTTCTGCATATTTAATAAATGTTTGTTGAATGTATATGAATAAACTGTGTAAAAAGCAAGTAGTTGAGCTTGAACATTTTCATTTTGGGAAGTAAAAATGTGGCAGAACCATTCCAAGTATTTTTTTGAACTTGACCTAGCCCTGGGACATGGCCAGGAATGGGTCTTCTAAATGAAGAAACAGAATCTGTGTAATTTGTGCATGGTCACAAAGTTTCGTAAGTATCTAAATCACAGACTCACATATTGGGAAGTTACCTATACTTCATTATTCATTCAAAAATTTTTTACCTTGTGAAGACTTATTCGGTACAAATATTGTGCAAGGAACAAGGAATATAAAGAGGAAGCAAAATGGTCCTTGCCCTCAAGGAACTGACCTTCTTTAGAGGGAGTAGAGCAACTCATACAGAGAAAATTAAAAAATAGAATACAATGGACTTTCATCTTAAGTGGAGTTAGCTTTTAAAGTCAAGTAATAATGTAAAAACTGAATGTAGTCAAAATTGGCCTCCCTTAAATTGGCTACACAGTATCTTAAACAGTGGGAATCAGGAAGGTCAAGATTTTCTTTAGCATATGAGGGAATTACTCTTCAAAATCTGATAGAATTCACTAGTAAATCTGTCTGGACTAGAGAATTTTTTTCTTTGGTAATTCTTTTATAGTTTTGTTCATTTTTCTTTTCTATGATTGGATTATTTAAGATCTCTATTTCACATTCTGTTAATTTGGGTATTTTATCTTTTGGTAGTTAATTTTCCATTTTTTAACTCAGTTTCATTAGCAAATAATTTTTCATACTTAGTAAATTCTTATAGATTTTTTTCTCAATCTTCTCTAATTAATGATGTTTTTGAGTCTCAGGATAAGATTTTACATTTATCTTTATTAAATGTTATGTTAGGGGACAGCTAAGTGGCACAGCGGATAGAGCACTGGCCCTGTAGTCAGAAGGACCTGAGTTCAAATGTGACCTCAGATTTTATACTTACCAGCTGTATGACCCTGGGCAAGTCACTTAATCCCAGTTGCCTAATAAAACCAAACAAACAAAAAATGTCATTTTATATTTCAATTTCAGTTGAAATATATTTCAACTTATATTTCAGAAATTGGTTCAGGAGCTAGAACCAACTTCTGCCCACTTGGGAGAGCCGGTTGTTAAATTTTCTTCATGAGTATTAATAGCTTGGAAATCAGCAAACACCACAAATCAGGGCTTGATTTTGTTATTGTTGTTATTAACTATCTAGACTTTAAAAATTGATGGAAAAATGTTAAAAATTCAGATGAAGGAGTTGTAAACTGATCCAACTATTCTGGATAACAATTTGAAACTATGCTATAAGGTTATAAAACCTTATAACTATGCTATAAGGTTATAAAACTGCGTGTACTCTTTGATTCAGAAATACCACTACTAGTTCTAAATCCTGAAGAGATCAATGAAAAAGGATGTATGTTCAAAAATATAACAACTTTTTTTTGTGTGTTAGCAAAAATTTAGATGTTGGAGGGGATGTCCATCAATTGAGCAATAACTGAACAATTTATAGTATATGATTGTGATGAAATACTATTGTGCTATAAGAAATGATAGGCAGAATGGTTTCATAAAAACCTGGGATGACATATGAATGGATGCAAAGTGAAATGAGCAGAACCAGGAGAATATTGTATGCAGTAACAGCAATATCATAAGGGTGATCAATTGTGAAAGACTTAGTTTCTCTGATTGTCTTACATTTCAAGATAATCACAAAGGACTCATGTAGAAAAATGCTGTCTACCTCAAGAGAGAATTGATGAACTTTGAATACAGAGTGAAGTATAATTTTTTCACTTTCTTTATTTTTCTTGCTTTATTTATTTATTCTTTCATTTTCACAACATGGCTAATACAGAAATATGTTCAACATGATTTCAAATGTATAATTAATATCATATTGCTTGCTTTCTCAATGGGTGGAGGAGGGACTGGAGAGATGGAGAGAATTAACAATGCAATTTTTTTATAAGTAATGTTAAAAATAAAGAATTGTTTAAAATGGAGATTAAACTTAAAAGTGCTTTCAGAGAGCCAATTGTTAAACATTTACCAGCTCACCCTTGAAGTCTAATAACAGATCCTGATTCTGTCAGCCACTGTATTTGCTATCTTTTTGAGCTTTTTGTCCTCTGAAACTTTGATAAATATACAATTTCTCCCTTCCTCCAAGGCTTTATAAACATATTAAATATTTAGTCCCTGAGGGTCCTCCACTACAGATCTTCCTCCAAATTGACATTTAACCATTATTGGCAACTCTTCACAGCTGGACATCCAACTAGTTCTAAATCCATCTAACTATACTAGGGACTAACACATATCTTCAACTTGCCTAGAAAAGTAGTATGACTGTATCCAATAGTTTTCTAACATCTAGGTTAACTCTCATATCCTTGTAAGGTGAAGTAGTGGGATACATGAGGTGGGATTAAAACCCAGGTCCTTTAGCTCTTAAGAATTAGTGTTTTATCTGCTACTGTAAACTGCTTTTCATTTGAATTTTCATGATATTTACTGTGGAGATGCAGTTTTATTCTCTCCCTGATATGTTTCTCATTTCCATTTAATTAAGTTTAATTAAATTATATATTCATTAAGAACTTGCCATATTGCAAGCATAGTGTTCAATTCTAGGAGTAGAAAGAAAAAATTAGATATTCTTTCCTCTCATAGAGCTTACAATCAAGTCAGCTTCTCTCCTCCTTGATGGACAAAGGGTGAAACTTTGTCTTTAAAAGAGTTTGAATCATGAAAAGGTAGTTAGAAGCATGATAAAAGGTTTTTTTATCAAACGGATTTGAATGTTTGGCATAAACATATTGTGGCTAGTGAGTGTACCAGTTTGGCAATAACTTCCAGAAACACTGCATTTTAGATCCAATGATCAGTTGGTGTACATCTCTTCCCAATACTTGCAATTTAATTTCCCTTACAAAGAGAATTTAGCCATTCTCCCATGCTCATAACTCTTTCACAGCCATTATGAACATGGAACATCTGTTTCTAACTATAAATCTGTCATGTCACCAGAAAATCCTAAGAAGATATTACAAGTTCATAACTCCAAAGCCACAATTACATAGATAAAAACAATATGTCCCCTAGAACTGCTACAATGTCACCTCCAGTTTATTCTCAAGAGTAATAATCTAATAAAGAATACTAACCTTTTTTAATTTACAATTTGCATACTTTGTAACAGAATTTCATCCTTCCAGACGCAGCCAAACAGTGATCTCTGAAGGTGATTTTGTATCCCCTACAAGATTCCCCCCTCCCACCTATAGCTGCTCTATTTCCCTTTTCTTGGAAGAGGATTTGAATTTAGAGTAATGATGTGTAAGCTTAATTTTCTAGGACAAAAATGGGTAAAGAAGCTGAATTTATTTTTTCTACTCTCAGGGTTGGGGGTGGGGGTTAATATTCTTTGCTGTTTATCTAAGTAGAATCAGGTCATTTTTTATGCAATCCAGTCATCAGATGGAAACCTCTAAATGAATCTCAAAGACATCAGCTTCTAATTTTTTTTTCTCAGCTTCTAATTATTAAAGAGGGTTGGAGAGAAGACCCACTCTTTCCCATAAACCCCTTGCTTTTTTTGGCCTATATTCCTTCACTTTCATTGTTCACTGTGCTTGGAATGTCTTCTACTCATTCATCCCCTATCAAGCCTTTCACCTCCACCCTACCCCTGTCCAATTGTAACTGGTTATTTAAAGCTCATTTCAAACGCTAATTCCTCCAGAGGGCTTTCAGTGATCATCTGTCAGTAATAACTTTACCTTTTTTGGACCTCACATAATATTTTATTTGTGACTGGCTTGTGCATTTACTGTCCATTATTTTGTATTGTAATTGTGAGATATGTGGTTTTTTTTTCATATAGATAAGTAGTGTTATAAAATTTCTGAGAAGGAAAAGTATAAGGAGACAGTAGTCACTAATGTCAAATGCTATGGAAAAGTTAAGAAGGATAAGAATTAAGAAAAACTATTGGATTGTGCAATTAAGAGGTCGTTGATAACTTTGGAGAGAGCCATTTCAGTTAAGTGATGAGTAGGAAACTCATTTGCAAAGGGTTTAAAAAAGAGTGAAAGGAGAGAAAGTAAAAGCAAGGAATGTTTTATTAATTTGGTGGATAAAAGGAGAGATCTATGATAATGGTTTGAGGGGATGCTAAGGTTTAATGAAAAAAATTAAGATAGGGACATTCAGGTGTGTTTGTAGGCAGTAGGGGAATGACAACTAGATAGGGAGAGACTGATAATTAGAGAAAGGAGTGGTGGTTATGAGGGCAATCTTCTGGAGAATATGGGAGGGAATGGGATCAAGAGAACACTTCTCTACCACTCTACAAGGGTTCATCTTGGCAAGGATAAGGGTCCAGTCAAGAGACTGGAAACATAGATTACTGAAAATACAGAGTAAGCAACACATGTTGATAGAATGAACTTCAAAGGATGGATATTTGCTGAGTGATGACAGTACAGAAAATCCAAAGTGGCAGTAGGAAGCAAAGAATGTTTTGACCCTTCTGTGAGAGAAGGTGTAGTCAATGCCTTAGAGAATGGATGAATATACAGTATCATCTGGGCTAAGCTGTAGGTTCCAGAAAATGGAATTAGTATGATAGGAAGAGGTATAGAATGAAGGAAAATTTCTTCATTGTGTGACAGGAATTACAAAGTGCACAATGGAAGGGGCAGGAAGAGTTGGAGTAGGGTTTCTAATGAAGATTGTGAGGGTATGAAAATGGTGTATAGGGTTTGAGGAGGGAAATAATTTACTCTTAGGTAGCTAGAAATTAAATATCTTAGGGAATGGAATAGTAACAGTTGGTGGGGGGGTTGCTAACCAAAGGGATAGCAATGATATTAGAACATTAGAATGCTTATAGGGTCAACAGTTTTCTCTGGTAGGGCTTTACCCTTGTCTCCTTGTTTGGAAGTATTTGGGAGAAGGGGGAGAGAGGTCCTGTCCATAGGCATGATAATCAGTGAAGGGTGGCAGCTGTGGGGCTTGGCCTCTTTCTTCAGACTGGATTGTGTGAGTTGGGTGGCATCATATTCACATTGATTAGGCTGTTATCTACATTACTAAGTAGTTTGTTTTTGTTTTGCTTTGTTCTTGCAGGCTTTCTTATCTGCAGCTAGTCTATCTTATCTCATAATATTCCCTTATGCTTATTCCATGCTCTAGCCCAATTAGCTGTTTCCCAAGAACACTCTGAGTTCTCCACACCTTCTTTGAGCTCTCATACTATCTTCGTTCATACTGCTCTCATTGCCTGGAATGTCATCTATACGTTTTGCCTTTTGAATTCTGATCTATTCTTTAAAATCAATTTACAGCCTACCTCCTTCAAGGAGTCTTCCTTAACACCCTCCTCTTCCATTTCTAAAGATCTTTGGCCTTATACGATATTTTTTTTTGTTGCATTTTTCAGAAACTAAGGAAAGAAGAGAATTTTTCAGTTGAAATAGGTTCAACTCCTGGCTGAGCACATTCTTTGCATTGATGCAGCTGCTTAAGTTCCATTGTCTTGTTTTCTAGCTTAACCTGGGAAATCTGTGGCAATAGCTCAAATCAGAATGTTTGCTCTTAATCATTTCTCCCACCTCATATTCATTAGCATTCCACTGTGACCAACTAGAACTTCCCCATAAGCCACATCTGGGAGTTGAGGAAGAAGAGTAGGGGAGAGAGGGGAGGGATGCCCTCAAGGATACATAGTTCAGTATTTTTTTTTTTTAGTTCAAAGGGTAATTCAATTTTAAAGGAGTATGCTATAGCTAGTTAAACATGTCTGTACACATCTAGTTTGAATGAATAAAGAAAATATGAACATAACTCTTTCCCATAAGTATACTAGCATTGTTCCCTCTCTTTGGGTCCAAGATTTCTCATATATAAAATAAGAAGTTTGGGCTAAATTATTTTTAAGTTTCTTTTTAGTTCTAGTGGTTTATTATTCTACTACTGAACTTGCATTCATATGAAGACAATATTTCAGAAGTGTATTTTCATGTATGTGATCACCTCAAATGGATAAAATCTAGCAGGTAAAGGAGACTTGAAGTGAAACAGCTAATATACTTTACTTCATTCTCATCTTTTGACTGTCTGATTGTGATATGTCTGGCTTGTACTGTAGCTTTACTATTTTATTAGATTGGGCTGTAGGTCTCTGGAACTTGTCTGTCTTTAAATTAAGCATTTACGACATACAAGTGTACAGTGGCCATCATTAAGGAAAGCACATAAATACTTTCAGAATAATAGAGATAGACCAAATGAGGGCCAACCAACTTCACTTTTTTTTCTTTCTTGGCTTGACTGATTATAGTACAAGCCGATATTCTAACTTTGAAAAAAAGAAATAAAAGCATTTAGGCAACTCTAATGAGCACAAATTGAAATGGGAAACTGGTAATTCTAGGTAAACTAGGCTGTGTAGGCAAGCAATTCAGATAATTATGGCTACAAATTTTATTTAGGATTATGATTATTAAGGGTATTTTCTGCATAATTCTACTTGATGTACCATTAATTTAGCCTTATGAGTATCCATGTTTTCACTTTTAGAGAGGATTAATAAAAGACTAGGAGAATGTTTGTAGTGTTTTTTTTTATAAACAAGATTACCATACAGTAAATGATAGGAATGCTATAGGGGGAAAAGAAGGGAATAAGTATTAAGAATCCACTATGTACCAGGTACCATAAATCTCTTTATAAATATTATCTCAGTTGGTCCTCACAACAACCCCATGAGGAGGTAGGTTCTTTTCTGATCCTCATTTTATAGTTGAGGAAACTGAGGCAGATGGAAATTTTTGACTTGCTCAGTGTCACACAACTAGTTAAGTGTCTGAGACTGGATTTAAACTCAAGTCTTCCTGACTCAAGGCCCAGCATTCTTTTTACAAAGCTACTTAGTTGCCCACATAGTTTATCTAGATTTTAGCCAAGGTTTTTGGTAAAACACCTCACTCTTTTCTTGTGGAGATTAAGGGGAGATGTGGATTAGAGGATAATACAATTAGATAGATTCAGAGTTGGTTAGAATTCTTTGCATTAAGATGCAAGGCGTAGTTGTTAATAGTTCTCAGTAAAAGAGTGGTTTCCAGTGTGCTGTCCCCAGTATCTGTGCTTATCCTCATGCTTTTGATATTTTTTTTTATCAGTGCCTTAGATTAGTAGTGTCAAACTCAGATAGAACTGAGGCCACTTAGCCATTCATAATGCTCCCTTGGGGAAAGATATTGACTTAGAAAACCAAATATAAATATTATTTATGTTCTATTGTATTTTTATTTATTTTGTTAAATATTTCCCAATCACATTTTAATTTGATTCAGGTCAACTCAAGAGTATTTTGTGTTTGACACCTCTGCCTTAGATAAAGCACATCATCAATCAGATTTGCAGGGAAGGAAAGATAGTTCACACATTAGATAAGAGTATCAGCATCCAAAAAGATCATGACAAATTGGACCATTAGGCTAAATACCCTTTCTGGTTCCATCTAACATGTGGAACTTTGAAAGCTTGTTTCTAGTTAATGTATGCCAGGGCAGGTAGGTGGCCCTGAATTTAGAATCAGGAAAAAATAGTTCAGATCTGGTCTTAGACACTTTCTAGGTGTGTGACCCTGCTCCAGTCACTTAAATTCTGACTGTTTCAGTTTTCTCATCTGTAAAAAGAGATTAATAATAGCATATAGCTCTCAGAATTATTGTGAGAATCATGCCAGGATTAAATGAAATAATATTTGTAAAACATTTAACCCAGTGCTGTGCCCAAAATGGGTGTTTAATTAAAAGATTATTGAAAATTAATTACTGAGGGACTAGTAGTATATGATAATGAAGAGTCTTCTAATTGACTGTGGAGCCAAAAGAATGGATAATTCAGGAGGAAGCATCATGCTAGCAAAGATGCTAAAGGGTATACATCACATGAAAATCAGTAGAATGAACTGGGGATGTTCCAATGGGGAATGAGAGCTGAATTCATATATATGAAGGGCTGCCACATATACAGATTATTTTCTTTGGCTCCAAAGAGCAGAGCCAGGAGCAATTGGCAGAAGATACAGAAAGTCAAATTTAGGTTTGATGTCTGGAAAAACTTCAGAACAAATAGAAATATATAAAAATGGAATGTGTGACCTTGACAGGTGATATGTTCCCTAAGCTGAGGGCTTCAGAGATTGGATGATCACTTGTTGGTTATGTCATAGTGGAGATTCCTTTTAAGTATGGGTTAGAATAGATGATTGCTGAAGTCCTTACCAAATATCAACTTTTTTGATCCTGTGAAATTCACTTTCAATATAGCAAATTTCATTATTGTCCTGTAGCAAGAAAGGAAATTTTCAAGTCATGATTCAGAGATTTTGCTATTTATGATGAATTTTTTTCAATTATAGAGATGTCAACATAATCTTATATTGGCCTCAAGGGAAAACCTTGATTCATTTAATTGCCTGTCTTTCTCAGTGTACCTCTTGCCATCCACTGATATTCTGCCAGGACTCATTCCTTAATGGCTGTCATACTCCCATGAACTCTTATTTTCCTTATTCTAGATGCTAGAGCATTCTCTTTCAAGATTGCTATACATTTTTAAAAATATATTTCTATTTATGTACATTTTATATATTAGTATATACCTATTTTTCTCCCCCATCAGAATATGAACTTTTTAAGGACAAGGTCTTTCCTTGCAACTTCATTTATAGTATAGTACCTACAGCATAGTAAGCCCTTAATAAATGCTTGTTCATTGGTTGATTGATTTCATATAATTTTTTACACTTCTTGCAATGATTCTATTGAGAATAATTGCATTCACCTATTGATATGACTGAAAAGGGTATGTATATACACATGTACACACATACTCACATATATATGTACACATGTATGTCAATATATTTGTATGTGTATATGTATATGCACATATGTATTTATGCATATGTATATAGCCAACTGACTTTTGATTTACAACTATAGTTATAGTTTCCATTTTATGGCTTAGTGTCCTGGTCCTACTGATACCTTTGCTCAAAATGAGCTATCATATCATTAACTGTTTTCCAGACTGACAAGTCTGTTACTCTAGTTTCTCAGTAATTCATTGCAATGGAAAGAAGAAGAAGTAGAAGAAGAAGAAGAAGAAGAAGAAGAAGAAGAAGAAGAAGAAGAAGAGAAGGAAGAGGAGGAGGAGGAGGGAGGAGGAGAAGAAGGAAGGAGGGAGGAGGAGGAGGAAGAGGGAGGAGGAGGAAGAGGGAGGAAGAGGAGGAGGAAGGAGGAGGAGGATGAGAGAGGAGGAGGAAGGAGGAGGAGGATGAGGGAGGAGGAGGAGGAGGAAGGAGGAGGAGGAGGAGGAGGAGGAGGCAGAGGAGGAGAAGGAAAATGAGGGGAAGTGAAAGAAAGCCAGAAAGACAGATAGACAGACAGACAGAAAGAAAAAAAGAAAGAAAAAGAAAAGCATACTGTTGACTGGTGACAACCAGGTAGACTAATATTACCCAGGATTCATGTATACTGAGCCTAATAAACCCAGAGACTAGGCATATCCTCCTACCCATCCCTTTCAGCCTCTTGATAGAATAGTACTATTAGGGTTAAGCTCCTAGTGCCCTTTCTCCTCATTCCTCACTCATTATCAGGAAATTTAGAAAATGCCCTCAGTTTCCTAATCCTATAGATAACAGGGGAGTCTCCCATTGGCATCATGTTGACTCTTTAGTCTACGTTCTGAGGAGTTTTATTGTGTGTAGCCTTTATTTTATTTTATTTTATTTTTTAATTTAATTTATTTTCAAGTCATGGTACAAAACAAGTATTTCCATAACACAATGCAATAAAAAACATGATTGCATGTGAAACTGTAAATCTACCATGTACAATTTGCTTTTCCCTCCAAATATACAACAAAATTATCATGTGAATTTAGTTTTTTTTTTATTCCCTCCCCAATCCTGATAAAAAAATATGGATATTTGATGAACCGAAAGACTTTCAGGTATTTGTAACAAAATGACATGCACTCAGTGGAAAATTTGATATAAAAGATCCAGAAGAAATATAAGGAAAACATTAAAGACTGGTTATAAGGCACTCATTAAGGTCCAACTATTTATACACACACACAAACATAAATATATATGTGCACACCCTATACATATGTGTATATGTGTGTAGATATATGTTATCAGTATTAAAACTGTCATCATTACTTATGTAGTTTGAAAGAAAGATTGGGACTGAATTGTGTATGATGGGGTGATTCTAAAAAACAAAACTAAGTAGGAAAAGGTAAAAAGGAGGAATTGTACTGTAAAAATGGGGCATGAAAGGAAGAATTAATACAGAGGAAGAAGGTTTGAATGGAGGGCTGGTAATGTTGGAACCTTACTGAAGAGGAAACAACATTTACATCTGGAAGGATGTAGAAGTTTTCTGAACACATAGAGAGGTGAGAAAACTGGGGGACCAGGTTGGGGAGGGGCTTTTAGAGGAGTGTGTAAATTGTGAGTGAGGGTTAGGGGGAAGAGATGGGAAGACTTTTGAAGGGATGAGTGAAGTGGGCAGATGGGAGGGTGGGGGAGAAGATAAGATAACAGGGATAGGGTAAAAAGAGAGACTGAGAAAAAAAACTGTGGACTGCCTTTAGCTTTGGGCCAGAGACAATGAGGGCCTCACATGAAGAAAGCTGGTAAAGTTCTGTTAAATTCTATACTTGTGCATCTCTGCTATATTTCATTACAATTCTCCTGCACTACACATATAATGCTATACAAATTCAAGTTATTGATTACGTTTATTATTAGCAATGTTTCCTCTTGGCATCATGTGTTAGTGGGACCTTAAAATGTTTCTTCTTTCTTCTTCATTGTGATTGCTCCACTACAACTCAAGATACATATACCTCTTGTATTCAGCCTCTTCCTGTTTGTCAAGGGTATGCAGCTCCACAGAGTTGGGTAGTGATAAGCATTGTGATAAAGGTAGGCTGAATCCCATAATACTGGATCTCACTTGTATGTAGGTATCACTAGTGGGTGATAGTATTGAAATAAAGGATGTGGGTTGGTGCATTATAGCAGTCTTCAAATATTTGAAGGGCTTTCTTTGAAAAAGATATTAGATTTGTTTTATTTGTCTCTGGAAAGAAGGAAGAACTAAGAACAATGGGAGGAAGTTTCAGAAAAGCTAATTTCCTGCCTATGATAGTGAAAAATGATCTAACAATTAAAGCTTTTAAAAATGGATAGTGAATTGCTCATCACTGGGGATCTTTGAGCAGAGACTAAATGACCACTTATAGGGAATTTTGTAGATAGGCTTTGTGACTTGAATTTTGGGTTGAATGGATGACTTTCTTATCAGATGATATCTGATAAGACAGAGTTTATGATTTATGTATGATTTCATAAAAGCTGAAGATAACATCTGGAGCAGGTTCACATAATACAGATAAGATATAGAAGGCTGGTCCCAATCAGTTTTTCTTATTCCTTCAGTTTGGTCTGGAACTCGATATCATCTTGGCACCACTCTCTGCCAGCCACTAGGTGATTAATAAATGCACACACATCTTGGAGATATTACAAATAAGTTGCTTCCTAAATCAAAGGAAATAAAAAAAAGGAGACTACATTTGGGAAATTAAAGAGCCCCTTTAATAACCTCTACTATTTATTTTATTGTTTTTTAAATTTTTTAAATTTTTTTAACTTAAATACAAAAAACCCCCAAAAACCCAAAAAACAAACAAACAAAAAAAACCCAAAACCCATTTCTATGTACATAGCACAACATAAAAAGAAGACCCAATATGACACCATGAATCTCCATTTCATATTGTTTACTCTTTTTTAAAACTATGTAATAAATACTACACATTGTTTTCAAGGCTATACTGCTTTTCTGTGCTTCCTCCTGAGTTTTCTTTTGTTTTTGGCTGTGAGCTTTTAATTTTTTTCCTCCCTCCTTCCACAACCCTCACTAGAGAAGAACACCATGAGACACAGAGATGTATGTGTGTGTGTATCATAGTATACATATTTCTATTTATCATTTCTTTATCTGGAGATGGATAGCATCTTAATCCATTCTGCTATCTGCTTCTGTTTTATGGGTGACTAGTTGTGTACCCTCCAGCCTATTTTTTCCCTCACTGTTTATCTTTCTCTCCCTCTTCTTTACCCTATTCCTCCTCAAATGTCTAATTTACTTTTAACTACTGCTTCCTTAATTTGCACTCTTTTTAAGAGTCCCTTCCTTATCCTAACTCCTTGCCTTCCTACTTCTTTGCAAATTAAGAAGACTTTTATACTTTTCTATATGTACATGTTTTTTTCCCTTTATCCCCATTTATATGAGAAAAAGGTTCAAGCACTACCAGCCCTCCATCCCCTTGTGCCTTCACTGTAACAATTCTTCCATTCATTCCTCATCTGCTTGAGGTAATTTCTCCATTTTACCTCTCTGTACCCAATTTTATTTTTCAGGATCTTCCCATCATACTCAACTCAACCCCAAGTGTTCTATCTATGAATGCCCTTTTAAACTACCCAACTAATGATCACATTCTTAAGAGTTACAGATAACATTTTCCCATATAAGAATTAAACAGGGCAGCTAGGTGGCATGGTGGATAGAGCACATGCCCTGAAGTCAAGAAGACCTAAGTTCAAATCTGGCCTCAGACCAAACATTTGACACTTACTAGCTGTGTGACCCTGGGCAAGTCACTTAACTCCAATTGCCTAAAAAGAAAAAAAAAAGAATTCAACAGTTTGGCCTTAGTAAATCCCTTATAATTGTTCTTTAATGTTGACGTTCTTATGTTTCTCCTGAATCTTATGTCAAATTTCCATTTAGTTCTTATCTTACAAATGCCTAAAAATCTTTTAATTCATTAAATATGCATTGTTTTCTATTCAGGATTACACTAACCTTTGCTGGGTCAGTTATTCTTGGTTGCAAACCCACCTCCCTTGCTCTTCAGAATATAATGTTCCATGACCAGATCCATTTTATCTTGATACCAATAGTTTACTAGTTTTGTCATATGACTATGAGTCATAGAAAACTAGTCTCCAAAGCATTGAATACTACTCAGAGGGCAATGGAAAGGTACATAGTAAGTGTGAAAAGGCTGTACCAAGTAACCAAAAAGGAACTACAGTGAAAGACTAGAAGAAATGATGCCATCAAATAAATATTTCATGACAAAAAAAGATGGACTGGTCATTTGGTTAATGAGGAATAACTATTAGAGATCCTATGAGCTCCACTGCTATCCATGTTCTGACAAGATAAAGCGTAAAAGGTCCGTGGTTGGATTCACGTTGGTGAACCTTTGACAAGAGTGTATAGGAAAGGTAGGCAGGGATGAATTACATTCTCAACATTGCAATGAACACTTACATTGAAGAGATAACAGATTCATTTAAATATTTGAGAATGGACCTTGTGCCTTGATTACAAGCAGAATGAATGCACCATGCATCATAAAAATGTGAAATATTTGTTATTTAGAAGAATATGTGAAAAAGGCAAATAATGAGGTACACTGACATGTGTGTAGAAGCGTATGCATATAGAAGTAATTAGATCTGGGATTAAAAAGTCACCTTTACACCTTCACAATAAAATAAAGCAGCATTTTTTAATCTGAGGTACATTGTTCAAAGCAGGAATTGCACATATGCCCTATGTAGACAATTGCAATAGAGATGTCAGAGATTTCTTTGGATGCTTCCTACACACTCAAAGGATAGTGGGATCATATTTTTAGAACTCTAAGTTCTCTTAGAATTTATTCAATTCAGTCCTCTCATATTGTACATGAAGAAAACAAGGTTCACAGAGGACAAGTGACATGCTTGAGATTATATAGCTAGCAAGTGATTGAGACAGGATTCCTATTCAGGTAACAGAAGCACAGAATTAGAAGGCTCTCCAAAGCCATCTTCAAAGCTCTCCAAAATCTAATACATGCCCAAAAGAGAATCCTCATTATAACATATCCAACACATTGTCATACAAAAGGACCTGTGTAATAAAGTAGCCTAGCCCACTTCTGGATAGCAGTTGTTATAAAGTTTGTCCTGGCGTGGAATTTAGATTTGTCTCTTTATAACTTCTACTCATTGCTACTGGTTCTCCTTTTTGGGATCAAGCAGAATAAGTTCAATCCCCTTTTGTATGACAGGTCTTCACACAAATATTAAGCTACCTTTGAACCTTCTCTTCTCTATGCTATTCAACCTATCCTCATATGACTTAGCTGTAAGGCCCTGTCTGATCCTGGTCATCCTCCTTCCAATATCTTATCAATATCTTCCCTAAATTGTGATGCAAAAGATTGAAGAGAGAACTCCAAATGCAGTCTGACATGGGCATAGTACAGAGATATTATCACCTCCTTGTTCCTAGAAGCTTTACTTCCATTAATGAAAAATAAAATTATATTAGCTTTTTTGGTTGCCACATCACAATTATAAGTCTTTTTAAGCTTTCATTTACTAAAGTCTCATTTTTTAAATCTGCTGTCTGAACATATTTCCACCATTTTGCACTTGAAAAGGTGACTTTCTAATCCCAAATATAATTACTTCTACATGCATATGCTTCTACATACATGTGTCAGTGTACCTCATTATTTGCCTTTTTCACACATTCTTCTAAATAACAAATATTTCACATTTTTATGATGCATGGTGCATTAATCTGTTGACATTCTCTTACAAATATTTTCCACATTAATCTAATTATATTATCATCTAGTCTACTTTTCTCCATCTTTTCTCCAAGAATAGTATGCATTACTTTATCAAATTCTTTGCTAAAACATAGCTAATATATATATAATACATGTTATATATATATATATATATATATATATAATATTTCTCCTGATTCACCAGATTATTTGCTTCATCAAAAAATGAAATAAAGTTAGTTGTGTCATCTGTTCTTGATGAAGTCATACTTGTTCACTTTATTTCTTTTTTCTAGGCATTCATTATCTCTTTAATGATCCATTCTGGAAATTTCCTGAGTTGAAATCAAGCTCACTAGCTGATAATTTGCAGACTCTATTCCCCTTCTCCTCCTTTTAAAATAAATTGAGACAACATGTCCTTCATTAGTCCTCCTGTAGCTTTCCCATTCTCCATGATCTTTCATATATCACTGCTGGTGACTCATCAATCAGACATTCTAGTCCTTTCAGTATGCTAGAATGTAGTTAATTCAGTTCAGGTGACTTGAATTTGAAGCCAGCTCCTCAGACTCCAAAACCAATTCTCTTCCCACTATTCCACCCTGCTTCCTTTCAGTGTGGTTCATAGTGATAGAATAAGTACTCTGATACAGAGGACAACAATGCCACGTTATTAATTTAACTTGAGAGTTGGAAGTATTGGTTACATCTGTATGTTGCTGGAATATAGATGACTGTTTTTTGCTTTTTACAACCACCTCTGATGTTTTGATATTCAGAATGTTTGTCTATGGTGTAGTTTGTAGTGTGAAGACAATAGATTCTTGGAAAAACATCTTTCTTCTTGAGAAAAAGCCAGGATTTTTTGTTAACTAAATCATCTAGTCACATTGACCAAATTTCTAGGTGATTATTCGTCTCTTCATTTGACTTTGTGCAGACATACTCTAGATTACATCTACAGATTATCTCATGTGGACTTTTATGTTTCCTAATTTTTCTCCCAACTCTCAAAGTTCTCCCCTCTATATTCTATCCTGCACACAGATGCAAAAGCAATGTTTTTAAGCACCGTCCTGACATTGTCATTTCTCTGCTGAATAAGCTTTAGGGGCTCTTCATTGTCTCTAGGATCAGATGCAATTTCCTTCTTTTAGCATTTAAAGTCCTTCACAATTGGACTCTAGCATACCTTTTCAGGCATATTATACATTTCTTGACTTCACACACTGGACAATCCGGCCAAGCTGACCTTTTGGCTATTTTCCAAAGATGATATTCTATCTCCTATCTCCATGCCTTTGAATAGTCATTCCCCCCTCTCCACCCCACCCTATGACAAAAATGCATTCAGGAGAGTGCTGGAGCCAGCTTGTATAATCAAGATCTTATTGTTATATTTTCAGCATGAGCATTTGCCCTTCAGAAATTGGCAAATACTATTAGGGCTTATTTTATTGTTTTGTTAATTGTCTAGACTTAAGAAAGTGATGGAGAAAATGCTAATAATGCTGATTGAACATAATCTTTTGTAGGTATATATGTATATATGCAACACATACATACACACACGCACACATATACATATACATATATACACATATACACACATATACACATATATGTGTATACACACAGACACACACACATATATGAGAGCAGTTTATTGTTTACCAGCACACTCATGAATACACTCCCTTTTCACATCTCTGTAAGAATATCTAGCATCATTCAAAGCACAGCTCAAGAACTAACCCCAAATTTCCTGATCCCTGAAGTTTCTAATGCCTCCTCCCATGAAATTACCTTGTATTTATTGTATACATAACACTGACTTCCCTCTCTTGAAGGACAGGTATATTGCATCTCACCCTTACCCTAGGGCTCTTTGATATCTTTTAATGGGATTTGGGGTGTTTAGGCTCTATGCCAATGACTCCAGCCCCCATTGATTGCATTCCCTCAAGTGTAGGGCTCCCAACATTCCAATTCCATTTATCTATTAACAGATTAGTTTTTATAAAGAAATATTTACTTCAAAGGTATAAACATACAAATATGCCCCAGGACATGGGTCTTAATACTCCCTCTAAACTATCCTTGACTCTGGGGAGGAGAAGAAGCTTAGGTTCAGAGTTTAGCTCATTTATTATATATTACAGCCCCAAGTTCCAAGTTCAAAGCCTCAGTTCAAGATCTAGGCACTCTAGCTTCTTAGCGTCCCCTGGTTGGAGGACTGGCTAGCTGCAATGTCCAGCCTGAAATCTAGATTCCAGGATTGCCTTAGCTTGAACGCACAGGTCTGGTGTATACTACCACCCTGAAATCAAACAAAACAAAAAAGAAATAGATACACTCCAATGCAAGCCAAAAAAGAAAAAAAAAAAGTGGAGAAGCTATCTCCCCTTCCTGATTCAGCTCTTGGCACCTGTGCTGTGAATGAACTGTGTGTGATTTATCTCTTCATATATCAGGAAAAAAATACACAATAAAGATATTGAGATTGCCTAAATCTGGTAGTTTTAAAGATGCAGCCTATTCTAGGTACTTGCCCTACAAAAGAAACTACTAGCATCCACATGGTGGGGGAAAATAGAGAAACAGGGCACCTCCATGCTAGAAAGTTCGAGCATGCTTCAAGTCCCCACTACATGAATATACTTATGTATGTGCCTGTTGTTTCTCTTAATAGAATCTAAGTTTCTCAAGATCAGGGACTATTTATCTATCCCTAGAACCTAATACAGTGCCTGGTGCATGAGCAGGTGTTTAATAAATGCGTGTTAATTGATTGATCAATAGATAATCCACTCATTCATTCACTATGTTCTTAGGTAGAGGAGCTTTGTATGGAACCATTTCTCTTCAGAGATAAATTCAGAAAGTAGAGTTTTTAATCTTGCTTTTAACATTCATCTTGCTTTTCTAATTTTTCTTCTCTTTTCATCAATTGCTACCCAACTTCCCCAGGTTCCTATGCACCTACTGCTTTTACAATGTTTCAATAAAAGCTCAACCTGAGAAATGTCTATTTTTTGTAGTTAACAAAATTGTGCATTTATTTCTATTCATTCTTTGAATGTCAGAAAGAAAAATGACTGAGCAATCATGATATTAGTGTTTCAGTTTCTAAGTACAGAATTTTGGTGGGTGAAATTCAATATTAAACAGAACATAAACATATTGACCTCTTGTGGTATCTTTCCAGTACTATTGTCCAGAGATTTTGCAGACTTTCACTAAGTAAACGCTATACAAACATTCTCTGATAGTACTATGTTTTTGATTGGAGAATAGTTACTTTTCTGGGTTAAACAACTAATTCTCACAATCTTTGGGGATTTAAAGCGTTTTTGTATGTGAGTATCAGAAGAGTGATACGTTGCCTAACATAGAGAGGGATGTAAAAACCTGTCATTCAGAGGAATATATGAAAGAGGGAAATAATGAGGGTTGTTGACAAATGTATGTAAGAGAATAGGAATGTAAAAGTAGCTTGAATTAGAATTAACAGTATCATCCCTCCACCCCATTTAGCTCTTGGTCTAATGTCAGTTCCTTAACCTATACCTCTTATACCTGGCCATTTTCTTGCCCAGGAAGCAAGAGATTACGGAAGCATCTGAGGCAGCTAGAGAATTGAAGTTATCAGGAGACATTCTCTGAGCCTCTCTTCCAAAGCTATTCACTAAGCCATTTGCCTTACTTCCTATGATCATAGGTATTGATAAAAATGAGGTTCATTTTAATTTCCCCCTCAGAATTCAAGCTGAAAATTTTGTTTTTATTTCTAGCTTAAGTAGATTTATGTTTTTCTTTTTTAAAAATTGTCCTCAACAATATATTAGGGGGGGAAGATAGGTGGCACAGTGGATAGAGTGCCAGCCCTGGATTCAGGAAGACCTGAGTTCAAATCTGACCTCAGATACATAAGGCTTACTAGCTGGGTGACCCTGGGCGTCACTTAACCCCATTGCCTAGCCAAAAAACCCCCCCCCAAAAACAAAAAACAAAAAAACAATGTATTAGGGACTAGTGACCAATACATACTGTGAATTAAATATATTTCTGTGGCTAGAGGTAAACTGACCCCAGAAGACAAATACCTACACATTTGCATTTTTCAAGTTAACATGTATGTAACATTGAGACTTTAGCCAATTGTCATGAGGATTTAGATGGGCAGCTAAGGGTACCTTGTCAGTTGGCATGCAACTTTTGTTTTGAATTTGCGGCACATCTGTTTTTGGAATTTACTTTTAAGACTATAATAAGAAGTACAGGGAAGATAGAAAGGATGTAGTTATATGATGTCTGATAGCCTCAGAATTCAGAGTAGGTATTTTGGAAGGAAAATGAAGGTGCATAAATTTAACTTTTTTTCTCCCTATAGATTAAAAAAATACATCCTAATAACCTGGAAGCTCTATCATTTCTTTTTCTTGGATTTTTTCCCTTAATCCCACTGTCCACATATGTGGTCTGTAGACATAATTAATTATGTCTGCTCTAATTTTTTGTTTCCTCTTTTTGTCTAAATCACCAAGAAACAGACAGATTTTTCATTTCTAACTCTTCTCCTCCCCCACCATTTCCTGATGACATTTTAAAAGTATAGCTTTAAAAAAAAATAAAGAAAATCCAAACCATGGGGGATGCTACATATTTGAACCAATGATCTGATAAAAATCTCTAAGTAGATCTTCCTCACGCTAATTTTTTTTTATTTTCTCTCTAACCTTTTCACCCCTCTTTCACTGTGTTTGTATCCTGTAGGTTTCATATGTCTGAAAATGGGCTTAATGTTATAGGGTACAAATAATTTGAAATTAGCCAGGGGCCATGTTCTTCCACACTGCCTTCACTATCCACAAGAATGTCCTAGAGTATTTTTACTTCTGTTCTTGAGAAATGTTTATTTTAGCTTTGCCCATTTAAAAGGATAGTGACAATATCATCACTTAGGTCTCAAATGGGTAATTGAGGGACTGAGATTAACCTTTACCCTACTTTTCCACTTCCTAATTCTTTTCTCTTTAGCAATATTCAAAGTACAATTTGAAGATTGTCTTTAATCTTTCTATCCTTTGTAGCCAAATGTACAAACTAGACTCTCCATTAATTGTGAATGGATGTACTACCAATTAATCAACCCATAAGTATTTATTAAAATAGTAATCAAGTAATAATTAAATACCTACTTTGTGCTTGGCACTGTGCTAAATTCTGAGAATACAAAGACTGAAGTCTGAGTCAAGGAGGCAATATATTTACACATACATATTTATACAATTTATGTAAAATTAATACATAGTAGTTTTGGGAAGGACATTCATAGTTAAGAGGATAATGAAAGGCTTCAGATAGAAGATAGTTGCCTGAGCTTAGACTTAAAAGAAATCAGCTGTTATGCAAGGTAGAGATGATGAGGGAGATCATGCCAAGGGTGGGGGAATGCAGCATAGACTCCTGGAGATGGAAGTTAGAGTGGTGTGTGTGAGGTACAAAGGTCCATATGGCTAACCTACAGTGTGCATAGAGTAGGGCTTCTTTATCTGATGTCCTTGAACTTTTTTTCTAAATATATTTTGATAACTATGTTTCAATATAGTTGTTTTTTATGTTATCCATGTATTTTATGCATTTAAAATATAGTTCTGTGAAAGGGTTTATAGGCTTCACCAGATTGCCAAACAGGTCCATGAAACAAGGCCACAAACATTTATTAAGCACTAGCATTGTGCTAGGTACTGAGGACACAAATAAAGCCAAAAGAAAGATAACCCCTGCCTTCAAGGAGCTTATGTTCTAATAAAGAGAACAATACATAAAAATGAGCTTCAAAAGCAGTTTGTGCCATGAGGGAAGGTATCCTTAAGGGAATTTGGTGAGGAAGCTGTAAATGCTGAGGGAAGTTACAGAGTGAGATGGCAGCTGAAGGGAATAAAGGCTGGCTGGCCTGGTCACCTCACCAAAATGGAGGTCCCAGGAGGAAGTCACCAATAGAACTGACGTGACAGAAGAATGTCCCTGGACAAGAAGATCTCAGAAGCTAAGGCTTGTTTCAGGGCAAGATGGCAGCTAATTCATAATATTAAAGTATGGAAAATCAGAATTAGCGGCAGGAGGGAATGGGAGAAATAAGCCAATTTTTTTCCTTGGAGGCATTCATGACTCAAAGCAAGATTAAGAATTCCTAGTATAAAGACAGTAATGTGTAAGAAGCCTGGAAAGGTAGAAGAGAAGGGACAGGTTGTGAAGAGCTTTAAATGCTGAGGAGAGGAGTTTATATTTGATCTTGGAGGTAACGGGGAGATACTTAAGTTTATTGAAAACAGAAACCTGATCTTTAAAAAAATCACTTTGTTAAGATTAGGGAAGAGGCTTGTGGTTGAAAGACCAAATAGGAGGCTAATGGAGTAGTCTAGGTAAGAAGAATGAGGTTCTGATCTAGTGCAGGAGGCAGATATTTGAGTGGAGATAGGGAGATTTATGTGAAGGAAATTGTAGAGGTAGGAATGACAAGATTTGGGGAATGATGGCATATATGAGATGAATGAGACTGAAGAAATAAGAATAATGCAGATATCATGAAAATGGGTATATAGAAGGATGTTGATACCATTGACTAAAATAAGGAAGTTCATGAAAGAAGATGGTTTGGTGAAAAGTTAATGAGTTCTATTTTGACACATTGATTTTGAGATTCCCATATATTCCCATCCAGTTCCAAATATCTAATAGGCAGTTGATTATGCAGGACTTGAGGTAAGATAAGAAACTAGGAATGGATAAAAAGATTTGGGAATCATCTGCATACACATGATAATTAAACCTGTGTGATGGGATGCATTTACTAAGTGAAGTAGTATAGAAAGAAAATAAAATTGGATCCAGTACAGATACTCTCAGTTAGTGAATGTAACATAGATGATAATCTTGAAAAGGAGAATAATATGGAGTGCTCAGATAGGTAAGAAGAGAGCCAGGAAATATCAGTGCCATGAAAACTCATAGAGGAACAAGTATTCAGGAGGAGAGTGTGGTTAATAGCATAATGCTGCATAGAGGTAAAGAAAGATGATGATTGAGGAAAAAGTCATTAGATTTAGATATTAAGAAATCATCAATAACTTTGGAGAGAGTAATTTGATTTGAGTGATGAGTTCTGAAGCTATATTGTGGAAGTTTTAGAGAAGAGTGTTAGAAAGTGGAAACACCAAATGTAGATGGCTTTTGAAATAGTTCGGCTAAGAAAGGAAGGAAAAATAATATATAAGTTGATTTCCTTTTCCTAAGGATGGGGAGACTTTGATATGCTTGTACCAAAAGAGTAAGGAATTAGTAGATAGGGAGAGAATAGAGAGAGTGGTTGTGATTATATGAGCAATGTCTTGGAGATGATGAAATGGGATGGTATTAAGGATATAAGTAACAGGTATGTTCCTGGCAAGAAAAAAAGGGCACCTTTTAGTGGAAGATGAATATCAATTAGTTTTAAGTTTAGGAGATGTATAGAAGAGGGAGCTCTTGACAAATATACTCAATTTCTCAGTAAGGTATGACACAAAATCCTCAGCTCAGAAGGTAGGGGTAGGAACAAGAATGTACTAGTAAGTGTTTATCAACTAGATCTCAAAAAAGTAAACACGACACACTTTTAAATTTAATCTGCCTAATGCCATTTCCTTCATCACTTTCTTAAATCCAAGCAATCAATAAAACAATCAATCATGCTCTGATTTGTAGCATTTGCTGATTTCCAAAGTGTAAATGCTTTCACTGATAATTTGTCATTTGGCGTCTGTGAGTTGGTATATACCATTGAGTAATGAGTGTGTCTGCGTTGCTGAAGGAGAGGACAGGGGTTTGGAAAAACCATTTTTTGTTACACAAATAGAGAATCAATTAGGGGAAGTAATAGGTTTACCTGCACTGAGGACCCAGTTGAGATTAGATAACACATTTGCAATGACTCCATTCAGTATGGTTTTGTGATTTTCCCCAGCTCCATTCCATAGCATATGAAAGAAGTAGAGGAGTCTAATAGTAAGAACAACCGAGAGATCAAGTTTGGCAAGGCAAAATCACCAATAGGATAAAGGGGCAAGAGGTCAAGATCAGGAAGGAATGACAATTTAGTCAGAGCAGGAATGATGGTCTGGGATAATACTGAGGACTAGAGGGATTTGAAATCATAATGACAATGAAGATGTATGAGGTACAAGGCATAAGAAGGTATGAAGGCAAGAGTTGGGAAAGGGAGACTGTGACTCAGACACTTAACACCTTGAGAGATGAGATAGGATGACCAAAAAGTTGGTTGAAAATAGCCATCAAAATCTTCACTGACTTATAGATTTGGAAAGTGAACCTCAAAGGAGGTTGTAACAGACATGGTGCAAATGGTTGGGGATGCAAATACAAACCAAGCCATTCCTACACTCAAAGACCTTACATTATATTGGGGGGGGGATGGAGTGTGACATTTTCTTAGGTAACATGTATGTTGCTCAAAATACAAAGTGATTTAGGTGAGTGCTAAATAACTAGGGGAATCATAAAAGGCCTTCTCAGAAGTAGTATCATTTGATCTGGGCCTTGAAGGAAGTTAGGTGTTTCAAGAGGCAAAAGTGAGAAATAAGTGCATTTTAAATAAGGTATATATAGTTTGTGAAAAGGCACAAATGTTAGAGGAAGGGTAAGCAGGACAGTTTGGATAGAGCATAGAGTACATGAGGAATAAAAATGTGCAATCAGGGAGGGCGGAGCCAAAATGGCAGAGTGAAAGCAGTGACTTGCTTGAGCTGTCCCCCAAACCCCTCAAAATACCTATAAAAATGGCTCTAAACAAATTCTAAAGCAGCAGAACCCACAAAAGACAGAGTGAAACAAATTTCCAACCCAAGACAAGCTGGATGGTTGATCAGAAAGGTATATCACGCCGGGTGGGGAGAGGAGTGAAGTTTGGCGTGGCCGCGCAAGCCTCAGAGAACCTGGAGCTAGGTCTCAGCCCCAAGTCCCTAGCATGGGGTCTATGGCAGTAGCTGCCTCCTGAGCTCCCGGCCCATAGACTGAGGGGGAATCAAGTGGCTGATCAGAGGGGAATTGCAGGGATCTCATTACTGGTGCTGAGGTAGGATTCTCTTGCTTTGTCCATGCTTGGATCTGGGTCACAGTTCTGAGGGGTGGTCCTGGGGCGAGGAGGAGTGCTGGTGTGGTGGAGCTTGTTGTGGCTGTGGAGAGGAAATACCCTGCCCTTTATCATACCACCTTGGAAGAACTGAAAATTTACAGGTCTCTAGAAGTACCTCTGAAAACAGCTGTACAAACCCCCAAAGCTTGGGACAGTGCATTCTCCACATTGAAAGTAGACTTTTACCTTAACAAAGAGTTTAAAACTCAAGTAATTGGCCAGGATCATGAGTAAGCAGTGCAAAAAGAGTCAGACTTTATTATCTTACTTTGGTGACAAAGAAGATGAAAACATACAACCAGAAGAAGACAACAAAATCAAAACTCCTACATCCAAAACCTCAAAGAAAAATATGAATCAATCCCAGTGCTTGTAAGAGCTCAAAAGGGATTTTGAGAAGCAAGTAAGAGAAGTAGAGGAAAAAACTGGGAAGAGAAATGAGAGTGATGCAAGAAAATCATGAAAAACAAGTCAACAACTTGCTAAAGGAGACCCAAAAAAATACTGAAGAAAATAACACCTTAAAAAATAAACTAACCCAAATGACAAAGAGGTCCAAAAAGCCAATGAGGAGAAGAATGCCCTAAAAAGCAAAATTGACCAAATGGAAAAGGAAGTCCAAAAGATTACTGAAGAAAATACTTCCTTAAAAATTAGAATAGAGCAATTGGAAGCTAGTGACTTTATGAGACATCAAGACACTGTAAAACAAATCCAAAAGAATGAAAAATTAGAAAACAATGTGAAATATCTCATTGGAAAAACAACTGACCTGGAAAATAGATCCAGGAGAGAGAATTTAAAAATTATTGGACTATCTGAAAGCCATGATCAAAAAAGAGCCTAGACATCATCTTTCAAGAAGTTATCAAGGAAAACTGCCTTGATATTTTAGAACCGGAGGGCAAAATAGAAATTGAAAGACTCTACCGATCTCCTCCTGAAAGAGAGCCCCAAAGGAAAACTCCTAGGAATATTGTAACCAAATTCCAGAGTTCCCGGGTCAAGGAGAAAATATTACAAGCAGCCAGAAAGAAACAATTCAAGTATTATGGAAACACAATCAGGATAACACAAGATTTAGCAGCTTCTACATTAAGGGACTGCAGGGCATGGAATATAATATTCCAGAGGGCAAAGGAGATAGGATCACAACCAAGAATCACCTACCCAGCAACACTGAGTATAATCCTTCAGAGGAAAAAATGGTCATTCAGTGAAATAGAGGACTTTCAAGCATTCTTGATGAAAAGACCAGAGCTGAATAGAAAATCTGACTTAGAAATATAAGACTCAAGTGGAACACGAAGAGGTAAACAGGGAAGAGAAATCATAAGAGACTTATTAACGTTGAACTGTTTACATTTCTGCATGGAAAGATGATATTTGTAACTCATGAGACCTTTGTCAGTATTAGGGTAGTTGGAGGGAAAAAATTATATCTATGTATATATATATATATATAGATAGATAGATAGATATATAGTTATAGATATAGATAGATAGATAGAGGGCACAGGGTGAGTTGAAGATGAAGGTGTCATATCTGGAGAATAACATTAAGGGGTGAGAGAGGATTATACTAGGAGAAGGAGAAAGGGAGAGGTAGAATGGGGTAAATTATCTCACAAAAAAAATCAGAAAAGAAAAGGTTCTTATAGAGGAGGGGAAACTGGGGAAGGTGAGAGGAAATGAGTGAATCTTATTCTCATAGGATTTGACTTAAGGAGGGAATAACATACACACTCAATTGGGTTTGGAAACCTGTCTTACCCTACAGGAAAATGGGTGGGGGGAAGGGCATTAAGAGATTAGGGGGATGATAAAGAGGAGGGCAGATTGGAAAAGGGGGTAATCAGAAGCAAATACTTCTGAGGAGGGACAGGGTCAAAAGAAAGAATAGAATAAATGGGGGTGGGATAGGATTAAGGGAAATAGAGTTAGTTTTTCACAGCGTGTCTACTATGGAAGTGTTTTTGCATAACTTCACATATATAATCTATATTGACTTGCTTGCTTTTTCAATGAGGGTGGGTGGGGAGGGAGGAAGGGAGAAAATTTGGAACCCACAGTTTTAAAAACACATGTTTAAAAAAAAGTTTTCACATGCAACTGGGAAATAAGAAATACAGGAAATGGCGTACAGAAGTCTATCCTGCCCTACAGGAAAATAGAAGGGGAAAGGGATAAGAGAAGTGGGAGAGAGATAGCAGGGAAAGCAGACTAGGGGAAGAGGTATTCAGAATGCATGCCATCTTGGGGTGGGGGAGGGGTGAGATGGGGTGAAAATTTGGAGCTCAAAATCTTGTGGAAGTAAATGTTGAAAACTAAAAATAAATAAATTATTAATAAAACGACAAAAACAAAAAAAATGTGCAATCAGCTTAGAAAGATTTGCTGAAGTTAAATTGTGAGATTTATATGCCAAGAAAGAAGGATCTTTGAGGAAATGGGGAACCACAGAATCTTCTTGAGCAGAGGAATGACTTGGTCAGAAATGTTTATTAAGTTTGCAGGAATGTCAATATGACAGCAGTATGGAGTCTGATGGATTGGCGCAGGAAAGGACAGGAGGTAGAAAGGCCACTTTGGTGGCAATAGTTCATATGATATTCAATGAGGGTCAGAATTAGTGTGATTGTGGAACTATGTGATAGTTCTGTTTCATTGGTAGAATGATGTGCTTTGTGATTTTATGATATTGCTGATTGGTCTCCTTTCTACAAATCTCTTGCTGCTGCAGTACATTCTCTATTCACATGTCAGAGTGATTTTTTTTTTAACATGCATGTCTGACAATGTCTTCTCCTACTTAGTTTGTTCCAGTGTCTCCTTATCACTTCCAGGATCAAATATAAAATCTTCTGTCTGGTTCAAAACTCATCATAACCTCCTTTTCTTCCCCCACCTTTCCAGTCTTCTTACACTTTACACCCCACCATGTATTCTGTAATCCAGTGACACTGATCTCCTTACTGTTCCTCGAAAAAGATACTTCACCTGCACACATTTTCCCTGGCTGTCACCCATGCCTGGAATTTTCTCCTTTTTCTCTACTTCTTGGTTTACCTGATTTCCTCTAAATTTCAGCTAGAATAGCACTTTCTGCAGGAAGATCTTGATTCTCCTTAATTCTTAGTAACTCCTTCCACTCATTATTTCAAATTTATCTTGTATATAGCTTGTTGGTACACAATTACATGTTTTCTCCACCATTAGAATTCCCTGAGGACAGTGACTGTCTTTTGCCTTTCTTAATATTCCCAGGGATTAGCCAAGTGCCTGGCACACCAAAGGTGCTTGATCAAGTCTACTGACTGACTGATTTTAAATTTAATTACTTTGTATTACAATCAAGCTGTTGAGAAGAAAATTTGTATTACAATCAAGCTGTTGAGAAGAAAATCCTTTTTAAAATTTATATATTTTGTTAAATCCTTCCTAATTACATATAAAATATTTTAACAATCATGCTTTTTAAGTTTTGAGTTCCAAATTCCCTCTTGAGAAGGCAAGCAATTTAATGTTGATTAAACATGTGAAGTTGTGCAAATCGTATTTCCATACTAGCCACATGGAAAAAGATAAATAGACCAAAATAAAAAAAAAAGTTAAAAAATGTGTTTCAATCAGCATTCAAAGTTCATTAGTTCTCTCTCAGAACATTATAGCATTTTTTTTTTTGTCATGGGCTCCTTGGAATTGTCTTGGATCATTGTCTTGATTAGTTGAGCATCCTTAAAATATTCCTGTCACAATATTATCTTGGTTCTGCTCACTTCACTTTGCATGAGTTCATGTAAGTTTTTCCAGGTGTTTCTGAAACCATTCTACTCATCATTTCTTATTGCACAATAATAGTCCATCACAATCATATACTACAACTAATTTAGCCATTCCCCAACTGATGGACAGTATCATGCTACAGCTAGTACAATATTGAAGACTAATGATAATAATGGACATCCTTGCTTCACCCTGTCCTTATTGGGAAGGCTTTAGGTTTATTTTCATTACAGATAATGCTTGTTGATGGTTTTGGATAAATACAACATATCAGTTTAAGAAAGGTTCTGCTTATTCCTGTGTTTTCCAGTGTTTTTAATAGGAATGAGTACTGCATTTTGTCAAAAGCTTTTCTCTGCATTTATTGGTATAATCATAAGACTTTTGGTTTTGTTATTAATATAGTCAATTAGGCTTATAGTTTTCCTAATATTGAACCAACCCTGCATTCCTGATATAAATCAAATCTTTTCACAGTATATGATCATTGTAATATATTGCTGTAATCTCCTTGATAGCATTTAATTTATTTTTTTGCATTGATACTCATTTAAAAAATTGGTCTATAGTTTTCTTTTTCTGTTTTTTTGTTTGTTCTCCTTGATTTAGGTATCACAACCATATTTATATCACGAAAGGAATTTGATAGGACTCCATATTTACCTAGTTTATATAGTATTAGGAAAAAAAGTACTACATATATGTGTATGTGTACACTATACTATACTATATGCTATATTACATATTTTATATATATGTATATATAGTATTGGAAAAAATTATATAAATAATTTCTGGAGGTGGATAGCATTTTCCATCATAAGTCCTTCAGAATTCTTTTGGATCATTGTAATGCTGAGAATAGCTAAGTCACTCACAGTTGATTATTGTATTTTTAATATTGCTGTTATGTACAATGTTCTCCTGGTTCTGTTCATTTCACTTTGCAGCAGTTCATGTAAGTCTTTCCAGGTTTTTCTGAAATTGTCCTGCTCAGCATTTCTTATAAAACAGTATTATTCCATCAAAACCATATACCACACTGTTTAGTCATTCACCAATTGATGGGCATTCTTTCAATGAGCAATTCTTTGCCACCTTAGGAAGAACTGCTATAAATATTTTTGTACATATAGGTCTTTTGTCTTTTTCTTTAGTCTCTTTGGGAATGGACCTAGTAGTTGTATTGCTGGGTCAAAGGGTATGGACAGTTTTATGGCCCTTCAGGCATAGTTCCAAACTGCTCTTCAGAATAGTTGGATCAGTTCACAACTCCATGAAAAATGCATTAGTGTCCTGATTTTTCCTTATCTACCCTCCACAACATTTGTATTTTTTTTTTATTTTTTGTCATCTTAGCCAATCTGATAGGTGTGAGCTGGTATCTCAGAGTTGTTTTAATTTGTGTTTCTCTAATCAATAGTGATTTAAAGTATTTTTTATATGACTATAGATAGCTTTGATTTCTTCTTCTAAAAACCGCCTATTTATATCATTCGACCGTTTATCACTTGTGGAATGACTCACATTTTTATACATTTGACTCAGTTACCTATATATTTAAAAATTGAGACTTTTATCAGAGAAATTTGCTTTAATTCCCACCCCCCTCAGTTTTCTGCTTCTCTTTGAATGTTGGCTGCATTGGGTTTGTTTGTTTTAAATTAAATTAAACTAAACTAATTTGTTTTAAATTAAATTGTTTGAAATTTAAAAAAATTAATTTTATGAATCAAAATTATCCATTTCACACTCATAATGCTTTCTAGCAGTTGCTTGGTTATAAATTCTTTCCTTATAAATAAATTTAACAGGGAAAATATTCCATGCTCTCCTAATTTGCTTATGATATCACCTTTTATTTTTAAATCATGTATCCATTTTGACCTTATCTCAGTGTGCAATATTGATCTATACTTAGTTTCTGATAAACTACTTTCTAGTTTTCCCTGCAATTCTTGTTCAATAGGATTTCTTGTCCCAAAATCTTGGATCTTTGAGCTTGTCAAACACTAGATTACTCCAGTTATTTATATTGTATAGTTATTCTATTCCACTGATCCACCACTCTATTTCTAAACAGTATGAGATTGTTTTGATGATTACCACTTTATAATACAGTCTGAGATCTGTTACTACTATGCTAACTTCCTTCACATTTTTTTCATTGATTCCCTTGATATTCTTGACCTTTTGTTCTTCCAGATGAATTTTGTTATTATTTATTCTTGCTTTCTAAAATAATATTTTTGGTAATTTGATCAGTATGGCACTGAATAAGTGAATTAATTTAGGTAGAATTGTTATCTTAATTATGTTGGCTTGGCCTACACATGATTGACCTACACATTCTTCAGAATTAGATTATTTAGTTTCTAATTAATTTTTAATCAATGCATCCACAGCCCTTTATTGAATGTAATTTTTTATTGCATTACAGCCTACAAAGGGTACATTAAATATTTCTGCTTTTTTGCATTTGATTGTGAGGTTTTTATGTCCTAATACATGGTCAATTTTTGTGGAGGTGCCAGGAAGGTGAGAAAACATATGCTCCTTTCTATTTCCATTCAGTTTTCTCCAGAGACCTAGAAGTTGTCTTTCAGGGTTTTTGCTTCTTTTTGTTTGTAAATGCTCCTCTCTGCCCTTGAACTATGACCAGAAGTGGGTATAGGTAATAGAATTGCCAAGCAGAGTCTGGTCCTGCATCCAGTTCTGGCACAGGGGTCCCTTGCCATATCTTTCTGTCCATTTGTCTGGTTCCCTTACCATGTATGGTTTGAGAGGTCCTGAAGTTGATGCTGCTTCTGTTGCCATCTCCTGGTCCTACTACTGGTGTTTCATCCATGTATGCTTCAGGTCAGCCTCCACTACCATAGTATGGATCTCTCTTTCTAATGTTCTAAGTTGTCTTGGGCTAGAATAATGTCTCACTCTCATCTTTTTGTTGGTTCTGGCACTCCAGAATTCAATTGGAGAAGTTATTTGAAAATTGTTTGGAGGGGAATGTTGGGAGGGCTCAACTGAGAACTTTCTCTACTTTGCTATTTTTACTCCAGCCCCCCTCACCCAAGAAAATCCTTAATAATATTTCACACATTTCTGGGAGATTATTAATATAATATCTATATATATTATACTATATATATATAATATGTGTGTGTGTGTGTGTGTGTGTGTATACATGATCATTAACATGCTTTTATTAGAAATCCATACCATCAGGATCTGGTTTATATGCTGTCTGTAATCCAGTCATTCATTAACTAAAACAACTTACATTCCTGCAAAGCATATACCACTCCATTCCTTCATTCATTGCTCAAATATCAATTAAACATCCAGTATGTTTGAGGAATCACGCTAGACACAGAGAGAGATATAAATGTAATCAGGGCACTGATTTTGTTGCTGACAGAAATGCAGCACAAGAAATTGGAGCTCTTTTCTGCCTCTCTAGTCTTGCCATCCTTAACCTTATCAAGGTCGAGGTTAACCTTTTATTAAAAGGATTTTTTTCTGTGAAGCTTGGATTTATTCAAAGGATAACACTTGAGGACCTAGAGAGCCATATGTGGCTGCAGGTTCCCCACTCCTGTAAGATGATGATTTGCCAGGGTCATGATTTATATTAAAAAGATGTGAAAGAGTGGATAGTGTTGGACTTAGAGTCAGAAAGGCTTGGACTGAAATCTTACCTCAGGTACTTACTGGCTGTATGACTCTGGATAAGTCATTTAACCTCAGTTCCCTTATTTATAAAATAACAACAAGAACAATAATAATACCTCTCATTTATACAATCTGTCCCCAAAACCTTGTGGTTTTAAGCTCTAATAGCTTAAAACTGCTCTCCCACTTAGGGAATAACCTATATAAACTGTGGATCACAACCCCATTTGGGGAAAAATTTGGTAACAGTAAAAGGTTTCTGAATGTGCAACAACCAAAAATTAATTAAAAATCAAACACGTAATAAATCCAAGGTGTTTTGGCAGCATTTGCCCATGTTGCATTATGCAGCTTCACTGCAGCCTTGGTTCTAAACACAAAGCTTGTGCACTTTGCACCTCAGGCCACACAACACCAAGGAACACTGGCAAAATGCAAAAAGGAGTCGTGAGTGAAAAAAAAATAAATTAAGAATCCCTGTTATAGTGCTTTAAAGTTTGCAAATAATTTTACATCTGTCTGTCTATCTATCTATCAGTCTGTCTGTCTGTCTCTCTCTCTGTCTATCTTTCCATCTTTCTAATCTCATTTGATTCTCAAAGCAACCCTTCAAAGGTAGATGCCATCATCCCTATTTTTACAGATAAAGAAATTAAGGCTAAATAATTTGCCCAGGGTCACATACATAGTATGGATCTGATGTAGGCTTTGAACTCAGATGTCTGCTAATAATAATAATGGCTAAGTGGCACAATAGATAGTGCTCTGGGCTTAAAGTCTGGAAGACCTGAATTCATGCCCTAAGACATTTACTGTGAGGCCTTGGGCAAGTCAGAGAAGTTAAGACCTCTGTTTGCCTCATCTGTAAAATGGAGATAATAACTTCTCATAAAGTTGTTGTGAGGATGAAATAATACAATTATAGGATCATAGATTTAGCCCTAAAAGGTACCATATAGACCATCTGATTCAACTCCCTCATTTTATATATTAGGAAACCAAGACCCAGAGAAGTTATATGACATTTTGAGGCTATGTAACTGGAAAGTGACAAGATAGAATCCTGACCTGTATCTTCCAGGGTCCATGTACCATTCTTTATCCATGTTGTAATTCAGTTGTTTCAGTTGTATGTGACTCTTCATCACTGCATTTGGGGTTTCCTTGGCATTAGATACTGGAGTGGTTTGCCATTCCTTTTTCCAGTGGATCCATTTTGTCAGGCAATCTGACTTGTCCAAGGTCACACAACTAGAAAGTGTCTGAGGGTGGATTTGAACTCAGGTCTTTCTGATTCCAAGCCCAGTGCTTTATACACTAAGTCACTGGCTGCCTCTTCTTCATCCATAGTACTACATGCTGAATACAGGCTCTTTGTAAACTTGACTATATAAATGTGACTATTATGGGAGGGAAAAGGATTTGAAAAGGACTTGTTTTTACTTTAAATTAAATAAGGTACTGAATTCAGAAGGTGGTAGCTTAGATAGAATTAAAAAAATTCAAAAGTCAATTTCACCTAAGCCTGAGGGTTTCTGCTGACTGGCTGGTTGGTTGTGGCTTTAGGGTTTAGATCACAAAAGTGAGAAATAACCCTAAGGCCATGCACTGATATAGCTGAAAATGCTCTCTTAGGGAATAGAGAAAAAAAAAAGACATAATAGCAGCAATTTAGAGGGAGATAAATAAGTGACAGAGGAGAGCAGCAGAAAACTTCCTGAAAGGGGAAGGGAGGGGGGAGAGGTGGAGGAGGTAAGGAAATAAACATTTATTAAGCTCCTGCTATGTGCCAATCATTGTGGTAAGCACTTTTCAAATATTTTGAGGACTTGCAGATGGCAGATGACAAGAGAAAGCATTTTTGACGTGGGGTCCACTTGATGGCCACATATTAAAAAGAACTGCCTAACTGTACTGCCTAGGAGCTCAGCACAGGAATCTATAACTTGATATCCTCAGACCAGTCTGATGACATGAGCAGCTCTGAAGGTGAGAATCTACTTGCAGCGTTGGTTGTAGAGAAGAGTTTCAGTTTGGATAATGCCATAGGACTTTAAGTTGCCCTGGCTACATGTCCTATCACATGCACATGCTCTCTGTCATATATTTACTCAGTTCTCATGACCTATTATTGCTCTACTCTATCTCAGATACATAAAAATGTGGTCATACCCTCAATTTTCCTATCACTCACAACTGTTTTACTTCCATTTTTGCAAATGCCAAATTCCTTTATTTGATCATATTTTACTATTCCACTTTTCCTTGTGCCTGACAACCCTAATACTGCTTTTGATCCTCACTGTGACCCCATTTCTCTGTATTCCTTCAGTGCCCCACTCCCTCCTCTATGTCATCACTTCTACATTGGCTATACTCTTCTCTCTTCCTTATTTACCAGTTTGAATTTATCAGATCAAATCCATTCTATCCTCTAATCTGTCCCCTTGTCCTAACTCTAAGCTTTACCACACTCCAACTTTGGATTACTTCAATCATCTGTCTCCTTTGATCCCATTCACTTGGTGACAAATGGAACTGGAGAAAATAAGGAAATCATGATGACTGGGTCCACCATAAATTCATAATATATACTATCATATTTACCCCCACAACAATGATTTTATAATTCACTGATTGGGTAGTTATCCCACAACATAGGAACTATTCCAAAACATTTTGTTCCTCATTAATCCTCCCATATCACTCTCCCCCACCTGTCAGCTGATGATTTCACCTTGTATTTCACTAAAAAAATGAGATGTTAAGTTAAGAGCTCTTTCTTTTTCTCTCCTCATCTACCATCACTCAGATGTAGTCATCGGTCCTCTCTCCCTTTCTCCTTATCTCTGATGAATAGATGACTCTGGTTACTAAGGCAAGAAGACCATAAGCACTGTCTATATGTACCCCTGATATTATTCCCTCCTATCATCTTTAGAAGATTGAACCCTTCCCTCCTATTATTGTCATTCTCTCTGATCTTCAATCTCTATCTATTGGATCCTACTCTGTGGTCTGCAAACATACTCATGCATCCACAACTAAAAACAAAAAACAATAAAACAGAATATCTCTACCTCTTCTCAGCTAAACTCTTTGAGAAAGCCATCTGTTTTAGGTGCCTCCATGTCCTTTCCTACCACTAAATTCTAAACTTTCTGAAATCTGACTTCTGACCTAATCATTCATTTAAAACTGCCCTCTCCAAAATTATCAGTGATTTCTTAAATGACAAATCCAATGGCCTTTCCTCTACTTGACATTTCTAGTCTTTAACACTGACTATCCTAGATATTTTCTATTGAACAGGTTTCCATGACTGTGCTCTTTCTTGCTTCTCTTACTTCCTGTATGAACACTCCATAGTCCTCTTTGCTGGATCTTTGCTCTCCCCCTCCCCATGGCCTCTGACTGTCTTCTAAAGCTCCATGTCAGCCTCTAACACCACCACCCCTTTCCTTTGACTCTATCCTGCTTGGTAATCTCATTATCTCCCATGGATTCAATAATCATCTCTATGCAGATGAATACCAGATCTATGTCTAGCTACAGTCTATCTTAAACTCTAGTCCCACTTCACCAACTCCCTTTTATGTGTCCTGCAGACATTCCAAGCTCAAAATGTCCAAATCAAAACTCATTGCCTTTTCCCCATATCCTCCCTCTTTTTTTAGCTTCTGAACTACTGTAAAAGGTATCACCAGCCTCTCAGGATGACAACCTCAAATTCATTCTTGGTTCCTCACTCTCACTCACCCCACACATAAAGTCTGTTATCAAATTGTGTTGTTTCTACCTTTATGAAATTTCTTGTACATGTTCCCTTCTCTCCAGTCAAATTGTAGAAAGTAGGATTTCAGTTGGGTCTTAATGGAAGCCAGGAAAGCTAGCAAGTAGAGAGGATGAGGGAGAGAATTCCGAGCATGAGGGACAGCTAGTGAAAATGCAACAAATCAAGAGATTGAAGATCTTGTTCAAGGAATAGCTAGTAGGCCAGCATCCCTGGATTGAAGAGTATGGGGTGAGGAACAGGTCATAGTAAGCTGCAAGAAAACTAGAAAGGAAGACAGAACCCAGCTTACAGGGGGTTTAAAAGTCAAAGAGAAGATTTTATATTTGATCATGGAGTCACTGAAGTTGACTAAATAAGAGATGACATGGTCAAATTTGCACCTTATGAATATCAATTTTTGACTGCTCAGTGGAGGACAGATGAGAGTGCTGAAGCACTTGAGGAAGGAAAACTAACCAAAATCTTATTGCAATAGTCTAGGTATGAGGTAAGAAAAGTCTGTCCTAGGGTGGTGCCAGTGCTCTAGAGTGGTATCAGACTTGGCAACTGATTGAGTATTGTGGTGAGAGAGAAAGAAGAGTAGAGGACGACATCTAGGTTTTGAGCCTGAGTGACTGGGAAGATGATTCCCTCACAGTAAAAGGGAGCTTAGGAATAGGGGATGGTTTGGCAGGAAAGATAATGAGTTAAGTTTCAGACATGTTCATCGTGAGATGTCTATGAGCTATTTGGTTTGAGATATCAAAAAGGTATGTGGACATTTGAGAATGGAGGTCAGGAAAGAAGTTTAGTCTGGACAAATAAATCTGAAAATCACTTACATAGAAATGATAGTCAAATCCATGAGAGATGAGATCACTAAGTGAAATAATATAGAGGGAGAAGAGGGCCCAGGAGAGACCTTTGGGGGTCATTCCCACTAATTCCCAGGCATGACCTAAATGAAGATCCAGCAAAGGATACTGAAAAGCAGTGGTCAGGAACATGTAGGAGAATAACCAGGAAAGAATAGCCATGAAAGCCTAAAGGTAAGAGAGTATCAGGGAGAATTTCGAGTGATTGATAGTGTCATGGACTACAGAGCAGTCAAGATGGATGAGGATTAAGAAAAGGCCATGGCATTTGACAATTAGGAGATCGTTGGTAACTTTGGAGAGAAAAGTTTCAGCTGAATGATGAGGCTGGAAGCCAGACTGCATCAGGATGAAATAAGATGAACAGGAGAGATGACTGGGGAGTATGAATACATATACTGAAGTAAGGGATAATCAGTGGGCCTGTGCATTTTTGGGAAACCTAGCAGAAAAGAGTTGAGATGAGTACCTAGAAGAATGATGCTATATGCATTACACACAAATAAATTGAGTTTCTCATTAAGGGGTTGAGTCGATAGGCATCTATTAAGCACTTATTATGAGCCAGGTACTGTCCTAAGTTCTTGGAATACATATACTAGCAAAAGCAAAGGCAGCCCCTGCTCTCAAAATGCTTAAATTCCAATGAGAGAATATAGCACATAAAAGAACCTGAAGTGGGGAGATACCTACATGGTGGCAAGGAGGAAGGGCCCAGAGAATTAAGACTGGAGTCAGGAGTGAAGGAACAAGAAAGACTGGTCTAGGTAGCTCCTTAAAATGGAAGTTTTGGGAGGAACCCATCAATCAAAGGAGTGAGCTTTAGAGATGGAGGGATATTCCAGGGTGAGAATGCTGCTTGAACATGGAGAATCAGCATGAAGAATCAAGAACAGAGCCAGGGGTCTACAAATAAATCCATTCAAAAAGGAAGAGATTTGAGAATTCCAGGTCTTAATCTATAAATTTGTGCCATGCTCTTTTTGAGATTGAAGCATCAAATGATTATACTGTCACTATACCAGTGTAGGTATTATCATCAAAACAAAGTTAAGGGATAATGCATTTCATTTCGATTTATTTGTATTGTATGTTGATGGCTAAATTGTATTACATCTTGTCAGCTAAAACTAATAGACATTCTGGCCTTTCTTCCTTTCCTAAACTGAAATGCCATTTCCTTTCTTTTTAGAATAATTAAAAATAGTCTTTTTTAGTCTTTTTGTGGAGAACTCACACAGGGCAAGCATTCTCATGGTGGTCAGAAGAAGCTATTCAAGGGCACTCTCAAGGTCTCTTTTAGGAACTTTGGAATTGATTTTGTGACATGGGAGACACTGGCACAGGACCACTCAGTATGGCTTGCCCTCATCAGAGAAGGGTTTGTGCTTTATGAGCAAAAGCAGAATTGAAATAGCTCAAAAAAACTCAAATTACACAAATTTAGAGAAACCACTTCAAATGTTCACACGGACTTTTCATGCCTGACCTGTGGTAGAGCATTTTGTGCTTGTACTGGTCCAATCAGCCATAGCCCCATGCATTGTAAATTGACTCTAACTCAGTGATGTCAATTTGTTCCTCTGCAAGAATGAAGGACAACAACCAACCAACTAGAATAATCAACTCAAAAATCTAAGCTTTTTCCCTTCAAATTTCAGGGATAGGATGAGGAGAATATCATGTAATTTGAAATGAATGCATCAGTGGTCAGGATGTTGACTTTCTGAATATCAATATTTATTACTTTAAGGTAAAATTAAAGTTTGGCAGTTTAGCCTTGGTCGACATTTATCCTGCACACCATATGTTAGGACTATTGTTCCTAAAGAGTGTTAAAAATAATTATTAGTCAAGTTTTGATTTTCTCTTCTCTGTATTCTGAGATTTTCCTGAAAGTACTTTATAAGGACTAAAGAGAATACAATTAATAAGTGACTTGTGGACTTCATGATGAAATAGAATAGGCCAGTTATTTAGTCCTAGATTCAGTAAAGACTCAAAAGCTTAATTTCCAACTCACCGCAGGCTACAGAGATGTACAAAAGGATTTTTCAATATTCAATTACAGCTTGATGAATTTAGATACTGGGTTGCTCTGTAGTAAACTTATTGTGCCCCAACTGTGAATACCTAAAAGGGTCCACAATATAGAAAGTTCAGGTAAACATTAGAATAATTCTTCATTAGATATGTCTCTATGATTACTAGTTCACATTTACATACTACTTTAAGGTTTACATAGCTTTACTCATGACAACCTTGTGATGTAAATATCATAAAAAATATCCCAATTTTTCAGATAAAGAAATTGAGACTCTGAGAGGGTAAGTGATTTCCCCATGGTCGTATAGCTAGTAAGCATCAGAATTCAAATACAAGTCTTTCTTGGGTTTGGTTCCAGGACTCTTGCTTTGTACTAAGTTTTTCTCGTTGACTCTCTATTATAACTTACCATACTGTATGATAGCTAAGGACAAAGAATCGGTTGATAGCACCTGCTTGACTATGAATATATACATTCTAACTAGGTACATGTTGAAGGTAATTCTTCTCCTTATAAATCCAAAAATGTACTAAAGGACATCACCTAATTGATATATCTTTATACTCAGACTTCTGCCCATACTTATAAAATACCCAGCATCACTTTTCATAATACCAAAAACAAAACAACAAAGATTATGGAATGGCTAAACAAATAATACAAAAAAACTAACTATTACATACCATTTTAAGGTTTACAAAGTATTTTATAAGCATTATTGCTTTTGAGTCTCATAACAATCCACAAGTCTGAAGTGGCTAGAAAAAGAATAAGTGACTTGTCCAAGAACACATAGTTAGTAAATATCTGAGGTAGGATTTCAACTTCAGTCTTCATGATTCCAAGTTCCACTTAAAACTATATGATCTAGGTGTCTTATGGTATAGGAATATATAAGGAAGGAGTTTCCTCTTCACCTCAGTTGATTTAGTCATATTTAAAGAGGTCTATAGCTTGATCCTTTTATGGGTATATGAACCCATCCCTGTTTGAGTATGCTAAACTTACCTCTGCAGGCCTTGGATGAGTATTAAAGTTTGGGAGGTTTAATCAGTTATGGAAGAGATCCCCGTGTTTATACCAAAAGGCAGAAGCGAGAGGAGGTGATTTTATTCTACCCATTCCCAGCTACCATGTCATTTGGCTACTGGACCAAATAGAGACATTGCATCTAGCAAAATGGAGAGACAGATTCTCCAAAAATATATACAGAGAGATAGTTACTTGAGTAAGAAAGCAACTTCAAGGAACATGGCCTCTGGGGAAGTAGAAATTTAGATTATAGATTGGAGTCTGGGAATCTACTGTGAAGTTAGTACTAAGACAGAAAGGACTTTAAGGCCTAGTGCTATAAGAAGCTATGAATTGCCTTTGCCACAAGTGTATCTAACACTTTTGCCTTGCTCCCATTATACTCTAGGTTTTAACCCATTCTTCTCATGAATGCTGTGTGAATTTGTGGGTTTATGTGGTAAAGATTTCTAAGTATAAAACATTGCTATATCATGTTAGTAAAAAACTTTTCTAAGAGCTAATTGCATCTTCTGGTTGTTAAGAGGAAGTTCATCAATGAGGGCTCAAGAACTACAGTAGTAGTCACCCATAAGATAACCCATAAGGTTATCTCTCAAATACAAGGGTAAATTTCCTTCTGTGGATCTAATTCCTGGTTGATGAGTGCATGAGTATCTCAGAAGGGGAGCTGTACAGGCAATGGAATATTATCCACAATGAAAAAAAAAAGATGAAAGGGATGTTTTCAGAGAATCCTGGGAAGACTTGAATGAATTGATTCAGAGTAAAGTGAGCATATTCAAGAGGGAAAAAAAATGACACAAAGAATACAGTCACATAAAGTAAATCACCTTGGAAATACTGGTCTCTGATCAATGTAAGACAAGTTATGATATCAGAAGAAGGATTATGAAGCATATTTCCTCACTCTTGGACAGTGAGGTGATGAATTAGAGGTATAGTGAGACAGACATTTTCAGACACAGCCAATGTAAATGTTAGTTTTGTTTGACCATATTTTATTTTTACAAGGCAAGACTTTTATTTTCAGTGCAGACTGTTAAGGGGCAGGGCAGGGAATGGGTGGGTAGTGATAATGGTGCAAAAAAAGAGAAAGGATTATCAATAAAACATTTAAAAATACACAGAAGGAAGGAGAATGGAGTTCAGAATGGTACACAAAACAAGCAGAGGTTTGTTACTATATCAAATTTTATAAATACTTTAGAAGAAACAAACTGTAGTACGAAGTTCACAGCTTCATATTCAATTGTCTTTTTCTGTTTTTTCCTAATTATTCAATGATATTTGTTGATGCTTATTGAGGACATAATAAGAAAATAAAATTTAATTTTAAAAGTCTATAGAGAATCTTTTGAGCCTGATGATAAATACTAGAGAATATCTTTTCTGACTCATCCTATAGAGACCATCTGAGTTTTAGCTAACATGGCAGGGGGAAGTCTTTGCTTAGTCTCTAAGCAAAGATAGTCCCAGTTAAAAAAAAATATTTCAATAAAGTAATACCCAGGGACCAACATTCTTATGAGTTTCTGGTTATTATTAGGGATAAACTGCTGTGTGTCCAGTAATGTTGTTATAGTTTTCCAGGCATTAATAATCAAGATGAGGTAGTGTGCGAGGTCTCTAAATATAGCTAGTCTTTAGAAAATCATTACAGAGATAGCCAGATGTTGCTACAGGTTCTAATAATGTTTTCACTTTAGCCCCTGTGGGATATTGGAATGTCATCTTTCTAGTTAATGAAAATCATATTAATGGTTACATAAGCAGAGCAATAGTTGATTGACAAACCTGTCATGCCGACAAAATTTTCAGCTTCTCTAGACATTAAAATACATTTCAGCAAAGCCACTATAATTGTGTTAGGATTTATTCTTTGCAAAACCATCACCGTCTATGAGCTAATATCAAAGTTTATATTAACAACTCCAAATAGTTCCTACCACTAAAGTGTTGACATGGAAACACATCTTTCTTCACCTTATCAGGACTGTGCACATGTGCTCATGTAAACTGGGCCTGGATTAATCAGAAATACATTCTTCACTCAGGCCCACAAGCCTTCCTCCTAAGCAAGACACACAGTGAGAAACATTATTATTCATATATTCTTCATATCTGTGTGAAACAATCATAGCCTAATGATACTTTTGCATTTCAAATTTTTTTCTCCTGTTAGGTTATACATAGTTCTTGCAATCTGTATGTTTCTTTACTGATTTAATTGCACAGTTGTAGACTAACATTCAGAAATATAGGATAAGAAAGTAAAATTCAGCTATTACATTTGAAACGTGGGAACAGGTCTAGGGAAACTGTGTTTGGTGAAAAACTAAGTACTATAGAAAACAAAGACTTCGTGCTTTTAAATGGTTTTTTAAAAATGGAACTAAATGTTTACATTTGGTATAAGAAATACCAATTTTTCCAGCTTCCTTGTCTGACCATGATTTTATTATAAACATTTGGCCAATCATTAGTCAGATAATGAGACAGTCAGAATACTAAGAGTGATAGACTAGATAGAGATGCTAAAGCTGTTTTTTTCTCCTTCAGGCTAACCCAAGTTGCCTCTTCAAGAATCTTTTCATATTAGGGTTATTGGCTGCTCATTAGTGTTTAATGGATATAGAGATTTGCCAAAAAACCCAAAGAAAAAAGAGATCCATTTTTCTGTTTTTATTCCTGTTGATGAGACTTACTTAAACATTTTTCAGTTCATTTCAATGACTGCTTCCTCAGTGCACCATGGAAAATTAACTATTTTCTGATACTAAATAACACGATGTTCATTGAATATGAAATTGAAATAACATTATTGTAACTACTGGCATATTTCATTGATAAACAATCTAATATTTATTGTACTCTTTATAGATGTACTGAACACTTGCACTCTACTTTAGCATTGGAATAAATGTTGGAATAAAAGACATAGAATCCTTAAGCTAGTAAAGCTTAAAGGAAGAGAACAAGCATTTACTAAGCACCCACTGTGTGTCAGACACTGTGCTAAGTGTTTTACGAATATTATCTCATTTAATTCTCACAACAATCCTGTGAGAATAATAATATTTTCTCCATTTTAAAGTTGAAGAAACTGAAGCAGACAGGAGCTAATGACTTACTCAGGGTCACACAGATAGCAAGTATCCAAGGCCACACTTGAACTTAGGTCTTCCTGATGCTAGGCCCTGTTTTAACTGCTGTGATACATAGTTACCTCCAAAGTTTTAGTGTGGCTTGAAATTACTGCATCACTTTTGAGACACCATACATAACAGAAGCCTCAACCCTTTCCAAAGGGCAATCAACTTTTCATTTCTCAAGTCTTAAAATCAGCAGGATGTTGGGGAAAAGATGTTAACAGTACAAATCAGTCAGAGCCATAACTAGAAATGAATTAACTGGAAATTTGTCATAGGACAACAAATGTAGAAGATACTGACAGCACTCTCATTTCTTCAGTAATTAGAAAAAAATAGAGCTTAACAACTAATTAGCAAGAATAGTTAAAACAAGAAACTACCAGCTGAGATGACCTCCTTCTCCCCCAACTAACCCTAGGTGTAAAACATTCCATTTATGGCCTGGAAATCAATGGCAGAGTGGATATGAGAGTGAAAATCATGGCTAATTAATTGTAAATTCTAGGGAGGGAATGTAGCTAGTAATTCCTAGGAAGTGTTGAATGGGAGGGGGAGGGGAGTGGAGGCAGCTGCTAGGACTACAAATGACCAGACTGGCCTTCTAAATTTACTAAGTCGATCCTGATCTGCCAGTGAGAGTGCTTGCTAAGCAATAATTCTCCCATTTCAAACATGTCCCAACTTCTTGATAGCATCAATGAAAAAGTGAAATTCCTACTAGCTGCTGTGGTTACTGTTTTTCACATTTCCTCTGCTCCTTTAACCACCCAAAGAGCTGGAGGTTAATTTAGTATTCATGTCACATAAACTCCTCTCTATCGGCCTGAGGAGTCAACTAAAATCATATCTTTTCACTAGCATTTTAGCAACTAGAACAAATTTGAGTTGCTATTATAGATTCTAAAATTAGCTTATAAACTCTACCAAATTTAATGAAGAATAAATTCCTATACATTATGCTCATTTCATTGCCATTTATTAAGTTTTTGGGAAAAGTTTTTAAAAATCCACATTTTTTTCATCTCTTTATGGTGTGTGAGCAATTAACTCTATTTCTCTCTCTCTCTCTCTCTCTCTCTCTCTCTCTCTCTCTCTCTCTCTCTCTCTCTCTCTCCCTTCTCTTTTTCCCCCTTCTCTCATTTTCTCTACTCTCTCATTCCTCTGTCTATCTCTGTCTCTACATCTGGATCTGTTGCTGTGTCTGACCTCTCTCATCTCCTGTCTATCTCGATCTCTCTCATTCACACTCTGTTTCCCCCTCTTAACTAGAAGGATAACCATCCAACATTATAATAAGAAGTAGAATTAAAGTTATCAAAGTAAAATATTCACAATGTGTCAGTAGGTTTTTTTTTTCTAGATAGAACACCATTATTACTCTCTCTATATATAGCACCGTCTTTACTCTCGGAGCCCACTGCTCCAGAAGGAGTACTTACTCTGGAATGACAGCAATAGTGTCTGGGGAATACTTCCTTCAACTATGCCATTTCCTTGTGTTCTTTATCTCATGGATGACTCTCTCCAAGCTATTGACAACACTGTTTTTCCATTCTGGAACACTGAGGTTTTCACTAGAATCCACATCAAAGACTCATCTATGAAAGAAAAGTGAATGGAGATGAAGAAATGTTTCATATATCTTAAATAGTTCAAAGGATCCTCAAGCACCTTCAGGCAATAATTAAGTCTTATATCAGGATTTACCAGGAAGGTTAAGATCTTCATTGTAATGGATCCACCTTGTGGTGGAATGCACCAGCTGGTTTTAGCCATGGCCAAATAACTAGGATGAAGTCAGGAAGAACTAGAAATTTTAAAGAGGATTTAAGATGTTTATATTCTTCAGTGATCTATGCCATTTCCTAGAAACCATACAGCTACAGTGGCTCTCCATATAGCTTTGAGAAAATATTTGCAACCAAATGATCTGCATCTCCCTGGAGCAAAGGTGAAATGAGACACTAATATTAAAAATTCAAGCCCTTCTCTTGTAACAAATGTTTGACATTGACCTTGAACTACCCTGGGTGGGAAGGGACTAGACCAGTTAGGAGCCTTTACCCCAGTTTCTTTTGGGCACAGGTAGAAGAATGCTACCACCTACATATATGATATAATATGATTGGAGGGTGGCTTCCAAACATCTCTCTCATCAATCTACTGGGGCACAAACAATGTTCCAATAGTAATGTGCCTATGTCTCTAGGAGTGCTCTACTGAACTGCAAAGGTACCTAAGATGGCAATGATTTGTATAATGATCAAAACTTAACACTTTAACTAAGATTCTCATATAAGATCATTTTTTTCTAGAGAAGAGCCAGAGTGAGCTCTAAAAAAATAAAACCTAAGATAGGTTTCTCGAGCTTAACACAACCATAACTAGAGTAAGGTGACCATGTTTTTGTGCAACATTTCTTAGCATTTTTTAACAGCAAAACAACTGAGCTTAATAACTAGTTAGCAAGAATAATTATGGGGCAGTGAAGTGGCACCTTGGATAGAGTGACTGGCCTGAAATCAGGAAGACTCATCTTTCTGAGTTCAAATCTGGCCTCAGACACTTGCTAGCTGTGTGATCCTAGGCATGTCACTTAACCCTATTTGCCTCAGTTTCTTCATCTCTAAAATGAGCTGGAGAAGGAAATGGCAACCATTCCAGTATCTTTGCCAAGAAAACCCAAAGGGGGACCCAAAGAGTCAGACATGACTGAAATAACTGAACAACAATAAAAAGCAAAAATAACTAGTTAAGATAGGAAGAGCCACATGGTACACTGCTCTACCTGGATACCTGTTTAGCTCCTCCTTAGCTCTCTCCTATGGGGTCTATCAGCAATGGTTTCTCAGTATCATAGGGTCTCTGTCTCCCCACAGTGGGGCAGTGTGCTGGGTATCCTCTCTACTCCTAACCGAATTTGTCTTTGAAAGATTGATTTGAGAGTGTATTTATACTGCTTGCCCTGGATGCCAAATTGCTAATTGTGGTTCTGGGGCTTAGGACACCATCTTTGCTTTTACCCTACAAGAGATGCTTTCTAGGAATATGCCAAAGATGAATTTTATCTATCTCACATTTTTTTCTAAATATTATCTAACCTTTTCCTATCCTTTCAAGCCTCTCATTTTCCCTGGAGTTCATTTTTTTAAATATTTCCTAAAAAGGAACTAAGGATGGCATTCTTTTTCCTTTTCTGACAATATAGTGACCAATGGACTCTCCGCTAAGAAAGGCTACTGAAAGGAGTACAATTGTCTTACACCTTAATCAATAATTAACAGGAGGTCACAAATTGTCAGTTTCCCAGAAGGAATTTCTGTTCCCATCCTCAGTACATTCTCAGCACACGAAATACATAGAACTCTGGGAGTAGATATTTGGAGTAGATATTTTCCCCAACATTGTGGCCTTCATTTTGATTGGTTAATTTTTATTTGGACAGCTTTTACTCATTGATAAATTAATAATGCAACATTCATCTTTGGGGTAGGGATATTGGGGTGGGGCAGAGATTGTACAAACCTGAAGTAACACATATGCTGATGTTTACTGATTGGAGGACTATTTATTTCACAGTTAGCGAAACAAATAGAACCCATTTATCAAAAAGCCACTGGGCCCAGAACTGAGACATGTTCTAATGCTCTATTTATATAATTTCTCTTCTTTTAGCACTTATTTTTTCTCTGTCTCAGAGGCACTCACAACATTACTATGTTCTTTCTAGAGAGTGGGCTCTATAGCTCTCTGGGGTTAGAATAACAAAAACAATTGTTTCCTATGTTACAGATAGGAAAACTTTTTAGTCAGCTTTATATGGTTGAAAATGAAAATCATTTTTGAATGTTTTTTTAATAGAATTTAACTAGAGCTTTTTTTATGTTGTTTCAGTCATAATGTGTTTTTAGTCAAACATTTAATGGGATTATTTGACCAGTCAGCTGACTGCTTGTCTTCCTTTTCCCAAGAGTGTCTTAAATTATGTTTTCTTGACAATCTGAAATATCCAAGCTTCAAAAACTTTTTTTTCTTATTATCTAAACTGTTCATTTCTGAGCCCCAGGCAATTTTGTCTTGTCCAACCATTTTCTGACACAGTGAATAAGTTCTCTGTTTCATTTATATGGTTACCTTAAAGGCATTTATGGACTGTAATCATGTCCCCCACTGAGTCTCCTCTTTTCTAGGCCATAAAGATTTAGCTTCAGCCTCTCTTCATGCTTAATACCATGAACCTTTTCACTTGTGCAACAGACTTTGTTCTTTTATTTTTCTTAATGTTCTCTGTTTTCCCCAAAAAACTGAAGAGTTAAGGTTGAGAAAAATTTCAAGACCAGGATTATTAGTCCTCAGAAGGACACTTTTCTAGGAAATTCTAGATCTTACATGAAATAGAACTGATAATTGAGTAGACAGTGCTCTTTCAGCTGAATAGGTTCGCAGATAGGTCCTTATATTGATTGTCCCAATTCCTGGAGACAGTCCACAGTGCAAAAGGGCACATATTTTATGCACAATTTCTGAGCTAATGTTCTTCATATTCCTATAATCTCACATAACAATCTGTTTCTAAGATTTAGAAAGTGAAAGTGATAAAGATAAAATTTACTAAGTTGATACTTAAAAACAGGCTTTAGATATCTAAGCTATCCTTAGAGAATATAGAAGAGTTAACAAGAGAAATATAAAATAGAAGCAAATCTAAAATGACAAAAGATTTACCTATGATTCCATGATTCATTTTGAAGATTATCGCAATGTTTATCTATATCTTTATCTATCTATATCTATTTATCTATCTATATGACATGCACAAAACATCATGGGAATTCCCATTTTTTTTTTTACAGGTTATCTAATCCTACAAAAGTTGTATTACTTTTCTGCTCCATATCAGTCATAATATCTTTTTCTACACACAACAAATTCTTATTTTAGGAATCCTCATACTTAATATGATTGAGTTGTTCTGTTGAAACCAGATAAGTGAAAGAATGTCTCAGGATACTGATAGTGATGTAGAAACAGTGCTATATCTGGGTGACATGTGGAAAGATGGTCTAACAGTTTTTAATTGAGAAACTACATTGGTTGAGGAAACTTTCTGTTGGGTAGGCTGGCAATTTGGACTTGAAATTCATAGGCATTTAGAATTTTTGATGTTTCAGATGTAGACATTCGCTACAGAAATTATTAGAGCAAGCAAAAATCACAGAAATGGGATGTAAAAGAGGGAGATGTTTTGTGAGGGAAGTTGTTTAGTTGATCTGAAAAAGTAAAACTTCATTTTTGGACTAGATCGGTGATTTCATTGGTATAGGGAACTAGTAAGGAATTTCTGTCTACTAATGCAGATAAGCAACCTTCTATGTAATTAGTCTTAAAAAAGTTACCTGGGAGTACTGAGGGGTTAGGAGACTTGCTTAGGGTCACACAGCCAACGTAAATGAGAATATAGACTTGAATCCGGGGCTTCTGAATTCCTTGGCCAGCTTTCTTATCCACTACACTACCATGCTTGCTATCTCCCTCCTATTTATGTATTAATATTTAATGTGCTGCTTACTAATCTTTCTTACCCATTAAACATTCAGTAGGGTCTAAATTTATCAACATTTTATAAGCCCATAGATATAAAGCAATAAATTAATATCTTTCACCAAGTATTTGTAAGTTAGTTTTAAAAACTAGTTTTCTTTGTCATTATATCAGCTAAATGAAATGTAACTGTAGTTTTTTTAAAAAGAAAAAAAAATTACATGACTTCAAATTCACTGTTTCATTTTTTGGCCAGGGACAGAAAGTTTGAGTTATCTCTTCTTTCTTCTAACTGAGAAGATTTTCCCCAGTCTAATTCAAACTGAGTTCCCGTCATTTAAACTGATGCAAAGTTGCTTCTAGGCCATGAAATATTAGCTGGTAGTTTCCTAATCAGTATAGTGGCATCTCAGACTCTGAACCCCTGGATGCAAGAAAGCCTTCTAGCAACTTTGTATAGAATGCATTTTAATGAAAGCTCAGCAATTGTAACAGCCCCTTGTTAATAACTAAAAACATAGCAAGTATCTAAATACAGGCAATTCACCAGTTCAATTCAAAACAACTTTGTTTTTTTTTTATGAGGCACCAATATTCCACAGAAATCACCAACACAGACTCTATTCATATCTGAAGTGGTGGAACCCATGGGCTAAAAGCAAGTCAGCTCAAGACATAGGCACAATCAATACTCATCTTTTCCCCTGGTCTGTACGGGTGGAAAGAAATAGCAATTTAGGGACAGGGAATGATTTGATACAATCCTAGTACTAAAAGGAACTTTTTATAATGCAATCCCCTCACTTTAAAAATGAGGAAAATGAGGCCCAAGAAGACAGGATTATGGTTGGAGTGGATATGTAAGAGCTCCAACTACAAAAGAAATGCAACAGTGACTTAAATCAGTTGCTCCAAGAAACCCCATCTTTTAGAAAATGAGAGATTTTTTCTTAAAGCGGTCCTGTATTATTTGCATTTTTTCTTCCATGATGCAAGCAGAAATGTAAAGTCAGCTTGCATGTAATTTATCTAACTTTTAAAGCAGTCTCTTGTCTCTCACCTTGTTATCCAGTTTTTCCAACTAAAATAGAAGCTAAAGTATTCATGCCTGATTGAAACTTTGTGACCTTTATATCTTTGTCATTAGATATTCTGACATCCAAGGAATAACTGTGTATTCTCTAAAGTTCTTCCCCCCCCCCATACTGACCTACAGAAGGCATGGCAATTAAAGGGATTTCTTAAATGACCCAATGGATAAAAATTTTAAAAGATTATAAAAGGCTCACTCTCCGAAGAATAGAACTTCAAATTTTAATTGCACAAATGCTCATTGACAGACAAGGTTCTCCTTCAGCTCTCCTTTTTTGTTTTACCTCAACCTCTGGATGTTTTGAACAATTTTACTTTTAATAGCAATACAATTATTAAGTTAACTTGATAACCTCCATGAGACACAGGATAGCAATTTTCCACTAGTGTCCTCAGGAAGCAGGGAGGAAGAAAGAAAGGTCTCTGGCATGTCAAGTTGTTCTTGTTGATACTTCTTGAAGAGGACTGGTCTGACATCAGAAGACTGGATCTCCTGTGGTGAGTTTATGGGAGGACATGGGCAAGACACTCATAGGATGGGTAGGGATGGATGGGTAGTGTGACCTATATCTTTTCAGGGAATGTCCAAACTGATTAGATCACAGATCCGTTTGGAACACTGGAATATTGAAGTAACTCATATTTCTATGTTATATGTGAAGAAATTAAGGTTTAAAGTGACTTGCCTGGAATCACGTCAGAGCCAGGTACTTTCATTGTACAAGAAATAAAATGACAGAATGTTAGCTGCAACTATATTTGGAGCCTGGAATACTAATAGCCACCTCTTTGCTATCGTTAATCGTATCCCCATTTTACAATTGAACAAACTAAAGGCAAAGAGGTTAAGTGACTTGCCTAGAGTCACACAGTGTCTGAGGCCAGGTTTGAACTTAGGTCTTCTTGGTGCTATCTATGGAACATTGGGTTTGGAGTTAGGAAGGCCTGAGTCCAAATTCTGACTCAGACACTCACTAGTTATGTAACCATGAGGAAGTTATTTATCTTCCCTTTATCTCAGCTTCCTCATTGATAACAATGGGAGTTGGGCCCCAAGGTTTCTTAGGCCCTTTCCAGCTCTAAATTCATGGTCCTATGATTTTAATTACAGTAATATTGAGGGAATTGACATGATTTTCTCTTTCCCTTACAACACACTGCTTCCCCCTAGACAGATATTGACTTATTATTATTATCCCAAACTACTGGGAGGCTCAAATACATAACATATTGAAAGTGCTGTCTATCCATCCATCTAGAATGTATATGCATATATTGAACATATATTGAATACATGTATATATTGAATATATTGAAATTATTATGTGTGTACATATGTATACGTGTATACTATAAACATATATAGGGATATATAAACAGAGGTATAGATGCATGTATATATGTATATATACTTATATACATACATATACACACACCTATATACATACATACATACACACACACACACACACACACACACACACACACACACATATATATATATATATATACATATATAAATACAATAAACATTTATGCCTACTTTGTGCCAAGCACTATGCTAAGCACTGGAGATATAAAAAGAGGAAAAAGATAGTTCCTGCCCTCAAGAAGCTTACAATCTAATAGGAGAGACAATATACAAACAAATATATACAAAGCAAATTTTATACAGGTAAACAGGAAATAATTAACAGAGGGAAGATGCTGGAATTAAAAGGGGTTAGAGAAGGTTTCTTATAGAAGGTGGGATTTTAGTTGGAACTTAAAACAAGCCAGAAGGTCAGTGATCAGAGTGGAGGATGGAAAGCATTCCAGGCATAGGGAACTGCCAGAGAGCATGCTGAGAACCAAGAGAGAGATTGTCTTGTTCAAGGAATTGCTGGGAGACCAGCGTCACTGGATCAAAAAGTACACATTAAGGAATAAAGTGTAAGAAAACTGTTACTATTATTAATATGAGGGCACATTTGTTTTTAGAGCACATTTAATCAAGCAACCAGAGCCTGCCAATGATATGATGGACTGGCTGCCATCACCTTGCTTTCTACGTGTTTGTAAGAATTGGCTGTATTTCTTTTTTTAGAGATTTATATTACTGACACTAAATATTTTATCACTAACTAGAGCTGCATGAGCTATTCATCAGAAGCAGTGAATAATGAGGCCTTTAAGTTTGGGAGCCCTGTTGTGGGTTGATTAGGTTGACTTTGCGTGGGGAGCCTACATATGGGTATTGCTGTTGCTCCCAGTGAAAATACAACTTATGAGGAGCTTGGAATGAGATTGCTTTGGAACCCATTATGTCATCGAGTTTGGCAATTCTGGTGTGGAAACTCCTTGTGGTAACTTGTCTGTCATTATTATCTTAGAGAGTTGTCTGGAGGTATTAGAGGTTATATGACTTATCCTTTATTATACAGCCAGATATTTCAGAGATGATGATTTGAATCGATGTTTTCCTGACTCCAGGGCTGGCTCTTTATCCATTAAGCCTTCCTTTTTTTCAAGAGTAAAAGTATCAACAAGAGATGACAGTAGTTTTGATTCCATTATTTTATTTCTTTCAAAAATCTCAAGATTTTGTAGATAACTCACACATTCATCTTGCCTATACTTCTGTGAAGTTGGCAGATGCATATATTATAACCTTTATTTTTTATGTTTATTTTGCAGCTGGAGAAACAGGGAAAAATAGAATAACTGAACAAATTATTTAGTAAGAAATTCAGGTTGTGAAGGCCAAAGGTAGTAACAGAACACCCAATTCAATTCAATACAACTCAACAAGCCTTTCTCAAGATCCTACTATCCAGTATGCCTGGAACTGTGCTAGAGATAGATAGTTCATTAATATATTAAATTCCAAGATGAAGAAATTCTCTATACCAGTGTAGTACATAACAGTACCTTCCCTGCAAATTATTGTCTTAGAGAGTTGCTTTGATCACTGAGAGGTTAAGTCACTTACCCATGGTTGTATAGCCAGTATACGCCAGAAAAAAGACTTGATCCCAAGTTTTCCTGGTGCCGAATGAGGCCAACTTGCAATCATCTTTACCATGCTGCATTTCAGGTACTGGGGAGACAAAGACAAAAACAGTCCCTGTTCTCAGAGAATTCACTTTCTATTGGAGAGAAGATGTACATATACAAGTAAATATAGAACATATACAAAGTAATTTGTGGGGCACTGAAGTGATGTAGTGGATACAGTAGTGTGTGACCTGTGAGCTGTGTGACCCTGGGCAAATCACTTAATCTTGATTGCCTCAAAAAACAAAAAAACAAAAAAAACACAAAATAATTTGGTGTTGATAGAAACAAGTTTAATATGAGGCTTTTATTATTATTATTACCACTACCCTGTTATAAGGGTGATTTATTATTGATTATTATTATTATTATTACCCTAATATGAGGGTACTTTATTAATGAAAGAATTGAGGCTTCAAAAAACACAATGGAAGGCAAGGAAGAGTGGGATGGGGGAACTATCCAAGAGTAGGTTGGAGCTGATGTAGCTGGGTATGAATGAACACAGAAATGGTGTACATGGAAAGAAGCTTTGACTTAGCTATCTAGAACTCAAAAGCACAGCAAGATTGAGTGGAGTCATATGCGTAAATTGCTATATCCTTCAACAGAACTAGGTTAGTGAAGGTAAAATTTATGTGATCATTAATTCTTGAGAAAGATATGTGTAATATATGGAGGTGGGGGGGTAAATCAATACACATACAGAAACAGATGCCCAATTCCTAGTCATACTTGAAGGTGAAGCCAGTGGTTGATGGAGTCCTGGAGCCAGATTCATTACAAAGGGTAAGGCAAGCTTAAGGTACTCATCCTTAGCCAGTTCATCTTAGCACAAAGATTCACTATAATATTGAAAAGATTATCTGCCCTGAATTCTAAAGGCATAACAACTGCATTGAAACTCATGGAATGCTAAAGAAGAAGACTACCATTACTTTGGACAGCTAGTGGATAAAGAGTTGGGTCTGGAGCAGGAGGAGCTGAGTTCAATTTCAGAATCAGATGCTTACTGGCTGTGTGACCCTGGGCAAATCACTTAACCCTGTTCGTCTCAGTTTCTTCATCTGTAAAAATGAGCTGGAGAAGGAAATGGCATACTACTCCAGTATCTTTGCCAAGAAAACCACAAATAGGGTCACAAAGAATAAGGCACGACTAAAAAACACCATTACTTTGGGCTAATGCCCTCTGGAGTACTTCTAAGATAATGTGAAAAAGAACTGCATAGGATAGTGAGGTAGAAATAGGTTGTGCTCTGAGGTACCACCTCACACCTATCAGATTGGCTAATATGGCAAAAAAGGAAAATATTGAGTTTTGGAGGGGAAGTGGGAAAACTGAAACATTAATGCATTGTGGATGGAGTTGTGAACTGATCCAGCCATTCTGGAGAGCAATTTGGAACTATGCCCAAAGGGCTATAAAACTGTGTATGCCCTTTTATCTAGCAAATACCATTGCTAGGTCTATATGCCAAAGACATTAAAAAAAAAAGGAAAAGGATCTATTGGTAGAAAAATATTTATAGTAGCTCTTTTTGTGGTGGCTAAGAATTGGAAATTGAAGGCCTGCCTATTAGTTGGGTAATGGCTAAACAAGCTGCAGTATATGATTTTAATTGAATATTATTGTGCTGTAAGAAATAACAGACAGTGTTGGAGTCAAGATGGAGGAGTGAAAGCTGTGACTTGCTTGAATGCTCCCCCAAAGCCCTCCAAATACCTGTAAAAAATGGCTCTAAACAAATTCTAGAGCAGCAGAACCTACAAAAAGACAGAGTGAAACAAATTTCCAGCCCAAGACCACCTGGATGAGTGATTGGAAAGGTCTGTTGTGCCTGGCTGGAGAGGAGCATAGTTCAGTGTGGGCATGCAGGCAAAGACTAGGCCTCAGCAAACCTGGAGCAGCCCTCAGAGGACTGAATCATGGGCAGCTGTGGTGGTTTCCAGACTTCTCAACCCACAAATGCCAATGACAACTTAGAAGGTCAGTAAGAAAGATTTGTGACCACAGTGAGAGAGAAGCTTGGTCCCATCCCGAGTCCAGGCATGAAACCAGGGAGGTAGCTGCTTATGGACAGACAGAAGAGGAATCGAGTGGCTGACCAGAGGAAGATTGCAGGGATCTCTTTGCTGGTGCTGAGGCAGGATTCTCTTGTTTTGCCCTTGCTTAGATCTGGGCTACAGTTCTGGGTGGTGGTCGTGGGGTGAGGAGGAGCACTGGTCTGCTGGAACTTGTAGTGGCAGTGGAAAAGCAATCCTCCTCACAGTTCCAAGACATAAAAGAGTGCTTGTGGTCACTCACAGATCAGATTACAGGCCAGGAAAGGAGTAAACAACTTGCCCTTGATCTTACCACCTTGGAAAAACTGAAAATTTACAGATCCCTAGAAGTATCTCTGAAAACAGCTGCACAAAACCCCTGAAGCTTGGGACAGTATGTTCTCCACACTGGAAGTAGACCCTTACCCTAACAAAGAGTTTAACACTCAAGTAATTGGCTGGGAACATGAGCAAACTGCACACACAAAAAAAGAGTCAGACCATAGAATCTTTTGTTGGTGGCAAAGAAGATCAAAACATACAACCAGAAGAAGACATCAAAGTCAAAACTCCTGTATTCAAAGCCTCCAAGAAAAAAATATGAATCAGTCTCAGGCCACAGAAGAGCTCAAAAAGGATTTTGAGAAGCAAATAATAGAAGTAGAGGAAAAACTGGGAAAAGAAATGAGAGTGATGTGAGAAAATCATGAAAAACAAGTCAACAGCTGGCTAAAGGAGACCCAAAAAAATACTGAAGAAAATTACACCTTAAAAAATAGACTTACCTAAATGGCAAAAGAGGTCCAGAGAGCAAATGAGAAGAAGAATGCCTTAAAAATTAAAATTAGCCAAATGGAAAAGGAAGTTCAAAAGCTCACTGAAGAAAATACTTCCTTACAAATTAGAATGGAGCAAATGGAAGCTAGTGACTATGAGAAATCAAGACATTGAAAAACAAAACCAAAATAATGAAAAAATAGAAGACAATAACTGACCTGGAAAATAGATCCAGGAGAGATAATTTCAAAATTATTGAACTATCTGAAAGCCATGATAAAAAAAGAGCCTAGACATCATCTTTCAAGAAATTATCAAGGAAAACTGCCCTTATATTCTGGAACCAGAGGGTAAAATAGAAATTAAAAGAATCCACTGATCACCTCCTGAAAGAGATCCCCAAAGGAAAGCTCCTAGGAATATTGTAGCCAAATTCCAGAGTTCCTAAGTCAAGGGGAAAATATTGCAAGCACCCAGAAAGAAACAATTCAAGTATTGTGAAAATATAATCAGGATAACATAAGATTTAGCAGCTTCTACATTAAGGAACCAGAGGGCTTGGAATATAATATTCCAGAGGGCAAAGGAGATGGGATTACAGCCAAGACTCACTTACCAAGCAAAACTGAGCATAATCCTTCAGGGGAAAAAATGGTCATTCAATGAAATAGAAGACTTTGAAGCATTCTTGATGAAAAGACCAGAGCTGAATAGAAAATCTGACTTTCAAATACAAGACTCAAGAGAAACATGAAGAGGTAAACAGGAAAGGGAAATAATAAGGGACTTATTAAGGTTGAACTGTTTACATTCCTACATGGAAAGATGATATTTGTAACTCATGAGACCTTTGTCAGTATTGGGGTAGTTGGAGGGAAAAATATATGTGTAGATAGGTAGATAGATAGATAGATAGATAGATAGATAGATAGATAGATGGCACAGGGTGAGTTCAAGATGAAGAGGTGATATCTGGAGAATAAAATTAAGGGATGAGAAAAGATTATGCTGGGAGAAGGAGAAAGGAAGAGGTAGAATGGAGTAAATTATCTCACATAAAACAGACAAGAAAGGGCTTTTACAGTGGAGGGGAAGTGGGGGAAGGTGAGAGGGAATGAGTGAATCTTATTCTCATCAGATTTGGCTTAAGAAGGGAATAATATACACAATCAATTGGGCATGGAAATATATCTTACCCTACAGGAAAAATAGGAGGGAAGGAGATAAAGCGGGGGGATGATAAAGGGGAGGGCAGATTAGGGGAGGGGGCAATCAGAAGCAAACACTTCTGAGGAGGGACAGGGTCAAAAGAGAGAATACAATAAATGGGGGGGGGAAGAGAATGAAGGGAATAGTTAGTTTTCCACAACATGAATACTATAGAAGTGTTTTGCAAGACTACACATGTATAATCTGTATCGAGTTGCTTGCCTTCTTAATGAGGATAGGTGGGAAGAGAAGAAGGGAGAAAACTTTAAATAAAAATTAAAAAAAAAGAAGTAGGTTGTGTTTTGCCCTGATGAAATAACCATATTAATTAGATCCTCATGGAAGCATTGAAATAAGAGAGCAAGCATTTGAACCCCAAACTCCTGATTTATTTTAAAAACATTATAAAATGAGGTAAGGTGAATGTCTGATTTATGTCATGTTAGCTTCAAGAGGGCCAATTTACCTAGTGCATATAGCCACATAAAAATTTCAGTGTAGGGCAGTAAGTGATAAAGAATATTGATTTATTCTCTTTGTGTAGGATAGTACGCTAATGATTTTGTTCTTGTGTAACATAGTAAATCATAAGATTTAGATATAGTAAGAACTTCAGATTTTATCTCTTTCAAATCTTTCATTTTTTTAGGTGAACAAAAAGGTGCAGATTGTAAGGGACTTTTATAAGATCATAGAGGTATTAAGTAGTAGAGTGAGGATTTGAACCAAAATTTTCTGACTACACATCCAGTTCTCTTTGCACCAAACCACATTATTTTTGACTTTTTTTTTTTAAAAAAAAAGTCTCTGTGTTCCTTCCTTCTTAGAGTCAAAATAATGCAGTGAAAAGAGTTCTGAATTTGGAGTCAGAAGACCTAGGTCCAAATCCCATTTCTCCTATTTACTACATCCTGGCTCTGCTTCTGACTTTCTTGTCCTCAATATTGTACTCCTCTTTGGTAACCTCTCCTCCATTCCATTTTTCAGTTCCCTTTTGTGTTTTTTTTTCTCCCAATTAAATAAAAATTCCTTGAGGACAGGGACTAGTTGCCTTACTTAAAAGTATGACCTTGGGCAGGTCATTTAATTTACCTATATCTGAATTTTCTCATCTGTAAAACAAGAAAGTTGGGCTGTATGGCATTTAATATATCTAATTTTCTAATATATCTAAGTCAATAACAATTTCTCTATCCTTTAAATATATCACTTCCCTCAAATATAAAACTTCCCTCAAGAATCTCTTCTCTTTGTATCTCTTCTGATTATCTCATTTATTGCCAGACAAATTAGAGTTCTTGAAAAAAAAATTGAGAGAAAGAAAAAAAAAGAAAGAAAAAAGCTTACATCAGAAGGTGAAAAACCTGACCCATGTAGTGGACTCCATGAAAACTAGAATAGAACAGAATTCAATGATTCAATGAGTCAACAAGGAATATTAGAGAAAGTCAAAAATAACCTTCAAAGTTAATTGAGTCTGTTGGGTAATTAATAATGGGAAATACTCTGCTGGGGCCTCATGACCTATATTTTTAGGAAAAAGTGCCTGTACTGTAACCCTGGAACACAAAAAAAGTAACTTGAAAGTTTGAGTGAAGGTTAGGTAAGTGTCTCAAAGTGTATGCTGCATGTGTATCTACTTAATAAATGCTTGTTGAATTTAAATATTCTCACAGGTCTTTTAAAAAAGTATTTCTTGAAATATAATATCCAGGATTTTTTTTATTTGTTTCTTTTTCTTCAGAAAATCTGGTGTTTTAATTTATTAATTGCTTTTAGTAGTAGATACCTCACCTGTTATTTGTATTTTTAGTGGGATTTTTTTTGGACTTTGTTCTAAAATTTTTGTTGTTCTCAATCATTGAATTTTATTTGTTCCATTTTATTTTTCATTAAGTCTATTACTAACAAAGTTTTTCTCCTGTTGTCTATTTATTGTCTTTAAATTTTTCCCCCCTCTAGAGTTCTAATTTCATTTTTGTCTCTAATTTTATTTATTCCATCCATTCTTTGAGTCCTGGTGGCCAAGTCATTATTTTTTGCTGAAACTCCATTTAATTTTTGTTTAAAAAGTCACTGCTATTGAAACTTCATCTTATGTAATATACAAGTCTTATAGTTCATGCTATTTTTTCCATTGTGATAGTTTTGTAGTTTTTCTTCCATTTACTCATATATCTAGCCTCATTTCTTCAAATGAGACTTCATGCTGGAGCTAGGTTTTGTTCCCTCTCATACTATTGAAAGCGATGGCTCGGTCCTGATCCTGTCTAGATGCCACTTTCCTGCTACAGTTTTGGATGGAATGCCTGTTTGCTGTCCCATCCCCCCTGCCCTCTTTTGCACCTCAGACTTGGGAAAAAGAAGCAGGGTTAGAGCTAGGAACAAGTTCTATCCTCAGCCTTAGTGCCTGGCTTTTGCTGACTCTGTCTCTTGGTGGTGGTCCAATGTGGGAGCTGTTTCTTCTATATCTCTTTGCACAGCCACTAACTGGGAGTTGGCTTTGTTCCCTCCTGAGAACCTAAAGAGGTTCATCGTAATGTTGGAGATTGGTCAGACCAATAGCAGAGGCTGCTCTGGTACCTCTGTCCTAACTCCATCTCTTTTCAAAGTCACATATTAGGAACTAGTTTTATCCCCTGCTATGGTTTTGTGTGCTTGCTTGTGTGTGTGTGTGTGTGTGTGTGTATACTTCTTGGAAGGCTCTGAAACATTTGTGTACTACCCATGCACCTTTGACCTTTGCTCCATCTCATTTTCCTTACTTAGTTACCTCCCAGGTGTTCACTTTATTCTCTATTGCAGTTCAGAAAATCCAAGGTCAAGACCTTTCTGCTTCAGGTTCCATTTATTGGAAGTCCTGCTGGCTTCAGAACCTTTCTGGGATGCCCCCAATTAGAGCATCACAGGCCTATGGCCATCTTCTTTTGCAATCTTGGATAGAATGCAGGATCTTTTTCATGTTACTTTTTCATTTTGTTACGTCATTTCTTCAACAAATGCTCTTTTCCATCCTTGCTAGAGGACTGGACTTGGCTATAATAGTTAATATCACCCTTTCAATGAAAGTTATCCACATAAAACCAATTAAAACATTTTTACCCTAATTGAGAGAATTGGAAAAATCCAACACTAACAAAGGCTAAGTTTGTAAAAAATTGAGGTGAGAAGGTCCACAGAAGGGAGAAATGACACCACTTTTTTCCCCCTAGGTGCCACTGTGTCCAAACTGGATGTAATTTGATTCCACAACAGTAAAAATAAAAATTTACATTTATATAGCATTGTCTAAATTGGATTCATTCAACAAACTCTAGAGTCACATAAAATATTGGGGTCAATTTAAGATGCATCAGATTATCTGATTCTATCCCTTATTCTTGTTCAGCTGAGAACATCTAACATAACCTAAACTCAGTTTGGTACAGGCTAACAGATCAGATATGTCCTTGAATATGAATATTTTTGTAACACAATCATTTTTTAAAAAAAATATAAAACCTCTTTCTCTTCTCCTTCCCATTCCCCAATAGAAGTCTCCCTTATAGCAACAACTAAACAAAACAAAACAACTGAGTGATGGTATATGCCAGCACATACAACATTCTCTACCCTTGGTTTCTCGCTTCCTTACCAAAAAAGCATATTTCATTATCTATTTTACAGGAGCATTGCAGGCAACCTGTGATCAGTTACTTTTTAGCACTGCTTTGATTTTTAATACTGTAGACATTGTATATATTATTTTTGTGGTTGTGCTTCCTTCAATGTGAATGAATTCACACAAGTCTAAGGAACATGTATTTTAAAAGTAAAGAATCAAACTGAGATGAAAACAATTAACAAAGAAATGAAGAGAAAAATCTTCATATATCACTCTGGGATATTACTATCTTGTCCCCACAGTTTGGGTAGGAAGTATTTTACTGAAAGACTCATGTTTTCTTATGGTGAATCTCTCTCTCTCTGTCTCTCTGTCTCTGTCTCTGTCTCTCTCTCCAGAATAAGATGTGTGTAGTGATCAGTGAAGATCTATGGCTTACATCTGCCAGATTTGGGCTCATCTCTCTTATTTCAACTATTTCAACTTATTTCTCTCTAGTTGTATTGATATTAAAGCCAAGTATTTCAAAGAAACACAGAATGCTGAGTCAATGGACTTAACTTGGAAGAAAAAGTATGAAATCATCTAGGACTCTACTACTTGGAAAGATGGGTGAAGCCTATTAGATCTTTTTGTCCATTTCCTTGCCAATGTAGAAAATTTTCTTAGGGCACAAGATTTCCTAAGTCTAGTAAAAATTTAATTGATTATGAAAGCTTTAAATGATTCTGGAAAATGTCTATGGTTTAGCAAACTATTCTCTTATAAAACAAAGAAAAATCAATTTTTAACCAATATTCTTCATTGTATCTTCTTGGAAAAGATAACATAAAAAGAAAGTCTTTGCATGTGTTCATTGGTGTGGAATTCTCATCTGTCTTTCCCTTTTATTCAACTAGAAACATTCTTTTGTTCATGTAATGAAAAGCTTTGCAATTATTGAAAAAAATACACAATGTGGGATGGATATGAAATATTTTAGAAAATATAAAAGTATGTTATAGAAAGATCACTGATATATCTGACTTGAATGAATAGTACTGATATAAAAAAAATTATAGAATTATGGCCTCTTGGAGCTCTGAGCTTAGTCTAATTTTATCATTTTAAAGATGAAGAAACTGATGCCCAGAAATCTTAAGACACAGGTAATAGGTAGCAAATGTAGAATAAGAAAATATACTTTTAATGAAGCTTTGTAAAAGGAATATACTTTGTGAGACCATGCATCTGGATTTGGGGTTCAGAAAAAATGGCCACCACAAATATTCCCAAACAGTTTTTGAGAAAACTGAATTTATAGTCAGAGGTTCTGAATTTAAATTCTGGTTCTGCTGCTTTCTAGCTGTGTAACCTTGAGCTAGTTATTTAAACTCTCTTGGCATCAGTTTTCTCATTTGCAAAATGGATCTTTAAGGTGCTTTTCAACCTTAAATTATCTATGACAGAAAAGTTGGGATAAAGATCCCCAGACCTTATATGGGCTACATAATTTCAGTTCCATCAGCAATGTAGTCCAATCCATTGCTTGATTCTTCAATCAATCTTCATATGTCATGGACTCAAGAATTGGACTCAGAATTGAACTCAGAATTCTTGTTGCTCTCCTCTTGATATATACTAACTTGTCAATATCATTCATAAATTTTGGCTTCTAGAACTGGATATAATACTTTGGATGTTGTCTGAAGTTGAAAGCACAGCTGGGTTATCACTTTTTTTTTTGGTTCTTGGAAACTATGCTTCTCTTACTGTAGTCCCAAATTGCTTTAGCTTTTTAAACTATATTGTTACACTCAAATATCAAGGATTTTTTTTTAGATAAAATGTTATCTACCCATTCCTTTTTTATGTTATACTTGTGAAGTTGAATATTTGAAATCAAGTATAGAATGAGTTAAATAGTATGTTACATTTCCTCTTTTTAGATTCAGTCCAATGCTCTACCTTGTTAAGACCTTTCTGATTCCTGAACTGTCAATCAATGCCTTATCTATTTCTCCCAGATTCATGTCATCTCTAAATTGACCATTCAGCCAGTTGCGCGTCTATCTAATTTTACTATCCTCTTTCTCAAATGTTTTCATCTTTTTCACAAGAATGTTGTTTCAGTGTTATAGAATCAACCCTCACATATAACCATATGTTAAGTCAGAACATTTCTCTCTACCTGTTACTAGTTCATTATAAACTCTCATCCTAGATTTGGAAGTAATTGAGGGTTATGTTCCAATATTTCTATGTTAATTACTAAAATTATAGCATCTTTCTTTAATTACTCAATTTTCTCTGAGACCCAAGCCACTTTATTAAGTAGTTAATAAACTGGACAGATCTCTTTTCTCATAACTGGTTGATCATATCAGTATGTCAAACCCCATCATTTCCTAGGCTTAATTAAATACTAAAGTTCTTGACTATATAATTTATTATCCATGTAATGAATAATAACACAGAGACATAAATAAGTATTTACAATATCTAAACCATGAGAATTACCTTTAACCATCACTATATTTATGGATGACTTCTCTTTACTTCTGGAAACATAATTTGAACATTTGTTTTCATTTAAATACTCTTTATAAGGGACAGAGCCAAGATGGGAGAGAGAAGCCAAGAAGTTCCCTGAGCTCTCCCAAGTTTCCCTGGGAAACAATGTTAAGCCAAGCCTCTAAAAACAATTCTTGAGGGACAGAATCCACAAAAAGACAGTGAAACAATTTTCCAGCCCAAGATAAGTTAGAAGAACTTTAGGAAAGGTCTATCTCACTTGGGTAAAAGAGGTGTGAAGCCCAGCACAGACAGTGTCCAGCAAAGTCAGTGGCAGGCACTTAGCCACAACACAGATCAGCACTCAAGGCCTCACAATCGTGGCTCAGCAGATCAGTGGTAAAGCAGGCCAGCTGTGAGACCTCCAGGCACAGCAGAGCAGGCAAACTGCCAGCCCCAGAAGCCAGGGAACAATGGGTGTGACTGGGCTAGGCACCCTAGTGCAGTGGGCAAACCTACAGCTTCAGAGGCCCTGGCACAGAAAACCCATGGAAAGAACCTTGGGCCCCAGCACAAGAAGCTTGGGACAATGGTCCTGTGCCCCAGGAGCAGTGCTCAAATTTTAAAAATTAACAACAACAATAAAAAAGAGCCCTGACCATAGAAAGCTACTATGGTTACAAGGAAGATCCAAACACAAACTCAGAGGAGGACAACATCAAAATGCCTACATGTGAAGCCTCAAAGGGGAATACGAATTGCTCTCAAACCCAAAAAGTCCTCTTGGAAGAGTTTAAGGAGGATTTAAGTAAGAGGGGTAGAAGAAAAATTAAGAAAAGAAATTAAAGTCATGCAAGAGACTTATGAACAGCTTGGAAAAGAAAGCATAAAAAATTGATGGAAGAAAATAATTCTTTAAAAATAGAATGGGCTAAATGGAAAAAAGGAGGTACAAAACATAACTGAATTCCTTAAAAATTAGAATTAGGCAAACAAAAAAGAATGTAAAAATAGAAGAAAATGTAAACTAACTTATTGAAAAAACAACTGACCTGGAAAATAGATCCAGAAGAAATAAATTAAGAATTATTGGACTACCTGAAAGCCATGATCAGAGAGAGACAGAGAGAGAAAAAGAGAGAGAGAGAAAGAGAGAGAGAGAGAGACAGACAGACAGACAGAGAGACAGAGAGAGAGAGAGACAGAGAGAGAGACAGAGAGAGTGACTGAACAACATCTTTCCAGAAATTATCTAGGAAAACTACCCAGATACCCTAGAACCAGAGAATAAAATAGTCATTGAAAGAATCCACTAATCTCCTCCTGAAAGAAATCCCAAAATGAAAACTCTGAGTATTATTGTAGCTAAATTTCAGAATTATCAGGTCAAAGAGAAAATACTGCAAGCATTCAGAAAAATAATTCAGATATCAAGGAGCCACAGTCAGGATTACACAGGAATTAGCAGCTTTGATATTAAAGGATTGAAGGGCTTGGAATATACTATTCCAGAAGGCAAAGAAGCTTGATTTACAACTAAGAATCAACTACCCAGAAAAATTGAGAATAATATTCCATGGAAAAAGATGGACATTCAATGAAATAGACTTTCAAACTTTCCTGATGAAAGGATCAGAGGTGAACAGAAAATTCACTCTTCAAATACAAGACTCAAGAAAAGCATAAAAAGGTAAACAAGAAAGGAAAAACATGGTATTCAATAAGATTAAATTGTTTACATCCCTACATGGTAAGATGATAATTGCAACTCTTAAAAACTCTGCATCTAGTAGGGCAGTTAAAAAGTATATACTTAGGCAGAGCGTTTGGGTATAAGTTGACTTTGATGTGGATGATAAAAAAAATTATTAAGAGGTGAAAAAAAAGATTGTACTGGGGAGAAAGGGAGGCAGAGTGGCATAAATTATATCATATGAAGAAGCATGAAAGACGTATTACAGTAGAAGGAAAGAAGGGAGGAGGTAGTTGTTGTTTGAACCTTACTCTAATATATTTGGCTTAATGAAAGAATAACATACACATTCAATTTTGTAAAGAAATCTATCTCACCCTATAAAAAGTAGGAGGAGAAAGGGAAAAGAAAAAAAGAAGGGGGTGATAGAAGTCAGGGCAGAGTGAGGGAGGCCATGGTCAGAAGCAAAATAACAATGAGGAGGGAGAACACATGAAAGGAAAGAGAGATAAAAATATAAACGGGGGGGAAATACACAGTAATCATAACTGAGAATGTGAATGTAATGAACTCTCTCATAAAAACCGGAATCCTACAATAGCTTCAAAAGGTTGTTTACAACAAACGCAACTGAAGCAGAGAGACAAGCAGAGTAAAGTTAAGGGTCTAGAGCAGAGATTGTTATGATTCAGCTGAAGTAAAAAAAAAAAAAAAAAGCAGGGGTAGCAACCATGATCTCAGACAAAGCAAAAGCAAAAGTAGACCTAATTAAAAGAGACAGGGAAGGAAACTACATCTTGTTGAAAGGTACCATAGACAATGGAGTAATATTAATACTAAACATATATGTACCAAGTGGCATTGCATCCAATTAGAGGAAAAGTTAAGTGAATTACAGGAAGAAATAGACAAAAAAAACCTATACTAATGGGTGACCTCAACCTCCCTCTCTCAGAACTAGATAAATCTAAACACAAAATAAACAAGAAAGAAGTTAAGGAGGTGAATTGAATTTTAGAAAAGTTAGATATGGTTGACCTCTGGCGAAAATTGAATGGATATAGAAAGGAATATACCTTTGCAGCGGTACATGACGCCTACACAAAAATTGACCGTCTTATGGCATGAAAACCTTACATTTAAATGCAAGAGGCAGAAATATCAAATATATCCTTTTCAGATCATCTTGAAATAAAAATTACATATAATAAAGGGCCATTTAAAGATAAATTAAAATTAATTGGAAACTAAATAATATCCTAAAAAATGAGTGAGTCAAACAATAAATCGTAGTAACAGTCAGTAATTTCATTAAAGAGAATGAAAATAATGAGACAACATCCCAAAATTTATGGGATGCAGTCAAAGCAGTACTTAGGGGAAATTTTATATATCTCAATGCTTACATGAATAAAATAGAGAAAAAGGTAGATAAATGATTTGGACATATAACTAAAAAAGCTAGAAAAAAGAACAAATTAAAAATCCCCAATTAAACACCAAATTAGAAACTCCAACAATCCAAGGAGTGAATTAATAAAATTGAAAGTAAGAAAACTATCTAATTAATAAATAAAACTAAAAGTTGGTTTCATAAAAAAGCCAATAAATAGATAAACCATTGGTTAACTTGATTTTAAAAAAAAGAAGAAAACCAAATTACCAGTATCAAAAATGAAAAGGGTGAATTCACCACCAATGAAGAGAAAATTAAAACAATAATTAGGAGCTATTTTGCCCAACTGTATGCCAATAAATCTGGCCATCTAAGTGAAATTGATGAATATTTACAAAAATATAAATTTCCCAGATTAACAGAAGAGGAGATAAAATTTAAATAACCACATTACATAAAAAAGAAATTTAACAAGCCATCAATGGACCCCCTAAAATAATCTACAGGGTCAGATGGATTTACAAGTGAATTCTACCAAACATTTAAAGAACAATTAATTTCAATACTATATAAGCTATTTGGAAAAATAGGCAAAGAAGGAATCCTGCCAAATTCTTTTTATGACACAAATATGGTGCTGATGCCTAAATCAGGAAAAACCAAAACAGAGAAAGAAAATTATAGACAAATTTCCTTAATGAATATTAATGCAAAAAATTTAAATAAAATACAAGGAGATTATAGTAATTTATCATGAAGATCATGCACTATGACCAGGTAGAATTTATATCAGGAATGCAGGACTGGTTCAATATTAGGAAAACTATTAGCATTATTGATGATATCAATAACAATACCAACAGAAATCACATGATTATCTCAATAGATGCAGAAAAAGCTCTTGACAAAATATAACACACTTTTCTATTAAAAATACTAGAGAGCATAGGGATAAAGGGAACATTCCTTAAAATGATAAGTAGTATCTATCTAAAACCATCAGCAAGCATTGTATGTAATGTGGATAAGCTAGAAGCCTTACCAATAAGATCAGGAATAAAATAACAATGCACATTGTCACCAATATTATTCAATATTGTACTAGAAATTTTAGCTATAGCATTAAGGGAAGAAAAAGAAATTAAAGGAATTAGACTAGGAAATAAGGAAACAAAACTATCACTCTTTGCAAACAATATGATGATATACCTAGAGAATCAACTAAAACAATTCTTGAAATAATTAACAACTATAGCAAAATTGCAGGATATAAAACAAACCCACATAAGTATATAGCATTTTTATATATAACCAACAAAGCTCAGCAGCAAGAGATAGAAAAATAAATCCCATTTAAAATAACTGTAGACAGTATAAACCATTTCAGAGTCTACTTGCCAAGAAAAACCTAGAAACTATATGAACACAATTACAAACCACTTTTCACACAAATCGAGTCACATCTAAAGAATTGGAAAAATATCAATTGCTCACACATATGCTGAGCCAATATAATAAAAATGACAATTCTATCTAAATTAATTTACTTATTCAGTGCCATACCAATCAAACTACCAAAAATCATTTTCTAGAGCTAGAAAAAAAATAACAAAATTCATCTGGAAGAACAAAGGGTTAAGAATATCAAGGGAATTAATGAAAAAAAATGCAAAGGAAGGCAGCCTGGCTGTGCCAGTTCTCAAACTATATTATAAAGCAGTAATCATCAAAACTATCTGGTACTGGCTAATGACCAAACAAGAGACAGGGAGTATTATAAAATGCAAAATAGATTATTTTGATTACATTAAATTAAAAAAAATGCACAAATAAAACCAATGCAACCAAGATTAGAAGGAAAACAGAAAGATGAGAAATAATGTTTCCAGCAAATATTTCTAATAAAGGCCTCATTTCTCAAATATATAAAGAACTGAGCCAAATTTTAAGAATACAAGTCATTCCCCAATTGATAAATGGTCAAAGCATATACACAGTCATTTTTCAGATGAAAAAATTAAAGCTATGTATGGTTATATTTTAAAAATGCTCTAAATCACTATTGATTAGAGAAATGCAAATCAAAATAACTCTGAGGTACCACCTCATAACTATCAGATTGACTCATATGACAGAAAAGAAAAGTGATAAATTTTGGAAATGTGAGAAAATTGGGACATTAATGCATTGTTGGTATAATTGTGAACTGATCCAACCATTCTCGAGAGTAATTTGGAACTATAATGAAAGGTCAATCATACTGCTAATACTCTTTGACCTAGCAATACCACTAATAGGTCTGTATTCCAAAGATGTCATAAAAAAGGGAAAAGGACCCACACATACAAAATTATTTATAGCAGCTCTTTACCTGATGGCAAAGAACTGGAAATTGAAGGAATACCTGTCAATTGTGGAACAGCTGAATAAGTTGTGGTATATGAATGTAATAAAATACTATTGTGCTGTTAGAAATGATGAGCAGGTGGATTTCAGAAAAACCTGGAAAAATTTGCATGAGCTGATTCTGAGTGAAGTGAGCAGAACCAGGAAAACATTGTACATAGCAACAGCAACATTGTGCAATGATCAAGTATAATTGCTTCAGCTCTTCTTAGCAATACAATGATCCAAGACAATTCCAAAAGACTCATGATGGAAGATGCTGTACACATCCAGAGAAAGAACTATGGAGTCTGAATGCAGATCAAAGCATACTATTTTCACTTGTTTTTTGCTTTTCTTGGCTTTTTCCTTTTGTTCAGTTTCTTCTTTCATGACATGACTAATGTGGAAATAGGTTACATGACTGCACATGTATAACCTATATCAGATTGCTTGCCATCTTGGAGAGCAGAGATTCAGGAGAGGAAAACTGGGAGGGAGGGAGAAAAAATTTAAACTCAAATTTTATTAAAAAATGATGTTGAAAACTATCTTCCATGTAATTGGAAAAAATAAAATACTATTGTCAGAAGGAAAAAAAAGAATATTCTTTACAGTTTTTCTCAAGGTAAGAGTAAAATTCAGTCACTTGGGAAGTTTTTTTAATCTTTTGTCTCTGTACTTCACTCAGGCTCTCTCTAGTCATAATTGGTAAATTGCCATAACAACAGTTGAAAACTCTCTAGAATCCTCAAGAAATCCTCTTCATAATTTTTTTTCACAATATTAGAGCTAAATAATTTTCTGAAGAACATTTTCCCCCCTCATTGTCTTTCGGTCTTTTCCAGTTTCTTCCAAATAGTCACCATATAGACTTTCCAGAATGACAACTAAAATTGCTTGTATCTTAACATACTCTCTTAGCAACAATAACCATGGAGCATAGCAGAGCCATTTTTAAAGCAAATGTTACAGTAGCATGATTGACATTATAAAATATTTTGCTAAATCTGAGAAAAGTGTATATATATATTCACATGTATATATAATATACATATATACACACATGTGTGTATGTGTGTGCGTATGTATATATATATATAGATATGTGTGTGTATATGTATATATGTATATATTTGTGTATACACACCCACACACCCACACATCCACACACCAAAACATTCCCTTATTCAAAAAGGTTAATCTTGCATAACCTGTTCTTAATGAAACTACAATGGCTCTTTGTAACTATCACTTACTTTTTTTATATTTTCATCAGCCATCTTTTTAATGATAAATTTTAGAATTTTCTTATGAATACATGTCAAACTCACTGGACAATAGTTTGTAGACACTATTCTTTGTCTTTATTTGCAAATCAAGTATTCTGCTCTTTTTTAGACCTTTAGTATCTCTATTGTTTTTCATGTCAAGCAAAACAGTAGCATCTATTTGATTCAAACATGAACAGAATAAAGAATAGGCTTCTGGAATGACTATAGATTACCTTAAGTATCTGCTTCTACACAGTTTTTCCTCATCCTCCCAGCTTCTAGTTCCAAAAACTAACCTTAGTTATTTTGTATGTCATTACATATACTTGTTTTCTCTCTTGAGAGACTGTAAGCTCCTAGAGGTAAAAAATCATTACATTTTTGTCTTTGCTTTTCCAGTTACTGACACAATGCCTAGGTTAATGCCTGGCACATTGCTATTTAGGGTGTTATATATTTCTCCCAGCTTAATGCCCTTTTCCTAGGCATACATATAATTTCCTGGCCATCTCCTCACCATTCTGCTTCCCCTGCTCTTACTTTCCAGCAAACATTTTGGTATTATCTTCTGCCATTGGAAGGTAAGTTCTTTGAGAGAAGGGACGGTTTTGTATGTTTGTATATGTATCCCTAGAGCTTAGCACAGTGTTTGACACATAGTAAGTTTCACAAGTAATAAGTGATTATCTACCTATCTATCTTCTATCTATCTATCTGCAAATCAGATGATATACATTCTATGCTAAGCACCTAATAAATGCTAACTGATGAATCAATTGTCCATGATCTTTTAAATATCATTGACAGTAGCTAAACTATGATGTCTGCCAATTCTTTCCATATCCAATGACATATTTTTTTCTCTTTCCATAAGTTGAATTCATCAAGGAGAGCTTCTGTAGCTGCTCTTTTACTCTTTGCTCATTGATCTTGCTTATCAATTCCATATCAGTCATTTTTATTCTGCCCTTTCTCATCATTCTCCTTGCCCAAGAAATCAAAAGCAAAATAATAATTGAACAGTGCTATCCTCTCTCTTTTCTAGTATCATCCCATCCATCTCTAAAAGCATTTCTGTTACTTCTTTGATCCTTCTCTTTTTCCCTAATATTCCTCTTAAAAATAGTTTTTGTTGTCCTTAACTTTGCTTGATCCAGCCTCAAATCACTCAGGTTTTGCAATGTTGATACTATTTTCACAACATTACACCATGCTTTCATCTTTAACTTTTTTATTACCTGCTCTTGCTTCTATCTTCTGTTAAAAATCTAAGTTGGTTGTGAAGTTCACTATGCATAAACATTATTCTATTTGACATTTCACACTTTTTTTCCTCATTAGAACAACCTTTGCATCTTAAACTTTCACAGAATCAAGGAATCACAGAATTTGAAATTTGGAAAGGACCTCAGCTATCATCAAATGTTATCTATACTGAAAGGAATTCCTACTTTAATATGCCAGCTTCTGCTTGAAGGTTTCCAGGAGACTCTCAGGGCAATCCATTCCACTTTTTGTTGTTTTTATTATTCAGTCATTTCTCAGTCATGTCTAACTCTTTATGATCCAATTTGGGATTTTCTTGGCAAAGATACTAGAATGATTTGCCATTTCCTTTTTCCATCTCATTTTATAGATGGGGAAACTGAGGCAAACAGGGTTGAGTTGTCTAGGGTCACACAGTCAGTAAGGGTCAAAGGCTGGATTTGAGCTCAGGTCCTCCTGACTTCAGGGCTGGCTCTCTATCTACTGTGCCACCTAGCTTCTTTTAGACAACTATAATTGTTAGGTAGCCTCCATCAAACACTCCAACATGAAGCTTACATTTGCCTCTTTGTAATTTCCACCCATTGCCAATATTTCTGCCCAGTGGGGCACAATGCGAATCTGAACTATCCTCCACATGACAACTCTTCAAATCTTTCAGATGCCTATGGTAAGTTCCTTCATTCCCTGAGTCTTCTTTTCTCCAAGATAAAGGTATCTGGCTCCTTCAGTTTAGTCCTCTTTGGCAAGGACTTAAGACCCTTAAGACTTAAGGACTTACTGAGGTTGGTCTGGTATTTCTTGTTCAAGATTAGAATGAAAATCACTTAATGGTTAATAAATGGTTAATAAAAAAGTTTTATTTTTTATTTATTTTTGCAAAAGCATAAAAAGGACACTAGATAACAATGATAACATCAGTGGTTCAAGTGAAAATACCTTGCGTTTTCTCTAAACAGAAATGCATCTAGTCAGCAAAGTGGGGTGTGTTGACTCTCAAGGCAATGAGACATTAGACAAGTGTTAAAGGCCCTGGCTCCTTGTAGTCTGATCCCTTGTATTCCCTTAGGTGAGCAGAACAAACAAACAAACAAACAAACAAAAAACATGAGAGACTTGAGTCTTTATCCCTTGTCCAAATAAATTTTGAGAATGGATTTCTTGGTTTTTAGGAAGAAATATCACAGCCTTCAGGGCAGGGGATTTTGTTAGATACTGTTTCTAATAAACCATATTATCAATGTCCTTTTTAAATAGTATTTTTCCCCAATTACACGTCAAGAAAATTGTTAACATTCATTTTTATAGGATTTTGAGCTCCAAATTTTTCTCCCTCTTTCTCTCCCCTCCTCCCAAAAATGGTAAGCATATTTCCAGGTTGCTCTCCAGCATGGTGGGATCAGTTCACAACTCCACCAACAGTGCATTAGTGTCCTAATTCTCCCAGAACCTCTCTAACATTTATCATTTTCTTTCTTTCTTTCTTTCTTTCTTTCTTTCTTTCTTTCTTTCTTTTTTTTTACATATTACCCAATATGGTAGGTGTGAGGTGGTACTCCAGACTTGCTTCAATTTACATTTTTCTAAACAGAAGTGACATAGAGCACTTATTCATATGTTTCTAGAAATCTTCAATTTCTTCATCTGAAAACTGCTTGTTCATATCTGTATTCTTATAAATTTAACTCAATTCTCAATCTGAGAAATAAGTCTTTTATCAAAAAAACTTACTATAAACATTGTTTATCAACTTTCTGCTTTCCTTCTAATTTTCATTGCATTGGTTTTGTTTGTGCAAAACCTTTTTAATTTAATATGATCAAAATTATCCTTTTTGCATTTCACAATGTTCTCTATTTTTTGTTTGGTCCATAGATCTGACAGGTAGACTATTCCTTGCTCTTTTAATTTGCTTATGGTGTTACCCTTTTTTTGTAAATCATGTACCCATTTTGACCTTATATGGTGTGAGATGGTGGTCTATAACTAGTTTGTGCAGTATATTTTTCCAGTTTTCCTAGCAGTTTTTGTCAAATAGTAAGTTCTTACCCCCAAATGCTGGGGTCTTTGGGTTTATCAAATACTAGGTCACTATGGTCATTTACCATATGTCTTCTGTACCTAATTTATTCCACTAATCCACAACTCTATTTCTTGGCCATTCTAGTATCTTTGCCAAGAAAATCCCAAATTTGGTCATAAAGAGTCAGATGTGACTGACAAATGACTGAATAATAAAAACAACAAAAAGTGGAATGGGTTGCCTTGAGAGTCTCCTGGAAATAGATAGTGATTACTGCTTTATAATATAGTTTGAGATCTGGTAGAGCCAGGCCACCTTCCTTTGCATTTTTTTCACATTAATTCCCTTGGTATTCTTGATCCTTTGTTATTCCAGATGAATTTTGTTATTTTTTTCTAGCTTTATAAAATAATTTTTGGTGGTTTGATTGGTATGGCACTGAATAAGCAAATTAATTTAGGTAGAATTGTCATTTTTATTATATTGGCTCAGTCTATGCATGAGCAATTGATATTTTTCCAATTCTTTAGATGTGATTCTATTTGTGTGAAAAGTGTTTTGTAATTGTGTTCATATAGTTCTAGGATTTTTCTTGATAAATAGACTCCTAAATATTTTATATTGTCTATAGTTATTTTAAATGGAATTTCTCTTTCTATCTCTTAATGCTGAACTTTGTTGGTAATATACAGAAATGCTGATGATTTATGTGAGTTTATTTTATATCCTGAAACTTTGCTAAAACTCTTAATTATTTCAAGAATTTTTTTAGTTGATTCTCTGGAATTCCCTAAGTATACCATCATATCATCTGCAAAGAGGGATACTTTTGTTTCTTTGTTGCCTGTTCTATTGACTTTGATTTATTTTTCTTCTCTTATTGCTGTAACTAATATTTCTAGTACTATATTGAATAACAGTGGTGATAATGGGCATATGTGCTCTACCATTGATCATACTGAGAAGGCCTCTAGCTGATTCCCATTATAGATAATGCTTGCTGATGGTTTTAATTATATAGTACTTATCATTTTAAGGAATACTCCCTTTATTTCTATGTTCTCTAATATTTTAATAGGAATGGGTGCTATATTTTGTCAAAAACTTTTTCGATATCTGTTGAAATAATCATATGATTTCTGTTGGTTTTATTATTGATGTGGTCAATTAAGTTGATAACTTTTCCTAATATTGAACCAACTGTGCATTCCTGGTATAAATCCCACCTGGTCAAAATGTATAAGCCTTGTGATATCTTCTTGTAATCACCTTGCTGGTATTTTGTTAAATTTTTTTTTGCATTGATATTCATTAGATAAATTGGTTTATTATTATCTCTCTCTGTTTTACCTCTTCCTGGTTTAGGTATCAGCACAATATTTGTGTCATAAAGGGAATTTGGTAGGATTCCTTCTTCTCCTATTTTTCCAAATAATCTATGTGTTACTGGAATTAATTGTTCTTTAAATGTTTGGGAGAATTCATTTGTGAGCCCTTCTGGCCCTAAAAATTTTTTTCTTGAAGATGGCAGATTAAAAGCAGTGAGTTGCTTAAGCTTTCCCCCAAACCCCTCCATATATCTGTAAAAAATGGGTCTAAACAAATTTTAAAACAGCAAAACCCACAAAAAGACAAAGTGAAACAAATTTCCAGCCCAAGACAGCCTGGATGGTTGATCAGAAAGGTATATAGTGCCAGGCTGGGAGAGGAATGCAGTTTGGAATGGGTGTGCAGGCCTCAATGAAGCTGGAGCAGGCCTCAGAGGACTGAATCACGGGCAGCTGTGGTGGATTCCAGACTTCTCAACCCAGGAATGCTAAAGATAACCTAGAATGTAAGTATGAAAAGTCTGTGTCTGTGGTGACAGAGAAGTGTGGGTTCCCAGTCCCAGTCCCCAAGCTTGGCCCTGGCCCCAGGGTAGCAGTTGCCTCAAGAGCTTCTGACCCACAGACTGAGGGGGAATCGAGTTGCTGGTCTGAGGGGGATTGCAGGGATCTTTCTGCTGGTGTAGGATTCTCTTGCTTCACCCGTGCTTGGATCTGGGCAAAGTTCTGGGTGGCAATCCTGGGGCAAGGAGGAGCACTAGTGTGGTGGAGCCTGTAATGGCAGTGAAGAGGAAATCCTCCTCACAGTTCCAAGACAGAAAAGAGTGCTTGTGGTCACTCATAGACCAGAGCACAGGCCAGGAAAGGAGTAAACACCTTGCCCTTGATCTGACCACCTTGGAAAAACTGAAAATTTTCAGGTCCCTAGAAGTATCTCTGAAAACAACTACACAAATCCCCTGAATCTTGGGACAGTACATTCTCCACACTGGAAGCAGACCTATACTTTAATAAAGAGCTTAAAACTCAAGTATTTGGCTGGGATCATGAGCAAACAAAGGCAGAAAAAAGTCAGACCATAGAATCATTCTTTGGTGACAAAGAAAATCAAAACACAACCAGAAGAAGACAACAAAGTCAAAGCTCTTATCTCCATAGCCTCTAAAAAATATGAATTGGTCCCAGGCCATGGAAGAGCTCAAAAAGGGTATTTGAGAAGCAGGGAAGAGAAGTAGAAGAAAAACTGGAAAGAGAAATGAGAGTGATGCAATAAAATCATGAAAAATAAGTCCACAGCTTGCCAAAGGAAACCCAAAAGAATACTGAAGAAAATAACACCTTAAAAATAGCCTAACCTAAGTGGCAAAAGAGGTCCAAAAAGCCAAGGAGAAGAATGCATTAAAAAGCAAAATTGTCCAAATGGAAAAGGAAGTCCAAAAACTTACTGAAGAAAATACTTCCTTAAAAATTAGAATGGAGCAATTGGAAGCTAGTGGCTTTATAAGAAATGAAGACACTGTAAACCAAAACCAAAAGAATGAAAAAAATAGAAAACAATGTGAAACATCTCATTGGAAAAACAATTGACCTAGAAAATAGATCCAGGAGAGATAATTTAAAAATTACTGGAGTATCTGAAAGCCATGATAAAAAAAAAGAGCCTAGACATCATCTTTCAGGAATTATCAAGGAAAACTGCCCTGATATTTTAGAACCAGAGAGCAAAATAGAAATTGAAAGAATCCACCAATCTCCCCCTAAAAGAGATCCCCAAAGGAAAACTCCTAGGAATATTGTAGCCAAATTCCAGAGTTCCCAGGTCAAGGAGAAAATATTACAAGCAGCCAGAAAGAAACAATTCAAGTATTGCAGAAACACTATCAGGATAACACAAGATTTAGTTGCTCCTACATTAAGGGACTGCAGGGCATGGAATATAATATTCCGGAGAGCAAAGAAGATAGGATTACAACCAAGAATCACCTACCCAGCAAAACTGAGTATAATCCTGCAGGGGAAAAAATGGTCATTCAGTGAAATAGAGGACTTTCAAGCATTCTGGATGAAAAGACCAGAGTTGAATAGAAAATTTGATTTTCAAATACAAGACTCGAGTGGAACATGAAGAGGTAAACATGAAAGAGAAAATCATAAGAGACTTATTAAGGTTAAACTGTTTACATTCCTTCATGGAAAGATGATATTTGTAACTCATGAAACCTTTGTCAGTATTAGGGTAGTTGGAGGGAAAAAATCATATGTATGTATATGGATAGATAGATAGATAGATAGGTAGATAGATAGATAGATAGGTGGCACAGGGTGAGTTGAAGATGAAGGGGTGATATCTGGAGAATAAAATTAAGGGATAAGAGAGGATTATACTGGGAGAAGGAGAAAGGGAGAATTAGAATGGGGCAAATTACCTTACATAGAACAGACAAAAAAGGGCTTTTACAGTGGAGGGGAAGTGGGGGAAGGTGAGAGGGAATGAGTGAATCTTATTCTCATCAGATTTAGCTTAAGGAGGGAATAACACGCACACTCAATTGTGTATGAAAATTTATCTCACCCTACAGGAAAATGGGGGGAAGGGGACAAGAGAGCAGGTGGATGGTAGAGGGGAGGGCAGACTTGGAGAGGGGGTAATCAGAAGCAAATACTGCTGAGGAGGGCCAGGGTCAAAAGAGAGAATAGAATAAATGGTGGGTGAGATAGGATTAAGGGAAATATACTTAGTTTTTCACAACAGGACTGCTATGGAAGTGTTTTGCATGACTACACATGTATAACCTGTATCAAGTTGCTTGCCTTCTCAATGAGGGTGGATGGGGTGGGAGGAAGGGAGAAAATTTGGAACCCAAAGTTTTAATAACAAATGTTAAAAAAAATTGTTTTCACGTGCAACTGGGAAATAAGATATACAGGAAATGGGGTATAGACATCTATCATGCCCTACAGGAAAATTGAAGGGGACAGGGATAAGAGAAGGAGGGGGGGAGAGATAGAAAGGAGGGCAGATTAGGGGAAGGGGTATTCAGAATGCGTGCCATCTTGGGGTGGGGTGAGATTCAAGATGGGGAGAAAATTTGGAACTCAAAATCTTGTGGAAGTGAATGTTGAAAACTAAAAATAAATAAATTAATAAAAAAATGTTGTCTTAGAAAGTTCATTAATGACTTGTTCAATTTATTTTTCCAAGGTAGGGTTATTTAGGCATGCTATTTCTTCATCTGGTTATCTAAGTAAATTATATTTTCATAAATATTTATAGATTTCACTCAGATTTTTCAGATTTATTGGCATATAATTGGGCAAAATGTTTCCCAATCATTGCTTTAATTTCTTCTTCTTGGGTGCCAATTTTACCCTTTTTAAAAAAAAATACTAGTAATTTGGTTATCTTCTTTTTTTTAAATTGAATTAACCCAATGGTTTATCTCTCTTAGTGGTTTTTTTTTGCATAAAACCAGCTTGTATTTTTATTTATTAACCCAATATTTTTTACTTCAATTTTATTAATATTGCCTTTGATTTTCAGGATTTCCAATTAAGTAATCAACTGGGGATTTATCACTTTTTTTTCTAGTTTTTTCTTTTTTAGTTGCATGTTAATTCATTGATCTTCTCTTTCTATATTTTGTTGATGGAAGAATTTAGAGAAATAAATTTTACCCTAAGTACTGCTTTGGCTGCATCTCATAAATTTTGTCATTCAATTTAATGAAAATTTTGATTGTTTCTATGATTTGTTAATTGGCCCACTTATTCTTTAGGAATAGATTATTTGGTTTCCAATTAATTTTTCATCTATCTTTCCCCTGTCCTTTGTAGAATGTAATTTTTGTTTCATGATGATCTGAAAGGAATACGGTTAATATTTCTGCCTCTCTACACTTGATTTGGAGATTTTTGTGCCCTAATATGTGGTCAATTTTTGTGTAGGTGCCATTGCTTCTGTTCCCCATTCAGTTTTCTCCAAAGTTCTGTCACATCTAACTTTTCTAACATTCTATTTGCTTCCTTAGTTTCTTTCCTGTTTGCTTTTTTGGTTGCATTTATTGAGTTCTGAGAGAGGACAGTTGAGGTCCCGCACTAATATAGTTTTGCTGTCTAGTTCTTCCTGTAGCTCACTTAACTTCTTTAAGAATTTGGATGCTATGAACTGATGCTGAGTGAAGTGAGCCAGTTCAACTTTTTAAGAAATTGTTTTCTTCAGTGGGTTTTTGTACCTCCTTTTCAATTTGGCCAATTCTTCTTTTTAAGCAGTTGTTTTCTTTTTCCAGGTTGTTGGCTATTTTTTTTATAATTCTCTTGTATCACTCTCATTTCTTTTCCCAATTTTTATTCTACCTCTCTTATATGTTTTTTAAGCTCCTTTTTGAACTCTTACATGAGTTCTTTCTGGGCTGGATAATTATATATCCACCATCTTATGCTTGTAGCAGTGACATTCTTTTCCTTCCCTCCTTCCTTCCTTTCTTCCTTCCTTCCTTCCTTCCTTCCTTCCTTCCTTCCTTCCTTCCTTCCTTCCTTCCTTCCTTCCTTCCTTCCTTCCTTCCTGCTTAAGAATTGACATTTATTTCTGTTGATTTTTTTCCTTATTAGATTCAGTCTAAATCTCTAGCCCATCAAGATTCTTTTAGATCCTGACTTTCTCATCCAATGTGTTGGTTATCTTTCCCAGTTTGAGAAAGATAGTTTCATCTGATTTGCTGAGCACACAATATATGATTTGATCAAAATCATTGATAAAAATTTTACAGGGAACAGCACCAAGCCCAGATCTCTGGGGTAGTCCATTGGGCTATTCTTAGCTCTACTCTTTGAAATGTGTCTTATCTGGGGAAGTCACTTAATCTCTGAGCCTTGTCAGTCAGTAAATCAGTAAGTATTTATTAGGTGCCTACTATGTGCCAGTAACTATATTAAGCAATGGAAATTCAAAGAAAGGCAAGAGTCCCTAATCTCAAATAGAGACATGATACCTTTGTAAGAACAAACTATATACAGGATAAATGGAAGATAGCCAATAGGGGGACAGCACTAGCATTAAGGAGGATAAGGAAATACTTCTCATAGAAGGTGGGATTTTAGCTGGTGCTTGAAGAAGGTAAGAGAAGCCAGGAAATAGAGATGAAGAGAGAGAGCATTCCTGGGATTGGGGACAGCCAGTGAAAATGCTCATTCATGAGATGGAGTATCTTGTTTAAGGAAAATCAAGGAGGTCAGCCTCACAATATTTCCAAGTATATGAGGGCAGGAGATTGTAAGGTGTAGGAGGTCTGGAAAAGTAAGATGAAGACAAGTTATAAAGGGTTATGAACACCAAATAGATGATTTTATATTTTATCCTGAAAGCAATAGGGAGCCACTGGAATTTATTGAATGGGGTGGGAGGACACGGTCAAATCTCTCCATTAGGAAGATTAATTTGACAGCTGGACTAGAGAAGGGCTATGATATATGTCAGTGTGTAGTCACACTAAACATATTATAGAAACTTTAATTATCAAAGTTAGTATTAAGCATCTAAGACAGGGAGAGGACTCAGCACATATGCATTATGTTCCTTAGAAATGAGAGTAGAGTTGAAGAAAAAAAAAGAGTGTGACAAGCCTCAACTATTTTATAGTTTTGCCCAGGACACTGGTGGTCATATCTCTCCTGTTCTACTGGAAAGCTCATGTAATATTGGCTGACATGTTAGTGATATTATATAAATTCATGATCAAGACACTTAAACTAGTTTTGGCTGCAATAAGAAGGCAATAAAAACAATGTAAGTATAAACTATTTACATGTTAGGAAATTGCAGCTGCAAAGGGGATGTATAGTGTTCAGCTTTGAAAATAATTCATGTTGTTTTCCTTCTCTGCTCTGGATAATCCTTGACCAGCCTCTGCCAAGTCCTGTCCATTTCCAGTCTAGGATTCCAGACTGGTTCCTAAAAAAAAAAAATCCAACCTCTCATTTGGAACATACTCTCTTGGGTTATGTAAGAAATTCTTTTACCTTCTAGTCCGAATAATTTTCTTTTGCCTTTTTATCTTTCCCCCCTCTTGCTGAATCAATTAATCAACTAAGCATTCTTCAACGATTTTGGTCCTTTTCTCCCAAGACATATGACTCTCCTCTAGCTTCTCCTCTATTGTTTCTCCTCTCCTTATTGTTTCTAAAGCTAGAGAAGTTAATTCTACAAGACACTGACATTTACTCATAAGACAGTAAGATATTCTAGTATATGTGTTAGATGTAAGTTCATCATGGGAGCAGATGTTGATTGTAACAGCTGAGACTAGTCTACATTATGCATTATGTAAGCTGATTCGGGGATACAATTATCAGTCTTTGATAATTGACTCAAGTATGCCTTAATGAATATTGGGATAATGTTCCTAAATCATACTCAGAAAGTAAATTTGTTTTTTAGGCAGGCAAATTCAGTCCTACAGAATGACATTGGCTTCATCCTTCTATGGCACCTAACTTACTATTTCTTTTAAAGAAGAATAGAGTTTGTGGGGAGAGAGTTATAAGGACCCAGTGGATTCCCAAACATCAACTTCTGGGTTCAAGTATTTTGCTTATTAATATCTCTTCTGTCTATCTGATCCTAGCCTGAATCATTGTAGTGTGAGGAAAAGCGGACTTAAAGAAAATTCAATTCTTTAGGAAGCATCTGGCGCACATAATTACAAAGACCCCTTGTCAGCACCTTTGCAGTACACAAACAGTAACAGACAAGAATAACTTAAGTCTTCTCTGGAGCTTTCATTACTACTAGAAACTCAAAACACATACACCTGAGGGAGCAGAGATAAAAAGGGACATGTAAGAGCTCTCACATAGCAATGGAACTCATTTTGAACAAGTGCCTCATTCTATGTTATGGGGATTGTTGGGAAGGTGATAATAAGCATCTGGCAAAAGGGATTCTAAATTCTAAGCTGGCATTTTAACCACATGCAGGCATTCTGATAACTCTATGTGTGTGTGTGTTGCTTTGGCATGTCAGGAGGGAAGGAAGTGAGTAATGGAGGACTGTTGTCTTTTTGTAAGGGACTTTAGATATCACTGTTGTCTGAGAAAGGGTTAACAGTCCCTTGACTAGAGTGAACACCACAGCTGCATGCCCTCATTGAAAAGATTGCCAGGGAACTGGGCCATAAGGGAAGTGTGGCTGGGCCCAGCTGGAATGAGTTACTTAATCCCCCAAGGAAGTATAAGAAGTGTGAGTGCTCAGGGGAGTCTGGGAGTTTAATCAAACCCATTGTAAGAACCAACCAAGCTTTGTGAGAAAGCTGTTCTTAAATTGGAGACAGTAAAAAAAAAAGGGGAAACTATTCTTCTACAACTTGGATTCTTTCTATTCTTTTCTAGTTTGGCAGTGGAGACTTGGCTTAAAATCATGTAATCTATCCCAATTTGGTATGAATTTTTTTCTCCCTTCTATCCTTTTCCTTCTGTTTAAAAAAAAAAAAAAAGAAAAACTCCTAGAGACCTTAGTTAAGAACTAAACACAGTATTTTCCCCAGATTCTTTAGAAAGGATGGATCCTAGGTACCCTTTAATTTCCAGATCCATGCATATGTTCACATATGTATCAAAGTACCTTTGTTCTAGGGAGAGTCATTCTTCTGGGGTGGGAAATCCACTGCTTAGAGGCCACATGTGCTCTAGGTCCTTGAGTATGGTCTTTGAGTCCAAATTTTACAGAACAAATCCTTTTATTAAAGGGATTTGTTCTGTGAAGTTTGGATTTGGTCAAAGAACCACACTTAAGGACCCAGATGACCACAAGTGTCCTCCAGGCTGCAGGTTCCTCACCCTTAACCAAGAAGTAAGATGGAAGAATGGTGTAAGATGTCTCAATTCGGATTTAGATTTGAGTAACTTGCCCAAATTTGTGTACTGTTTAGACTCTGAAAGCAGACTTTGGAGCAATAGATGGAAATTGCAATAGGGCAAATAAAACCTTGAAGTTAGGAGAAAAAAAAAACTTCTTAAAGGTATCTGAAGGAGAATGTGCCCCCTGGGGAAGGTGATAGCTTCTCCTTCATTAGAGGTCTTCAATTGCTGACCTTTTGTTAAATGTACTAAAGCGGAAATTTTTGACATAGAAAGGGAATAGGAAAGGGCAGGTTCTTTTTTGGGGGAGGGTAAGGCCCCTGAAATCCCTTTTTATCTTTAAAATTTTTAAATAAAATTCCCACAAAGGAAAAGCACACTCTCACAAACGTTATTACATGATTCTGCAACAGAGTTTAATTTTTGTCCATCTTGGTTTTATTGTCTTTATGGACTGCTTTCAGCAGTCCAATTGAAAAAAAACTCACTACAAATCTCAACTCTATTACTACTCTGCTTGCCATTTCCCCCTTACATATCTATTAATGATAAAGTGGAACAATAATCAGGAAAAAGAAAAAAAACCAAAATAAAACAGCCAAATGTTTTGTTAAGAGTGGAATTGATTGACTTAAATCATTCCAACTCCATTAAAATTGATAAGAAACCTTTGTACCTTCATCAGGCAAAAACAATCAGTCATGTGTTTTAGACCACAGAAATTATAACCAGTGGCAACTTGATTATGCCCTGGGGGTAATCTATAAATTTTTAAGCGAAATTTGAATGAAGTCATTCAAGAGGTTGGAACAAGTATGCCATTCCAATAAAATCCCTGAATATAGAAGACACCTGGGGTGGAAGGAGAGAGCTCAGCTTTGGCCTTGACCTAGGTCTCTTCCATCTCTTTAGAGGAAAATCTTGCAACTTCACAGTGGATAGAACACTTGGAATCAGGAAGACTCATCTTCCTGAGTTCAAATCTGGCTTCAGATACCAGCTGTTTGACCCTGCACAAGTCACTTTACACTGTTTACCTCAGTTTTATCATCTGTAAAATGAGCTAGAGAAGGAAATGGCAAATCACTCCAGCATCTTTGCCAAGAAAACCACAGATGGGGTCACCAAGAGTTGCATACAACTAAGCAATAACAACAACAATAACCATGAAACCTAGTAAAGAATGGCTGACTAAAATGATCCTCACTTGATAATCTTGAGGGGCAGCATAGTGGTAGGGGATTGAGTCATGGTACTAGAGAATCACTCTTCACTTCCTAACCCTTTTATAGTAGATGTGGCATCACTCTAGACCCAAAACTCATCTGTAAGAGTAGGAGTTGGGTTAAGGATTTCCAGAGATTAGGTGGACTACACTGTGAAGCAATAATAAACTCCTCCTCCATCCCCCAATGGAGAGGACAGGATGAGAGAGCAATTCAAAGTTTTGTAGAGATGGGAGACTTGGATTATGAAACATAGCAATAATGTCAAATTTAATTGTTGGTTACTTTTCCTGAATTTTTAAAATTAAAATTTAATCTTTTCTTTAACTTTTGTAATGTTCAGTTACTATTGAACTTCTATCTGAGGTAGATTCATTTAAAACAAAATAACTCAAGTCACAGTAATTCTATGTTTGTAAATGTATTTATTAAGTAGCTCATACTTATGCCCCTAGTTAGAGAGTAAAACTCTAACAATGAGCTAAAGGATTGATATCCCAACTTTGTCCTAGGGAGAGTCATTTTTTTTTTCTGTGTAGTTCCCAGAGCAGTCCTTTATCCTCATGCCATGAAAAAAGAAATAATAAACAATACAAGAATAGGGTCAATGACAGGTGTTTATGAGGGAAAAAAATCAATTAAGAGCGGGCTTAACATATTACAAATGAATAATTAGGAAAAGTGGTGTAAACTATGCCATCCACAAAATATATGATCAGAAAGACAAATTACCACCATGGAGTAAAAGTGAGGGGATAGTCGATGAATAGTCTTCTGTTTTATGCCCAAATAAATGTCAAGAGGACTTTAGAAATTTTCCCAGAACATCAGGTGAAGCTCCCATGGGAGATTCTATGTGAAGACATGAACAAGAATTAGAGAGGATTAGAGAGTATGTGTGGATTGTGATTTTCATTGTTAGCACAGGTTGATACCACAGTTTCAACAAATGAAATAAAGCAATCAAAAGTACATCTAATAGTAAGGCAGTTTACTTAGCCATGGTAGAGGAAGGACATTCAGAGCAGGGAAAGGATATTCACTGAGACTAGCTACCTGATTCATCTGAGCATAGCTTCCAAGTGTTGGTTACACTGCTGGTCTATAAGAGTGAAGTCTTAGGTAGAACCTTTTATTGCTCTTATACTGGATTTTCTCTTCAGATGACTAGGAAAGTAAGTCAATATTCTGAATCTTAGTCTTCTGGGTCAATCAAGTCTCAATGACAATTTCAATGTCTGTTAAAAAGAAACTAGCCTAACTGGATTTGGATAAGGCTTTGGAAAAAGCTAGCTCAGCCCCCATGGTAGAGGACGCTGGTAAATATTTTTCCTCCCCCATTCTACTTGTGTTGTTCTGGTAGAGTTACAAGAGTCACACTATATGAAACTACTTCCTTGCTTCACCTGACTTATTTTGACTATGTCCAGGGCTGACAAAATTAAATTTCTAAAGACCACTGGGGGCATAGTCAGTTTTCAGGCAGCCAAGGAAAGCTGTTCTTCCAATTTCTTCTGGGAAATGTCTTCACAACTTCATAAAGATATGTAGACATATATCTTTACACTTGAACTTCTCATTATCTCTGTTCCTTACATTTTGTGATAAGCTGGGTTGGGGAGAGGGGGTTCCAATCCACTCCAACACACACACACACACACACACACACACACACACACACACACACCACTTAGATTCTAAAATTTAAAAAAAATACATATAGGTGAATGGAGCTCCATGCCAACATTAAATTAATTCCATGTAGCTCTCAAAGGAATGACTAAGACTAAAGTTAGAAAGAAGCAGGTTTTAGAATAAAGTAAAAGAAAAAAATAGGAAAGTTCTAAAATATATAATATGAAATTGAGATTTTGAACTACTTTCTCTTATGATTTTCAAGCCATATTCTGGGTTTGTGGGATTGATTCCATAGGTTAGAAAAGTAATAAAGCCATCTTGATCATTTTCTGACATTTCGCAGTAAATAAGTTTGTAAGTGAGTCTTTATATAGTATGATTTCAGATGAGAAGTCAGGACAGGGAACAGGAATGCTGCAAAACCTCACTCCCACATTGTACCAAGTAGATGTTTCTGGGTGAAAAGAATATTCATTCGGGCCTGGAGGGTTTCTGTTCTCCCCTAGCTTTCCAGTGAAGATGCAAACATCAGTATCTGTGTAAAGATTGTAGGACAAGTCTTCAGCAACATTGCAATTAAAGAATGGACTGCAGTACTTTTGGCATCACTCCTTATCAGTAAGGTTTCTAATCTGAAGGTATTACTAAAAATTGAAGGGTGACAGTTGGTTAGGCCCATGAACAATCTTTTCTAAGTGCAAATTGGTTAGAACATGCATACCAAGCTCATGTTCAGTCTTTCCAACACTCACAATTGCATTTTAAGTCAACTTGGCCTTGGTATACATTCAGGATGTTTAGCAGCTTTAGCTATAGGTACTTGTTTCTAGAGAAAGCTACAATATACTGGTTATCATAATTAATCTAAAAATGATATGTAGTCAATGACATTGAGAAGTAGTTACCTCAGCTTAGAAACTATAAATAACCTATGAGCGGCATTGACAGAAGCCACTGTTGTCATAGAGGTAGGGGAGGAGGAGAATAGATGGTGAAAACTTAAAAAAAAAAGCTATTGAATATTTTGCATAAAAACCTATATGACTACAGGCAACTTTATTTCAAAGGAACCCATTAACTCAACATGCAAGAGAAAAGGATTGGAATAAATCATACTTACTACAAAGATTTCTTCTACTTAAGAAAGGAGTCTTCCAAAGTGTGGGTTACACTTGCCATTTTAGAAGAGATTAAGTAATTTTGGTGATAATCATGATAGACATTCTTAAAATATAGGGCATTTGTGGAAGATTTTATATGCAAAGACATGAACAAAAGGTCTCTCTCTTGGTTTCAGCTGTAGCAGTGACTGCTGTCTGAACCTGACTAGCAATTGCATATATATAACACTTCCTCAGCCAAGTAGCAATTACTGTTTAAATTTGATCAGCCAACAGAATTCTCCCCCACCAACCCCTCTCTCTTTCTCTTTCTCTCTCTCATTTTACAAATCTATATTACTCTCTAGGTTGTCTAGCTAAAGCTGGTCCAAATAAAAATAGCTGTCCTAAATGGCAAATTGAAATCTTAATCCAGATCAAACCAGAAGGTTCCTTTATGGGTAGCTGCTCTACAGGGAATTTACCAGGACTTCCCCTTCTCCTGGAAGCATGAGTTGCTGCATTAAACCTTTTTATCTATTACCTTTAATAAAAGAAAAAAAAACAAAAAAATATTTTTGCTGCCATCTTGGGTTTCTTGTTGTTCTGGTCCTTCCATAATCCCAATGCAGATGTTTCATGGACAATACTTGGCACTGGTTATTTTTCAGTTGTGTCCAAATCTACACGACACATAGATGTCAACCCTGTCCGTGGGATTTTCTCAGCAAGGATATTGTAGTGGTTTGCCATTTTCTTCTCTGTTGGATTAGGGTAAACAGGTGTTAAGTGAAATGCCCAGGGTTACATAGCTAGTAAGTATTTGAGGCCGGATTTTAACTCGGGTCTCTCTGACTCCAGGCCCAGCTCTCTATCCGCTGAGCAACCTAGCTGACTCTAACACTTGGTATAGTGAGGAAGTGTTGTTGGTCCCCAGCCAAGACCACGCTGTTATCTGGAGCAAAAAAGAGTTAATGAGGAGAAAACAATATCCTATAAACAATAAAAAAGAGGAAAACAACATCACATAGCCATTTTAAGACTTTCTTCTTGTGGAGAGAGACCTTTTACATTGCTGGCTGACCAAAGATATGTATGTGGGCAGTCATGGTGATAAAAATTAATGGTAATAGCCACTCTCTCTTTATAGTGTAAACTAGAGAGAAATATCACTTCCTAGGCAATAGCTGGGGTGGTATAGATGATGGTGCTGGAATATAGAGATTGGAAAGAAGAGATGGCACAAGAGAATCTGGGATAGGTCCTATTTACTAAGTACTGCTACTGGAAAGAGCATTTGTTGAAAACAGACTAATGGCAGACAGTTGCAGGAAGCTACTGAGGCTCAGCAAAATTGATAAAACATATATTCAGTGAGAATAGACTACTGCCACAAGAGTTGAGTAGTGGTAGGATAAAGAGGAGAAAGGAATGGCTTTAAGCAAAAGGGACCATTGGAGGATACCTTCAAACAACCAGGATGAGATAAGATTACACCAAGCCTGAATTAGTCAAGAGTAGAATGTGATTCTGACAATAGTCATCTCAATCAAGACACTGGTGTGGGTATAGGACAGGAAAAGAGATTTCTTGTTCCTATCTTCACAGGAAATACTGTGGCTTGGAGAAAAATGGAGGAGGCTTTGCATCAATCCTATTTGCATTCTCTGGCTTTTAAGTAACTTTTATTTTCCCTTTGAATTTTGTTCTAAAAATCCCTAGAGAAGCCAGAATTCACTGAAGGAGATGCTCCCACTATACATTTTTGGGGAGTTTATTTCCAACTCACTAGGTTAGTTTTACTGACTTAGTCTTGTCTGACTCGGGTTGCTGCTAAGATGGCCAAGAGATGCTGGAAATCCCTGAAAAGACCATCTCAGGACAAAGTATGGATTCACCCTGTTTTGCAATGCCAGACCAATGGAAAATTCTCCAATTTGTCAGAAAGTCTTTGCATAGCTAAGTGTCTACTCTGTAGCTCCATCCTAGGGAATTAAAAAAAAAATACTATGAAAGGCCTTTGTTTAGGAGGTACACTGTAGGAGACAGAAAAGTTGTAGAAGACTTTATATAAAAAGGTAGTGAACAAAGGCTTTTGGTTTCAGTTTGGTAGTGGCTGCTATCTGAACCTGGCACACAGGACTTCTTGTCCTCAAGGACATTCATTGAGCAATAGTCAAGGCAAATGCACAGTAGTGAGTTTATGAAATGTAATCAAAAATGGTTTATCTCTGGATGGAGCCTATGAATTGAATGTGAAATCAAAACTGTACCAATGGGAGAAATCTACATGACTTGAGTCAACAATAGGTTGACAAAGAAGCCTCAAGTGAATGGTTTAGGTAAAATAAAAATGAAGATTGTGGGAGTGACTGAATTGCTCAGGCTCCATTACTTTTATGGTGGGGGTGGGGTGGGGATGAGATTAGCCAGGGCTCCATGGGATAGATGTTCCTCCCATGCCTCCTGATTTATTTCCCTGCCTAGTCTCTTTTCTCTCTACTCTATCACCTACAAAGATGCTAAAGTGATGGTTTTCTGACTACAGATTTGACCATGTTACTCTCCACTCAATAAACTTGAGTGACTTTTAACTCTAGGATCAAATAAAAATCCTTCCATTTGACATTTGAAACTATTCACATCCTTGCCCCTTTGTACCTTTCTAACTTCACTATGTTTTCTCCATTCTTGCTCTTTCTGGTCTAGCCATATTGGCTTTTCTGTTTCTCAGACAAAACACTCCATATCCTCTCCCCATGCCTTGTACTGATTGTTCCCTGTGCCTGGAATACTCTGCCTTCTCACCTCTACCTCTTGAAATCCCTAATTTCCTTGAAGACTCAAGTTCCTTCTTCGGGAGGGCTTTCATGCAACCTTTAGATCCTAGTACTGTTCCTCCTCAAATCACCTTGGATTTATTTTGTATGTAGTCTCCATATGCTTTCTTATGGTGGACATCGAGGTAAGAGTAGGTTACAATAACTGTCAAAAGGAGGAAGTTTACCAAGCCATCTTCCTCAGAGTAAGTATGTTCCCTTAGATGTTGGTGCTTGGAAGAAAGCCTCATCTGCCATGATACTATTAAAGCCCTAAGGAAGAAGATGACACATAGAGATAGATGCAAAGGATGGAACAGCTAGGGTTCAAGACAACAAAAAATGTGTGCCAGCTTTATTTTGTTGTTATTGCTCAGTTGTTTCAGTCATGGCTGGCTCTTCACAATCCTGTTTGTGGTTTTCTTGGCCAAAATACTGGAATGGTTTGCCATTTCTTCTCCAGCTCATTGTACACATAGAAAACTGAAGCAAACAGGGCTAAGTGACTTGTCCAGGATCACACAGCTACTTTCTACAGCCAGATTTAAACTCACAAAGACCCACTGCATGTGTAATACCTAGATGTCCACACCACCTTTATGCCTGAGCTCTATTGTATATATATATCCCTTTACCTTAGACTAATTAAAAAAGTTAAGTTCTTTCAAAGACAAATTCTGAGCAATAAAAAAGCCAATGAAGCTCTCAAGGAACACATAATGAAACAAATCCCTCCTTCAAGGCATACAAGTGAGGGCCTACTAGAACAGAATTGTGTATACAATCAATCAATCAATAAGCAATCAATAGGCAATTATAATGACTTTAATTTAGGAGACCTTTAACTATTTCAGAATGGCAATTCAGGCAATCTCCATAAAATCTTTTCCTGTTGCTTTTCTTCAATCATGTACAAGATTTTGTGACCCCATTTGGGTTTTCTTGGCAAAGATACTGGAGTAGTTTGCCATTTCCTTCTCCAGTTCATTTTACAGATGGGAAAATTGAGGTAAACAGAGTTAAGTGACTTGCCCAGGGTCACCCAGTTAGTAAGTGTCTGCGGTCAGATTTGAACTCAGAAAGACAAGTCTTCCTAACTCCAGGTTCAGCACTATATCCACTGTGCCACCTACCTGCCCTTAAAATTGATAGTCCTTTGAGATAATGTAATATTATAATGATGGGAAGGATGTTGTTGAAGGCAAACGCAAAATGATGGCAAGTTAGTTGACATTTTTTATCTTCTTGTCTCAATTTATTTTACTTATCTACTCCACTCAACAATGATCAGGAAGCTAAAAACTTGAGTTTGTTCCTGAAGTCACCATGGGGAATTGACTTATTGTCTTGTGTTGTCTGTACTTTGTCTGATAAAAACAATTAAACGCGTATAAGCTGACGACATAGTTTTCTATTAACGTGAAGTATATGGCTTTGGGAGCACAACCTTTTGAATCATAGTATGACATTGGAAACAGTTTAGATGCTAAGGCAGGAGAATTCTAAATATGTAAAAATCTGTGGTTAAAGTCAAATTAATATGTGTTGAATTTGTTCATTCCCAACAGATGGAATTCTCAATCCTTCTGGACTAGGGAGAGCTCTCAAATCATTTCTTCCATTGACTATGCACCATTGTGTGGTCCATCTGGTCATTATCAAACTTAGTCAAATCTTCTTTGGGGGAAAATGAGACTAAAGGAACAAACACATTTGTAATGAATCGTTCATTATAAATACATATGTGACTAGCCTGCCCAGATTCTGGTTGAATTAGATGTATGTGCACAGGGAAAGGATGTTACTTGAGGAATGTTGCTACATCTGCTTTCTTCCTTTGGAGATGTTTGGTTCTCATCATATTTCTTCAACTTGGATTTGAAATAGAGATGTGGTCAGTGGCTTTTTGTCACTTTTGTTGGTCTTGATAATTTCTGAAATGTGTGTGTGTGTGTGTGTGTGTGTGTATGTGTGTGTGTGTGTGTGTGTGTTTTGGTTAGGGATATAGGTAAAGCAAGGTTGCATAAAATATTACTTTTCCCAATATCTATCCAGCACTTGCTGCACATGCTATAACTACAATGAAGAGAGGCTGTAGAATGGCAAGAAAAGGCTGACTTGTCAAGTGATTTACAAGTGATTACAAGTACTGGGAGAGGAAGTTTGGGAGGAGTTGTTGCATTGGTCAGGTAATAATAGTTGTTCAAATGTATGTTATTCCTGTGATTTCCTGTTGCTTTCCAAGTCAAATTTAGACTAATTTGCTTTTCACTTTAAGTCTTCCATAATCTTTTTGCAACTGTATCCTGCACCACTTAATGGTTATTTTTGGACCCTGATGACTCAGAGTGAATGTAAATAGTAATTGTTTCTCTTTTGGCCACAAACAACCCAGAGGGCCTCCCCTTCCAGTTTGGTTTTTTTTTTTTTTTTTTTTTACTGAAGAGGCCATACCTCGGCTCGCCTCTTAAACAGCCCTAATTACTGAATGGACATTGCCTCAGTCGAAGGGAGGACTGAGAAAGAGTATAGTTTAAAAAGGCCAAAATCTCCCACTGCATCCTGGTTCATATCCAGTTGTCCTGATCTATATCTGGCCACTGGACCCAAATGGCTCTGGAGGAGAAAGTGAGGCTGATGTTTGCACGGCCCTCTTTTACTGTAATCCAATTCACTTGCAAGTTATGGCATCATCTCCCTGATGTCATGGTCCTCTTTGAGAGCATAGGACAAACCATGATAAGGGTGGGGTTTATAAAAAGCCAGCCTTATATAAATGTGGGGTTGAAATCACTCCATTTGGCCTCGATGCCTCCACTAGGTGCAAGCACTTAAAATATATTAATCAAACAATCAGAACTGAGTGTAAACAGGTCATGTACCACTACTTGAATCAATCTCACAGAAAGAAGAGATTCTGAGAGTCTGGCTTCAAGAATTTGAAGCAAGTATGAGAAAAAGGAATGACTGAGTTGTGGTAGAGGACAGTCCTTGGCTCTATGGGCATTATATAGAGGAGTAATTAGATTGAGCTAAGTCCCAAGAAAAACTCAGCTTTTCCCCCAGCTTCTCCCCCTGATCCTGTCTATTCCCAGACAATCTACTGTTCATATTTACAGTAAAATTAGTTTTGTCTCAACTATTTTATGATATAGATAGAAATGTAAGGTTAGTTAGAGAAGTCAATTTTCGTCTATTAAGATTATTCCCTAGCCAGGGGGATCAGAGAAATTGTAATGGAGCTCAGAACTTTCTTTTTTCCAATCTAAAATTAAGTCCCTAACGTAGAAGAGAAGGAAATCAAAAAGACCTTAGAGACCATTATTTTGTCTATGAGCTAATTATTTTAACAGTATTATACTTATATTACTTCCCACTCACCACATACACATTCCATGCTCCATCCACTTTAGTCATCTCTTTGTCCATATCCCAAGTGTATCATATGCCTTCCATTAACGACGTCTTTATTTTCTTCACTTCATTCTCTATATCTAGAAGGCTATCCCTTCCTCTTCATTGTTCTTCTCCACCTGTTGAATTCTTAACTACCCAATACCCCTTTTTACATGAAGCCTTCTCTGATCCCTTAGACCTCATGCAGCACTTCATTGTGCAACTATCTAATGTTTTGATCCTAGACCCAGTGTTATATGTATTTGTGTCTTATTGCCCTAACTAGACTATTAAGCTATATGAGTTCAAACACCAATTCTTATCTAAATGTTGTAAGTCCTGAGTGCCTATCATAGTATAGCTACAAATACAGTAGGCACTTTATAAATATTTGTTGAATTTATGAATTATATAGTGTTTCCCTCACAATAACCCCATGAGACAGGGAGTACAAGAATTATTATATCTTTTACAGATGAAGAAATGGTAGCTGAGGCAAATTAAATACCTTACATACTGAAAATTCCATGACTAATAAACTAGGACTCAAATAGTGTGCATGGGATGTTCAAGGAGGGCTAGCACCTCTTGGGGGAGGGTTTGTCAAACTCATTTCAAGAATGCTTATCCACCTTTGGTGTTCACATTTCACCCAACTCTGACCTATGGCTCCAAGAAGCTCTAGCATGTACAGCAGACACAGCCTAATAAAACCATATTGGCAGAGGGGCTAAATCAGGATGAAGGTAACCAGCAAGTCTCTAACCCATCTGTGAGTTAGAGGGATGTCTACCCTAAGCATGTGAAAACTTCCACTGGCAGAATGGGTGGATAAGAACAGTTTGTTCCAAAGGCCACAAAGACAGTTGAAGCAGGTGCTGTGGAGTGCTTAGAGTTTGGTTAGACATCAAAGACACCAAAGTCATCCATTGCATTCTAGGTCATCTCCAGTCATACTGACTTTTGTCTTGCATGGTACTTCAATGACTTTGGAAGAGAGAGTGAGGCTGATGACTTTGTGCAGCTTTGCTTCACTTGAATCCAATTCACACACGTCATCATAGCACCTGTGATGTCACTGGTCTTCTTTGAAAACAAAGAATGAACAACAGCAAAGACTCAAACCCAAATTTTCTGATGCCTGGTTCTTTTGTGTACCATATTCTTCCTGTTAGAAAGCTTATCCAAGAACTTATTGCTCTACAATCTTCCCTTTTCCATATTTTATATAACAGTGGAACATTATTTTTCCCCTGCATGACCTAAGCCATTGGCTTTTTAAAATAATATCTTGGATGGGGATACAATTCTGTTTTGACATATTTTATTGTCAAGTATTGCTTCACTGCAATGAATTATTAGAAAACAAGCTCAAAATCTAGCCCTAAAAAGTATGGATTAATTCTTTAAAATTTCAAATTAACTCAATAACAAATTAAGGTCAGATTTGACTAATGCATCATCTAATCTTTCCTAAAATAGTACCACATTGTGGTAGCTACCAGATTTCAGGAAGATTCAAGTGAATTATATTAAATCCATTATGCATTTGACAATAAAACTATTTCTTCATTATGTATGAAGCCCATTAGAATTCAAAGACTTTCAGAAAATGGAAGTTATTTGTTCTCATCAAAGCTATCATTTGAGTTTCAAAAATAAAAGTCAGTAGCCACTGCTAACTACCAATGTGATTTTTGTGTGCTTGTCCTGCAAGTTCATGCTTAAGAAACATAATCTTTTATCGGTCAGTAATGCAATATAAGAAATATGTTGTTGTTGTCTTTAAAATAGAAGTAATACACAAATTCTCTGGAATCTGCCAATGTGCTGTCACTAGATTTGGAAAAACACATGGATCAGTAATTTACTGTAATACCTGTGTGACTCTGGGTCTCAATGCCTTGTCTGTAAAATGCAATGATTTGACTAGACTAACCTCTAAAGTACCTTCTAGCTCTGACTCTGATAAACCAATAAGGTGATGCAGCATTTCACAGAGCATTATTTCAGTTAGTATTTATTGAAGCCCTGAGTTAAAAACAAATGAATGAATGAAAAAAATGTTTATTATGTTCTTACTTTGTGCTAAGCCCTAAGTATACAAACACAAAAGCAAAGGCAGTCTCTAACCTCAAAGAGCTTACTTTTAATAGGGGAAATAATATACATGGGAGAGTAGTCGCCAGTCCTTGTGGGGAGAAAAGATCATAGAAAAGATTGAGCCATGTGAGAAGTACAAACTCAGAGCAGATCCAATGGGAAGGGAGTTGCCTTCCTAAAAACTCTAAATTAATTTTCCTTCAAAGTCTACTTCCTTAGAATAGCGTTATCAATAAATCCATAACAAGCATTTACTAGGCACCCATTATTTGCTGATTGTTCTGCTAAGTACTGGGAATATGAAGACAAAAATGAAAGAAGTCCTACCTTCAAGGAGATTATTCTACTAGGGGAATGCAGTATGTTTACAAGGTAAATACAAAATATAGGAAAAAATGCAGAATAATGAGAAGAGCACTAACAATTGGGGTAATCAGTGAAGGCATCTTTAAGTAAGTGAGCCTTGAGGGAGAGGTAGGGGTATCAAAAAACAGAGATGAGGAGGAAATGAATTATAGGCATGGAAGACAGCCAGTGCACAGTTATAGAGCCAGTATGACTGAGCATTGGAAGTAGAAGAAGCTCCATTATGAGAAGGAACTAACATAGAAAAGGGAAGACAGAACTCTATATAAAACTTTGGGTTACATCCAAGCAAATATGATGGGACATAGATGACATACATGCAAAAGAGACCGAGAAGAAT